>NC_134477.1:16731735-16818596 GCF_964194025.1 Convolutriloba macropyga
CACAGACAGATAAATGTTACGGAACACACGATGCTGAAACAAAAATTGAAGTACTTCCACATCAAGATTAAGATTCGATTTTTGAACCCAACCAGTTGAAAGAAAATAACATTTGAAACAATGATACTTGCTATATATGTGGTTCAATTGACAAAAAATGACCACTGAATTTTTTTTTTGAGTTCAGGCAATACAAAGCGAAAACTTGACCAACTGTTCACAATTAACATCCTCAGTTTGATCATCTTTTTCAACATTGCTGACCCGTGGTTCAGATTTATGATAAGAATTAGGGTCCTTAGGTTTTTGGCAGACTTTCGCGAAGTGGTTTTCAATGCCACAGTTATTGCATTTCTTTCCACGTTCATGGCATTTATTACAATGTTCTGAAGTCCAACTCATTCCACAGAATTGACAAGTTGTAGGCTTTCTCCGTGCAGAGATGTTCATATTTGAAAAAAGAGTAGCATTCGCAATGCGCATCCGATGTACTTGGTTGACAGTTGAATTGAGTTCGGTTTTACTTGCATTCACTTTAAGTTGATTGAGAGTGCCCATTTCAATGTCTATTGCAATTAACAAAGCCTTCTCCTGTTCCACAGTTTCTTTTAGAAGTTCTTTTTGAATGTCTTCATTTTACATGTTTGCAATAAAAACAGAAAGCTCTTTGAGATGACCGTAGAATTTTTCAATTGGTTCCCCTTTTTGCTGTTTTCGCGTAAGGAAGAGATATCGGTCGAAAGTTATATTATGAATTCGACTAAAAGTTTTAATCAGGATATCCCTAAGATTTCTTGTTGAAATTTCGTCTAGGTTAACAGTCGAACTTTTTGAATTGAAAACTCGTCACCCTTCTGTTTCAAGACTCAAATACATCAGTGAGGATGATTTAGGATCACAAAGTTTCCACGGTTTGTCTCCGTGTAGTACCCCTACCGCCTCAATGCGTTGACAGCGGTTTTTCCACGCCATTTTTGCTTGTTCGTTACGAGTGCGTCTGTCTCGTTCTGATTGCGCTGTAGGGTTTTCAGCCACATCTTCATAAGCAAGTTTAGGGGGTAGAACGACATGCTCTGGAGGGTCGGCCGAGAGAATATCCACTACCATCCCTTCACGAGCAAGAATTGCAAGTTTGAGTTGTGTCCTCCAATACTCCCATCGGAGCGGGGGCTCTAGATTTGCTTTCTCCCAAAAGGGTTGAATTCCAAGTGGAGATTTGCCGCTGTCCTTTAATGCTGACTGCGCCATGTAATAGCTGAGTATAGCGATTAGAATTGGATTAGTGTCGCGAATACGCTGTTCTAAAACTATGGTGGAATCGCGGAGCAAATCCGTATTTATGCGTGTTTTACTAAATTTACTCCTTGGAGTCACTGGGCGAATCCAAGCTAGTTTTGTCATATGTAAATGAGGAGCGTTTACAAAAGCAACTTAATTTCCGAAAATCAATCTAGATTAAGATTACTAATATAAAAATACTGTGAACAAAAATATGAATTAATTAAGTAGACTAGCGGGAACATTTTTATACGTGAATAATAGAATGTCATTATAACCCTAGTTATAAAATGCATGATATAAATATTAAAATAGAGGTTAATTTGTAATTAAGTACACATAAAGGTTTCGATATATATTTAGGTATCCATATGTATCACATTTCCCCCATGAAAGGAAAAATTGGAATATATTAACATTTTTTTAAATCAACACGAATAAATGAAACGGATGAAAGTGAATGAACATAATATAAACATTGAATGGAAAGGTGCCGCTAATGTTAGATTAAATAAAAGAAAAGGCCTAATTTTTTGTATATGCGAAGCAAATGTAGGCTAGAAAATTTATTCGCACAAGTATCAGATATGAAGTGGCTATTGTATTTTTGAGCCTGACAGGCAGTTGCAATAATCTAAATTGAGAAAATGCAGCTAAATTTGGATTTGCAGAGCGAATACAATACAGAAGTTTGAATATGGAATTGGAGACGGAATGTAATGAATAAATTAAAGCACACACACACAATAAATTGGATTCGCTGAGCGAATACATAAACTAAAAGTAATGAAATGTTTATTGACAGTTTGCAAAGTTTTTAACAGTTTTCATCAAATCTCATTCTCAGCATCTCATACTGACATTTCTCGCTCTCTTGTTGATATTCTTAGTATCTGATTCTAGGATCTGGTGGTGATGTTTGTCCAATTTTGAAGGTCAGGCCTCGGTGGAGATGGAATTCGAGATTGCTCCGCACTTTGAATCAACGCTACCACTGAATCTTCTGCCTTAGAAACTTTCTCGGTCTTTCTTTTCTTTGTCGTCCTTGAGGTGCTGGATGAGGCCAGTGAAATAGTTGGCAAAATATCCGCTTCAGAAAAACCAGAAAATTGGGGCCGTTTTCGCTTCCGTCCTCCTTCGTTCGTTGTTTGAATATCAGTTACCCCTCACGATCCAGGTTGTTCTTGGGATGTTGGTACTGGCAAAGCGGGTACTATTGAGATTTCAGGTTGATCGGAAGTTGTGTTTTCGCTGGGCTCACTCAGGGAAGCTGTATTACGGCGACGTTTGGGCTGTGGCTTTGAGGGTTTACGGACTGTCAGAGCACGTGTGACGTTAGAGTTGACTGAAGAGACTACGGATGTGGTATCGCGCTGACGATGTCGAATTTTAATCTCTCCTCTCTTCTGTTTCTTAAGATCATTACTATGTTTAGCGATCTTTGTCTCCGTAGTTTGTTCTTATGGAGCTGGACGGCGTTGCGCATACGCCCACAGGCTCGTTGCTCTCTCCGCCTTAGTACCAAATTTTGCTAAATCGCTAGCTCGAACTTTCACTGGAGATCGCCCCGGTTCATTAGTAATTGTCGTGGTTGGAGATGATTTAAGCCCCATTGGCCTTATCAAAAATTTCAACCGTAGAATATTTTGAATAACGATCGATACATGTTAGGAAGTAGATGTCTTTATCTTTATCATTCAATATCGGACCCCCAAAAATCAATTTGAATTTCTTCATTTGGTTCCTGACAAACTTTATGTGGATGCTATTTAGATATAGGTATAATAGTTTTGAGATTCTTACCAATTTCTCTACATGGGACACAATCAGAAGTTTTTGCAAGATTTTCCCTATGCATGTATGGCCACCATGCGTATTGGGAAAGGGGGAAAGGGAAATCATCCCTCAGCTACCGGGGTGCGTCATGTGTATTGGCTCTAATACGGCCTCTTTGATCGAATTCGGAATTGTGACGCGTTCGTCGACACAGAGGCAGCCTGATTTTACATGGAGATCCTTCCAGAATGAATGGACGTATGGACTGACCTCCTTACATCTAACCTCGTCGTCTTGTATGACGCAATCCCGGATTTCTTTCAACACGGCATCGTTGCTGGTAAGGACTGCGAGGAAGGACTTCGTGAAAAGCTGATTTAAATTGTTCTCGAAAATCTCCTACCGAGAAAGTTTGATGTCACGATTTTCGGGTGATGATGAGGCCTGAGTAAGGTTGATGCTTGCACTTGTGTTTGTGAGTGGAATTGATTGAGTTCGAAACGTTACTCTTGGGGTTTGCGGTGAGGCTGAGGGGTTGATTTGCGAAGACTCATCGGTAGACATTGATATATGATTCACTTTCTTTTCTGGATTTGCGGCGGAAACGGACTTTAGATTTTGCGACTGGATTTGCGATGCGAGTGAAATATCAATTTTAAGCAAGTGATTTGCGTGGCAATTAAAGCTTGAAATGAATTTGGAATTGTAGTTATTTACTTTTGCTCTGTCAAGACTGCAAAGTTTTTTCCGAAAGGTTAATATTTAAAAAATTCGATGGCCCAGTTCACACCAAGCAATTCTAGTTCATTTATACTGTAACGTTCTTCGTTGCTATTAAGAAAACGAGACGCAAAAACCACCGTTTTCCACCCTTCACAATCCAATTGCTCTAGTGCGGCCCCTAGGCCTTGGCGAGATGCATCGCATTTGACTCGCGTTTGCAATGTTGGATTAAAATGAGTGTTTTCTGTAGCCCTTGCAATTGTAGTTTCAATATGCTCAAAATGAGTTTGGTGATTTTCAGTCCAAATAAATTTTTCATTTTTCTCTAATAAAAGCCGAAGGAGGTGACAAATTTTTGCCATATTGTGAATAAATTTGCTTAAATGATGAACACTACCTAAGAATGATCGTAGTTGCTTCAAAGTTTTTGGAGCCTTGATTTCTGCTATTGCTGCTGTGTTCGATTCTATAGGTTTAATACCATTTTTGAAAAAAGCGAAACCAAGCCAGCTTATCTGGTGTTTTTCAAAATGGCATTTACTCAATATTATTCGAAGATTATCAGCGTCACGTTTTTGTAAACTTTTGTAGACTTATTTGAAGTGCGAAGCCTTATTACCTTTGCAAACTACAATTATGTCATCAAGAAAACAAAATTTATTAGTCAAGCTTACCAATGTGTAATCCATAGCCTTTTGAAACTCTGCCGGCATATCAGTAAGACCGTATAATCACGTTTTAAAGCGATACCTACCGGTCGATTCACTGCAAAAATATTGAAATTACAATAGCGGGCGGTACCGGGATGCAATTTTAGTTGGCTATACGCATATTTAAAATCAATCGTTGAAAACTAAACATTATCATCTTGTTTGGAATCGTTGATGTGTTGTGAAATCGAATCAATAAGACTATCTATGTTTGGCATTTGATGCTTATTTTTATGAATTGCCTTATTCAAGACTTTTGAAACAAGAGCAAATTTTACTGATTTGTCTTTCTTGACCGTGATAACGATTGGGGAAATGAAGTTATTATCGCAGCATTCCTATAGTTTTTCAATATGGCTGTGTTCTGAAAGTTTCTTCAATTCATCAGATACTTTGTCTAACAAGTTTATTGGAATTCGACGGCCTTTTTGATGTGATGGTGTATATTTTCTATGAAATTTTGAGCGAACTGTATGTAATTTTGACTTACCAAATCTGGAGGTTGACTCAGGAAAGTCGGTTGCAATTTGTTTTTTGATGGGACAGTATTCTTATTCTACCTAATTAACTGTCTTCGGGCTATTAGATTGCTGAATTGAAAGTCCGAGGGCAGGGAGCAAATCTCTACCCAATAGCGAACGATGACCATCTGTCAACACTTGAATTTCTATTGGATTCGCGTACCAATTGTTGCTCTGAATTGATGTTTGTAGAATGCCTAGCGTTTGAATGGTTTTATTAGAGAAAGTTTTCAATTGTTTGGGAGCCGCCCCGCGTATCCACTTCGTATTTGAGTCTTGGGAAATGATGGAGTTTGCCAATATTTCATTTATTATTGTGCAAACGCTATCCGAATCCACCAAAACATTCGTTGCTGTTTTTCCGAATACCATAAGGAGATTATTTGCTTCTATATGAGTTGTAGAATCTGCCAAAGATACTGACGCAACACAATTGTCTTCATCAGATGATTTGTTTGATTCCAAGTCAGGGTCAAAATCAGTCGAAATTTGATTAACACTCTCAGTTTGATATTCTTTTACAACATTGTTGACCCGTGGTTTAGGTTTTGGATAAGACTTAGGGTCCTTAGGTTTTCGGCAGACCTTTGCAAATTGGTTTTCAATGCCACAGTTATTGCATTTCTTTCCACGTTCAGGGCATTTATTACATTGTTCTGAAGTCCAACTCATTCCACGGAAATAGCAAGTTGAAGGCTTTTTCCGTGCAGTGGTGTTCATTTTTCGAAAAAGGAGGAGCATTCGCGATGCGAATCCGTTGTACTTGGTTGACAGTTGAAATGAGTTCGGTTTTACTTGCATTCATTTTAAGAGATTGATTGATTGATAGTGCCCATTTCAATGTTTTTTGCGGTTGCCAAAGTTTTCTCAGGTTCCATCGTTTCTTTTAGAAGTTCTTTTTGAATGTCTTCATTTTGCATGTTTGCAAAAAAAAACTTCTCTGATAATGGTATCTCCCTTTTCTCCCAGATCACAGTTTTCAGAAAGTTCTTTGAGATGACCGTAGAATTTTGCAATCGGTTCCCCTTTTTGCTGCTTTCGCGTAAGGAAGAGATATGGGTCGAAAGTTGTATTTTGAGTTCGAATAAAAGTGTTATTCAGGATATTCCAAAGATTTTTTGTTGAAATTTCGTCTAGGTTAACAGTGGAATTTTTTGAATTGAAAACTCGTCGCCCTTCTGTTCCAAGACTCAAATACATCAGCGAGGATGCTTTACGAGCACAAAGTTTCTACAGTTTGTCTCCGCATAGTACGCCTACCGCCTCAATGCGTTGACAGTGGTCTTTCCACGCCATCTTTGCATGTTTGTTACGAGTGCGTCTGTCTCCTTCTGATTGCTCTGTAGGGTTTTCAACCGTATGTTCTTAGGCAGGTTCAGGGGTTAGAACGACATGCTCTGGAGGGTTAGCCAGGAGAAAATCCACTACAATCCCTTCACGAGCAAGAATTTGTGTCCTCCAATACTCATATCGAAGCGGGGGCTCTGGGGTTGCTTTCTCCCAAAAGGGTTGAATTCCAAGTGGAGATTTGCCGCTGTCCTTCAATGCTGACTGCGCCATGTTATAACTGAGTATAGCGATTAGAATTGGATTAATGTCGCAAATACGCTGTCCTAAAACTATAGTGGAATCACGAAGCGAATACGTATTTATTTGTGTTTCACTAAATTTACTCAGTGGAATCGCTGGGCGAATCCAAGCTATTTTTGTATTCTGTAAATGAGGAGCGTTTACAAAGGCAACTTAAATTCAGAAGATCAATCGAAATTTTAATTACCAATATAAGAATACTGTGAAGAAAAATATAAAACAATTTAGTAAATTAGCGGGAACATTTTTATTCGTTAATAATAAAAAGTCATTAAAACCTTAGTTATCAAATGCATGGTATAAATATTAAAATAGAGGGTAATTTATTTTTTAGTACACATAAAGGTTTCGATATATATTAGGTATCCATATGTATCACAGGGTCGCACGTCAGCTTTTGAAGGCATATAACATTTAGATCCATAGATTAAGATTGGAATATGCGTACACTTATAAGGATTTAGCTCTGCAGAAAACCGTCGGGAGATATGATGTGTTTCTTTCAATTTGGTGGTAGAATTTATTGGTTTTACGAGTGAGCGATTCTACTTGTTTCTTCCAAGTGAGGCTGTTGTTCATAGTGATTCCGAGCTTCTCCACAGTTCTCGATTGTTCCATCGACCATTGAGTCAATGCCGGACTTAACCTCGACTTGATAATGAAAATTGTGTAATGACTTTTCGATAAATTGAAGCTGATATTATTTTTGTAACTGCAACGCAATATTGAATCTAGATCTTCTTTGATTCCGTGTGCGTTTCCAAGATTTTCGCTGTACATTTGTTTGTTCACCAAGGAAATAAATTAAATAGTTAAATTGTTTGTGCTCCGCGTTGAGCAGTTCTTCAGTTGAATTAGCGTTGGCTTCAGGAATACCGCTGAAGCAATTTGGTTTTAAATGACTTGATCTGGCGCCCTTTTGGTAAAACTCCGTTTTATGAGCGCACATGAGTTCTTTGTATAAACTTAAGGCCTTCAGTTACAAATTTTTTCAGTTGCTCATTCATTTTGGAGCAATTAGCTCAGTTTTACTTGACCCCCTCATGTATGATTTCCTTGATGTCATCAAGTTTTGGCAGTTCATTGACTAACTTACGTGTGGTTTTGTGTAGGGCTAATAAACCGCAGAAGGGGGAAATGACTCAAACTTTTTGCATTTTTGTCTGGATGCTTACTGACAGTGCTCACATCTTCTTCAATCAGTTCATCAATCGTCGGATAATAGTCCTTTGATTGTGATTCAAGTCCTTTTCTCGCAGCGTTATCTACGTTTAACATATTAATTTTCCGTACAAGAAAGCACGTGAGCATTTAGGTTAACTACAGTAAATTCCTAAACAAGTGTTGTAAGATTGTTAAACGTTATTTCTTGGTACGAATTAGAACGAGGGAGCTCAATCTATTTTAGAAAAGAAAATATTCCGGAGACGGGTAAAAAAGTTGTTTTTTGCCAGCACCTACGAGACAACAAAGTATCGACTTTAGGCCGGGTGAAAAACAAACAAACTAAAAACTGTACACTTTCCTCAGCCACCTACGAGACAACAAAGTAACTACCTTAGGCGCTTTAGAAGACAACAGTTTAAATAAAACTCACATTATTCGCTATCGTAGAGTTTCACGTCATTCCAGAGAATATTGTCTTGCTCAAAACGAATTGAATCTCGTTTATTTAAATAATTCAAATCTGTCAGCTGGTTTGTTGTTGCGGGATTAATGCTAAGTCCTCGAACAGCATATTTACAATCACCAAGAACTTGTCACTAAGAAAAAATTGAATGCTTTCGAATATTGTTCGGGCAACTTGCACCAATATAGAATTTGTGTTCGGCTAATAAATTGCCAATAAATTAGTGTCAAAATTTATCAAAGACTCAGGTCAACAAGTTCACAAGCAGCGAAACCTGGCAAAGGTACATAAAAAAGATTTACCTCTGCGACCTGTTCTTTCGATACTTGGTAGCAGCTACGAAAACTTAAACAGATTTTTGTCACCATTTTTCCTGAAACTACCGGGCGCAAACATTGAAACCAACACGCAAGATGCTAGAAAGGCCTTAGAGTCTCTAACTCTTTAAGATGACAAGCAGATAGAATCTTTTGACGTAAATAGTTTGTACATCAAAATTCCATTTGGAGAGGCTATAGAAATTGCTCTAAGAGAACTATTCAAGCAACCTATCTCCAGATATCGCAAGGTCTGCCATGAAAAATATGCTGAAGCTTGCGGTGACGAATGTTCATTTCAAATGTAATGGGATCTGTTTTATACATTTAGATGGTCTGGCTATGGGTGCATCAATGGCTGTAATACTAGCAAACTTGAAGATGGAATCATTTGAGGCATCACTGCAAAAAACAGAGCTCAGTGAAAATTTTTCCAGATCCGACCAACACGAGAAGTGCAAAGACTGTAACCGGCGAGTGACTTTTCGAGGAAGAGGAGTAGAATGAGAGTCTTGCAAATACTGTTTTCTTGCAAGATGACAAAAAATATTGAATGAGGAATAAGACAACATGCAGGATGTTGTTTGGATTTGTACTTAATGTAGCAACCAACAGACAGTGGGGGTGATGAGTAGGTGAAATTGTTTAAAAGGTATGTGGATGATAACATCTGCACGGTTCGTTGTGACCCGGACGAGTATTTAAAATTTGCAAATTCATTACACAACAACCTGCAATTTACCTTAGAAAAAGTTAACATGGAAGAGGATTTGGCTTTTCTTGACATTAACGTAAATGTGAGCAGCAAAAGTAATATCACCTGTCATTGGTATCAAAAACCAAGTGACACTGGAATAATACAGAAATTTCGCAGATGTGCACCGCTTCAGCATAAGAAAATTGTGATTCAAGGGGCGGTTCTTAGGGTTATTTATGCAGCTTCTAGTTGGTTGGCCTTCGATCAAACTCTTGAAGAGAACGAAACTTGCTTGTCGAAAAATCAATATCCAGACGAATGGTCTTCAAGAATAGTGAACAAGACTCTAGAAAAGATAATAAGTGGCGGTAAAGACCAATTAAGAACAACACCAAAAGGCATCAAAAAAGCAAGACTTGATCTAATGATAAGCCAACTATTTTTCTACAATACAGGGGCAACCTTACTCAAAATTTTGCAAGCAAATTGAAGAAACTATGCGAATTGCAAATGATTTTTACAACGCGGAAATTAAGATCGTGTCTCCTCATACTGAAATTATCTTTCGATAGAGACCTGAAGTCCCACGTGGTATATGAGATTAAATGTACTGGATGCGGATCCATCTATGTTGGGCAAACAAGCCGGCATGTTACCACAAGGATAACAGAACATCAAAAGAAGGATTCACATGTGGTTCAACACCTGATTGAATGTCGTGGCGCCACGAATGACATTGAGGAAATTCTGGGCGCCACTCCGACAGTAGAAAAACTAATGTAATAGTAATTTGTCAAAGTAAAGCAACCAACTTGTCAATTTGTCAAATTATCGAAGCTATATACATCAGCAAGCTGAAGCCGGCGCTAAACACACGCGGTGAAAATAGGGGGCGGGAACTCGGGCTAAAATGTTAGTTCAAATCATCATTTTGACTAGATGAGGATACATAGGGCAAAAAACTTTTTGTGCACGACAAAACGAAATTTGAAAAACCTCCACAAGAGGGATACTTATGGTTCGGGCAAATTCGGAATAACCCTAAAAATACAAGAACATAACCAAAATCGAAAAATCCGGAATATGAATGTTTTTAAATAAATTGATAACAGATTTAAATATGAGTTGTAAATAGTCTTACTATTGTGTATAAGGAAAACTTTCGATTGATTTTTTTGGAATAGTTCCTAGAATTGTTTTAATTGTGGTCTCAGACAAATGTAAATACATATTCATTTTATCTTCAAACAATTTGTAATGCAGTTTTAACCTGACGATGAACGTAAAGTTCGAAAACGTTTGTTTTAAATATTGGAAGTAATTTTAATTGGATCTTTTCCGTTTCTGCCCCCCCCCCCCCCCCAGCTTAGTGCGCGCATAATATTTGCACCCCCAGACGCACGTGCAATATTTTTACATAATGATTTACTATGTAATGGAACGTGCTCTGTAACTGGGGGGGGGGGGCACAAACGGAAAAGATCCTTTTAATTTGACAAATTGGTTTCTTTTCAATATAGAATACCATATTAGTACCGGTCTCTAAAAATCGTTCAAGAGAACGGACACCCAAGATACCCGGATTTTCATAGTAAGCTGAAATTATTTACTAAGTGAGCCGTAACTATTTAATTGTGAGTCGTATTCAAGTTTTGCTTGATTTCTCTGAAGTGGAATTTTGTCGATGAAAAGTTCCCAGAATCGAATGTGAGCACTTGGCAGTTGCAATGTGACAGGAACAACTGCACAACGATCTAATTGACTGCAAGGCAGTTTTCAGTATAATTGATTGAAATGCCCTCAGCATATTGCTGTGAATTCCCAGCAACAACAAATATAAACATCGAGAGTATTTTTGAATTAAAAACTTTTCAAGCATCTACTTTATCAAGTTGTGCAAAAGTACAACGATTTGTGCAATTTCGTTGCATTTTTCGTGCGTTTCAGGGCCTGAAACGCACGAAAAATGGTGCACCTCTGGCTAATAGAAGTTTCATTTCAGATGTAAATGTTATTAAATCGTTTTCCTGCGTGGCTGAAGTTAGGCTCTTACGCATTATGCCTTACCAGTTTCTTCTCTGCAACTGCTGCACTAGTTATCGGAGCATGGTTTGTCGCGCAATCTGACAGAAAAGAAGTTATTGCACTTACGCAGTCATCAATTTTGGAGCGAACTGCTCAGTATTTCATAGTTCTATCCGTTCTAACGGCGATCTTTACTTTTGTATTTTTAATCGGAGTATTAAATAATAGCATCCCTTTAATAGGACTTTATGCTATTGTGAACGGATTTTTTCTTGTAATTAGTTGTGGTTTTCTTATTTCTATTTCTGTTTACCTGAACTTGACAAAGAATTACTTAGAGGACTTGCTGCAGCTGTCAATCAGAGAATCTTACCATTCGCCTTTATCTGATAGTGGCCATTCCAAAGCATGGAATTTTGCCCAGGTAAACTTTGGCTGCTGTGGAGTTGAGTCAATTGCAGATTGGCGCGAGTCGGATTGGTACAAAGGCCCTAATAACGTTTTAACAATTTACGGAATGGAATTCAATGCAGAGTTTCCGTTCTCCTGCTGTTTTCACGAGAATGAGAAAGAATGGAGGAATATAGATGACCCTGGCCTTGCCGCGTGCTATGCACCCCAACCTAGCAATTATATTGCAACCAGAGGTTGTTTGGAACCATTGAGTGACTTCATTCACGATAATATTTACCTTCTATTTGGGTATCTTATGTACATGTTTTGGGTAGCAATGGTTGGGCAGGTGCTCGCTGTACTATTTTCTTGCGTGGTCTGGGATGAAAAGCGCTAGATACCTCAATTTTCTTTCCTTGAAGACTAAAATCGAAGATTAAAATTGTAAATAGATTAACTGTAAATGTATAAATGTAAATTGAATTTCATAAATTGATCCAAAAAGTAGGTAACTGATATTAAGAAATTTAGTTTTTCATTAGACTTTCCTCTTTAAAACTTTCGGTCTGTTGGATTATCTTTCAGCAGTAACGAAGTAATTGCCTGAAACAAAAAAAGTGTTAGAACAATAAGGCGTTGGTGAGGTTAAAGTGAAAAATATAGTTCACTATGTTTTGGAGTATTATAAATAATTTGAAATATAGATATTAAACATAACCGACTAACGTCGGGCGAATTGCTCTCAAACGACCGGCGAGCGGTTGCCTTCGTCAGTAGCTAGCCACGGTTTAGTGAGGCTAGCTTTAGCTTGATTCGACTATGCAACTTTCTAGCCTTGTTAGTAAACAAATCAAATGAAAAACTGATATTTTAAAAATTTGCAAAGTTGAAAAGAAAAGCTTCCAGATTTCGCAGTGAAAATTTTCAAAACTTTTTGCTGTCTCTGGAGTTATGTCAAGTAAACCATCTGCAAGACCTAAAAAGCTTCGTTGGCCAGTAATGATCGTCAAACTCAGAAAAAGAACATTCAAAAATTTTGAAAACAATCGCAAATTTTAACAAAATCTTGCTAAAACTCAAGATATCAAATCTTCAAAACAATTTTATTGTCTCAAGACACTATCCAGTATCCCTATTTCAAGCTTTAAATAGTTTCACTGGCTCATAAAGATCTATAAATTTGGAACATGACAATATTTTTTTCTAAAATTCGAAAATTAAATTTTATCAAAAAATTGCTTAATCTGAAGTTATTAAAATATATTGACAACCATTCCATTAACTCCAGAAACTATGTCACAGCTTATGATCAAACCCTGGAGGAGGTCCCTAGGACCCTGGTGCCGGAAAAAATGATGAAAAATTCAAAAAGATAGAAAAAAAACTTGAAAAAAATGCAAATAAAAACAGCTGATATTAAAATCTTGAAAAGCATTCCATTACATCTAGGAGCTATGCAGTATTTAATAATCAAACCCTACAGGAGGCTATGTGGGTCTTGAGGCTGGAAAAATCTACAAAATGACAAAAATTTCATAATACTTGACAAAAAATTGCAAGTTGCATAAAAAACTGCTAACATTTGTGATAATAAAAGTTGACAACTAATCCATGGCAAAAATGTTCCAGTACTTTATCATCAAGCCCTAACGGAGCTTTTCTGACCCTTGAGGCTCAAAAAAGTATGAGTAATTACTATAAAATTTTTAAAAAAAATGGCAAAAATTGTTAAAAGAATGCTAAACTTCGTGATGTTAAAATCTTTTAGGACATTCCATTACCTCTCGAAATTATACAGTAAACTGTTTTTAAACCCTAGAGGAGTTTCCCTGGCTCTTGAAGCTGAAAAAATTTTAAAAAATACAAAAGTTTTCAGAAAAAACTTGAAAAGGCAAGTTTTATAAAAAAATATTGCTAAAATTTGCGAAATTAAATAGTTGAAATACTACTACGTAGCCAAAACAAGTTTGTCAGTAACTTATTATCAAACACCTTAGGAAGTTTTCTGGCCCCTGGTCAGGAAAACTTGAATAATAACAAATCTAAAAAAAATGAAAAAGTTGCAAGTTTTGTAAAAAAAAATTGCTAAAAATCGTGTTGTTGAAATCTTGAAAAACATTTCATTACAATTAGAAACTATACAGTAACCTATTGTCAAACCCTAGAGGAGGTTCCTTGGCTCTTGACGCTGGAGAAACCTAAAAACCGACAAAAATGGCAAAAAACTTAAAAATGCAAGTTTTATCAAAAAAAAAATTTGCTAAAATTTGTCGTATTAAAAAATTGAAAGCTATTCCATTTCAAATAAAATTTTTCAGTAACTTATTAGCAGCCGCGGGGGGGGGGGTTGCACCAGGGATTGATGGGGAGGAAGGGGGTGGGGAAACAGTGGGGTGGGGGGTCAACAGTGGGGGTGTCTTCAACCTCCAAGAACCGCCATTCACACCATAGTATAAGTCGCCAAAACAGTTTGAGCTGAAAGGTTCTAAGAGCACCTAATGACCTCTGGGCGCTACCTGTTTATCCCGTTTTTGAGGACGAAAAGTCAAAAGCGTCAGACAAAAAAATGGTCAAGCGAAAAATTGCATAAAAAGACCGACAGGACTAATATAATTGTTACAAACTTCGTTTGAGAGCAATTAAAAAGTAGTAATTTGCACAAGAAAAACCAACAAACCTGGAAGCTCGGCCATTTTAGTAGGGACCAGTAATATGAATTTGCGCAAAATTTACTAATTCATATTTGAAAACATCAACTGAAAGTTGATCTAAACAAGAGCTTGTGTCATTTTTTAATTTTTGGGACTGTCGCGTCTTTCTGTGAGTCTGTGATTAACGTCATGTTCTGGGATGAGCTTCAGAAGCGAACGATTCCATTTCTGATTCAAAGTTGGAGCACAATGGGGTTGAAGCCGAGTGTGGAAGGAAGTTCGAATGTAATATTTGAGCAACTTTTGTCCAAATTATTATCCTGATAGTTGTTAATATTACTATCTTGATGTTATTTATATTTATTTGAAATACACGCGTGCTAAAAATGCCAGATCTGTGTAGGTCCAGATTCTGCAATGTTAGATTTTTCAACAAAGTGCTTGTTTCATCGAAGGATAGCGCAGGTAATCACTAATTTTTTTCAAGTTGGCTAAAACACTTGTGTTCCAACGCTCCATTTTTTATTATTGATGTAATGTTTGGTGGAGAACCAAGATGGGATTTGTTGCGATGACAACTGATTTTAAAATTCGATTAGACTGAACAAAATTTCAGAAAAGTTTCTTCAAAATAGCACATCCATTGTCATCAAGTTTCGTTATTACTCAGTTTTAAAGCGAAAAACTTAGAACAAGTACATATTAATTATATTTGGTTGCGGTTGTTTTCTGTCGCCCGGTTTTAATAACTTGACAAAATCGGGTAAAATTAGCGCTTTGGATGGTGATTGCTATTTCGATATCAGCTGGTGCTCGAATGGCTAGCATCCGTGTTTCAAAGAGGTAATCAGTTTCTTCTGTTTCCCAATTCCCAGTTGCACGCGCTTCGAAACTAGTGCACCATGAAATCTAACGTAGAGATCGATTTATGACCACTGATTACACGACGCCGCAACAAACTCAGTGATCAAAACTCGCAATTGGCTTTTGATTTTTTTTCCAGCCTTTTGATGCCAGTGAAATGATATGCAGTTGAAATGAAGTTGCAAATCAACTCCTGAAGTTTTATTTTTAAAAAACAGAAAATATGAAGTCCCTTTACAAACTAACAAAATACTGTAAATACCGAGTATGTCATATTTTTAGGAGATTAAAAGTTGAGATTAAAACGTAAAGAAATTTCAATTTTAATAGAAATTTAGTAGAGGTGCTGAAAAATTCGATTCAGTTGGCAGTCACCGCAGTTTAAACACCTTTGGGGTCCGTATGTTGCACGCATTCAACATTTCTGCAATCAATTTAAATAAAATGGCCCCCGTCTGTGTTTCGAAAGGAATTCATCCGACGTTAGTGGGTTTTTTTTACGTATGATTGTGATAAATTTTTATCAAGTCACACGAGTTGTTGTATAGCCGTGGCCTGCGAGGCATAGCCAAATACATCGAATATTTTTTTTCGAAAAATCGTACTGTTTAGTTTCGGCTCTTAATGTTACAATGTAGTTTCTCTGCCTCTCAGATTTTTTTCACAGACTATTTGGTACGTTTTTTTGTTGACACAACAGCTTGCTTTTGACGAGGTTTCAAACACACTTGTGTTAATGTAGAAAAAACATTGGGCAGTGCAGAAGAACGCGTTTTTTTGACCATAAATCAACAAAATCTATTTTGTTATACGATTCATAGAGCTTGACAATGCCTCAGTGTCCCGTGGGATTTGATATGAATCTATAGAAAGAAAGAAAGAATAAATTTCTCCAAATATTAGACAGCAAATTAAATCAATTTAATTAAAACATTTACTTAATCATATAACATAACAACAAAACGTATCTCGGAGAGGACAGATAGACGGGGTTATTGAACCCACCTAGTATCTGCCCTGGCTAAAGTTAAATAGTTACAGTTAAATATTTAACATTCCATGACCAGGTCACCGGTGCCAACGCCTAGGCAAACAAACCTCAGAACGCTGTCATAGAGACATGAACAAGGAACAATGCTTAATCGGAAGAACGACTAACACTGTGTCTTTGCTAACGAGAGAGACGTTGATTCCTAGCTACTATGTATTAAATAACAAAAAAATTCTGCAGTTCGATTTTCTTCGTCGATTTTCTATGTGTAGACTTCGTTATTTTGCAAAAATAATACCATTTTTGGAACAATTTTTGACAGGAATTCATGGAAAAAAAAAGAGAAAGAAAAATTATTTGAAAATATAGGATACTAGCTCCTCATTATTCAGCAAGTAACTTTCTTTGAATTTATGATAAAATTGCGATATTTTTTGCCAATTTTCGTCTTCAATATTTTGTGCTAGAACTTCATTCTTTCTCAGTATGTTAAATAACCTTGCACAACGATATGAAATAGAGGATCGCTCAAACTGCTTTTTGAAGGAGGGAATTTTTAGGTAATTTTTGGTAGACCCTCTAGTGTTTCTGGTACTATGCTCATATTCAAAGAGTTCATTTAGATAAGTTTCGCTATGCATCTTTTTCAATGATTTCAGGACAAATTTCAGCAGCTCATATAAATGAAACTCGAATACTGTTAGCAATTTATTAGAGATAAAAATGTCCCTGCAACTACCTGGCAATTTCCTGAAGTAAATGAATTTTAAAATTTCTGCAGATTTTAGATAGGTAAAAGCGACGAATAACTGCAACAGCCATATACCAAAATACCGTATTGAATTATTGGGTTAACATTGCTTCGGTAGTAATCAATTAACTGTTTTCGGGGTACCTAGTGACGCAGCTTACATATAATACCACACTGTTTTGAGAGTCTTTTCTTAATATATTCTATATGTAATTGAAAACTTAACTTACTATCTACCAAGATTCCGAGATACTTACAAAGATTTCCAACTTCAATAAAAACATCATCAAACTTAAACAGTGATTTGGAAGCACTATTTTTGTTCCCTATATTCATTTGTACGGTTTTTTCCATAATTAGTGTTAACTTGTTAGCAGTCAACCAATTATTGATGTTCTGCAGATCTTCTTGCACTGAATTATTGTCTTTTTTGATTGCGGTGAGGTTTGTATCATCCGCAAATAAAATAACATCAAGAGATTTGCAAACTGTTGGCAGATCATTGATATAAATGAGGAACAATAACGGACCCAAAATTGAGCCTTGAGGAACCCCACAAACTATGGAATTCCACGATGAACAGGCCCCATTAACAATAACCCGCTGCTGTCTCCCATTTAAGTATGATGTTATCCAAGTTAAAGCTGGGCCCCTTATACCAGTGTTTTCGATCTTTTTTAATAAGATATCGTGCTCAATGGTATCAAAAGCTTTTTTAAGATCAAGAAAGAAACTGATAGCTTTTACATTTTGGCAATTCAATCTTATTTTTTTCGACTAATTCAACAAGAGCGTCAATTGTACTGTGTTTGGCACGAAACCCAAATTGCTTATTGAAAAGCAAATTATGATATTCCATGTAGGCATATATGCGAATGAACAAAGCACGTTCTATAATTTTACTCCAAACAATCAGAAGAGAAATTGGACTGTAGTTATTTTCATCTAGTTTTGATCCATCCTTGTGAAGGGGAATTACTTTAGCCTTTTTCAGATCATCGGGAAACATTCCTTCTTCAAATGATTTATTGATTACCTGAGTTAGGTATGGAATCGTGATATTTGATGATAACTTTACTATGACATTAGAGATATCATCATCACCGGATGAAAATTTATTGTCTAGATTTTCAATGATTTCTCTTACCTCGTCAATGGTTATTGGCTTTAGATACATGGAGTGGTTAACTTCGTTCATCTCAGGTAAAGGAACATGTTTGATTTTTTTCTTTCAACTTCGGACCAACATTGGTGAAGAATGTGTTAAACTGCTCGGCAATGTCAGCGCTGCTGGAATCAGTGCAACGTTCACTACATGAGTTTAGCGCCGGTACTTGCGAACTTTTGCGATTAGTTCCTTTTATATCATTGATTAACTTATATGTTTGCCTTGAGTCTCCCATACATGATTCAAATTTTTGTCTATAAAAATCTTTTTTAGCTTTTTTGACACATGTTTCAAACTTGTTGCGTAATAATTTGAATTTTGTCGCTGCCTCATTATTTTGCGGATTTTGTTTCTTGTTTCGATGTGCTTTATTTTTTTGAAGCGCAAGTTTTTAAGTGAGTTGGTAAACCACTTCGGTACCTTAGACTTTTTATCGGTCAAGCATTTCAGAGGAGCATACTTGTTAGTGGTTTCCAGGAAAACGTTGTTAAATTTAGTAAATAATTCATTGGTACTATCAGAATCTAAAAAGTGACATCCATTCCTTAGGCTCCAGTCTAAGTCAATTAAGTAGTTCGACAGTTGCTCTTGATTTTTTATAAAGCTTATATCTCTAAACGGCAGATAGTGTTGTTCTGTATCAACATTAATTGGCCACTTCATTAGGATAGGATAATGATCCGAGAAGTTTTCTTGAGTTAGTACACTAAAATCAGGGCTGGCCAAATTTTGATATATAAAGTGCTCTAGACAAGTTGCGGAGTTAGAAGTTTCCCTGGTAGTTTCCAGATTGGCAAGCTCAAAATCATTAGAAGATATCGTACATAAATAATTAGATTGTAATTGGTTCTTTACATGAATGTCAATGTTAAAATCACCAGTTATAACGGTAGGGCAATTTAAGGACCTTAACTCATTCAAAAAATTATCCAATTTTTCGACGAATTTTAGTTTATTTGTTCTTGGTGGATTGTAGACAGTAGCCAATTTAAAGCTGTGTTTTTTATACTCTAATGAGACAAGAAGGGTCTCTTCCATATCTGTTGAGTGTGTTTCTAACAAGGACATGGAATCCTGAATTTGTATCATCACACCTCCGCCATGTCTGTTTCTATTCTTAATTGCATAATTCTTTTAGCCAGGAACCAATAAGGAATCGATGTCATCGTTATCAGTTAACCAAGTTTCGGTGAGACATATTACATTTGGTGGAGACTCAAGACTATGAACAAGTGCTTCCAAATCATTAAGATGTTTTTTTAACGACCGAACATTCACAGTTAATATAGACATAGTAGTTGGTATAATAGCACTAGGAGGAAGAAAGAGATTAGGATCCAGATTCTTGACTTTTTCTGATAAAAACTCGAGTATCTTTAAAGCAGCTCTGTACAGTATAAAAGTCGTATCCCAACGCTTGACCACCATCATATAGGGAATTGATTTTATAAACTCTATTGTCACCTCCAGCTTTGACGTAGTGTAATGTTCCTTCTCTTGACCAAACTTTCTCGATGTTGTTGTCACTCTTCATTAAATTAAAAAACTTCAGTCTAGGCGCAGTCATGTCTTCAAAAATTCGAACGTTCTTCTGTTTGTCGAAATTTTCCAGATTTTTCTTGTTTCTTAATAAATTTACTTTCGCAACTCTCCGGGAGAAACGAACAATCAGAGGACGTGGACCTGGCTTCTTAGTCGGCACTGGATGAGCAATAGAGATATCGTTTGCACTAACCTCAGCATCAAGTAAACTAGTAAGATCAACAACTCTGTCCATAACATCTGCAGAACTTTCAGGCATACCAATTATTCGCACATTCTCTCGTCTGTTGTACGATTCCAGCATTTCACTTTCACATTTAGCTTTCAGGTCACTTCTTTCTTCGGCGTAAAAAACTGTTTCTTTAAATTCCCTCGTGATGTCTTCTCAAACTTTTAAGGCTCTCATCAACGGCGGCTTTGATTTTCGTAGTCAGTTGATCTTGAATCGTTTTCATAATATCGGGCATTGACGAAGCTACTGCTGCTTGAATTGCTTCTTGAACCGTTTTAGTAAGGTCACTTTCATTGTCTTCCGGGCTCAATGCACTACATAGACGCTTGTTGTCTGCTTTTGCGAGAGGTGTTTGATCGTGGTATCTTAGATCTGGCATCTTTTGTGCGTCTTTACTCGGTGAAATAGTTATGTGTTGTGCGTCTTCACTCTGAGAAGTAGTCATGTTCGTTCTCTGAAACTATTTAATAAGTTTATCACAACAATTAATCTATCGCAACCGAAAATTAAATCAGTTTATCCATAATATCATTCATTTTTGTTTCGGCTTAATATCATTTTTGTTAATGTTCACATCCAATATTAAAACGGTGAAATGTATGGTTAATGAAACAGTTATCAACCCATCAAAATAGAGAATGATTTTGTTAATGACGATTGGTTGGTAGTGAAACTTTATTTGAACCCGTCTGCTGGGTTCCCTGACTTCATAGCTTTACCAGCAGTGAAGCGCTTGAATAATTTCTAGAAAATTGAATTATCATTATTGTTTTCTTTACCGGGCCTCTTGATAAAGCTTCAACAATTTGTGGCATGCAATCTTGTGTATTTCCGCAAAATGAAATAAAAAATCATTCGTCCAAGCTCACATTCGAATGCTATACTCCGTACTTTTGCGGTCTTTTTGAAAAAATATTTCGAACAAACTTCAAAATTTACCCATCTTTTCGGCGGCTTCGACTGAAATGCTTGCGCTCATCGAGGAGTTGTAAGTCACAACTGTAATGTACTCTTCGCCGTTGACTAGAATTAAACCGTCCTTTGACTCCTAAAGTTACAAAATTGCCTGTCCGTTGATTTAAGGCACTGTTAGAGTGTAGAAAATGAGAACGGATATCAAAACCCCCGAGTTGATTATTGTAATCAAATTGCCCCCTCTGGGATAGTTTTCAGATTTTGGTGAATAAACAATGTAATTAAATTGATTTTATTTTTTTTAGTTCTTACCGTTATTTTGCTATTACTTTTCCCTTTATTTATTCAATTCTACTGATAATCTTCACTCTTATATCAAAATTATCGCTTTTATTTCCACTCTATGGGTTATTTTTTTGTTTTCAGCGAGCACGCGGGGGTACGAGTGAAACAATTTGCAGGGTTGGGATTGGTGGACATGATGAGGGGGCACCATGATTCTAAGTCTCCAAAACAGTTTGTGAATCACCTGCTTAGTGAGGGTCCAAATTGCCAGGAGGAGGAGGATGGACGGTGGGAGTGTTGAGGGTGGGGTGCACGACTGAGTGGGGGGTAGGGTAATGACCTAAGGGGTTCAAAACTTCGCGATTAAGAACCGTCCCTCACACCATGAAACGGTCTCCATGGGTAATTTGCATCTTTGGAAACCTATAGTAAGGCGTAAAGCTCTAAGAGAGCTGTTCTGTCACCTAATGCTGTTACCTGTTTGCGGTTTTTGAGGACGAAAAATCAAAAGCGTTACGAAAAGTGCATAGACAAGGCCTCAGGACTAATAAAATTACTACAAACCTCGTTTGAGAGCAATTAATCACTATCAGCACTCACGATTACCTATTTAAAACGATGTCATCTGCAGAGTAACACGCAATCAGCTTGCGATAGGTATTTATAATGCCCTGCAAAACTAAACCAATGATACAGATTTGATATGAAATTGCGTTTTCCAAATTTTTGAAACGCGTTATGTCAAAAATATAAAGCGGTTCGGATTTAATGTCAAGTGTTCAGGGAAATCATCTATTTGTTTTCAACGTTTGCAAGCTCTTTAGAAATAAGCTTGGTAATTTAAGACTTCAATAATTTTCGAATTTTTTTCCTTTTGTAATTTCTTGGTTGTTATTTCAAAAAAGTCTATACCGAACAGATCTGCTTTTTACAAACCTTATTATTTTTGGTTTTGTTTTTGATATAAGGAATTTTATGTGTGATTTAATTTGATTTTTTCCTCAGACTCTTAATTTCTCTATAATTGAAAACGTGAATCTAAAACGTGAGGTTTTTGCTATATAGCCTCTGTTTTTTAACAAAGTTATTGGAACGGACGTCTGTTGTACAACTCAGAGAGCTCCTGGAAAGAAATTTTTTGTTACAATTTTCAAAGTTCATGTGGCAAGTTTTACTCAACTTCGCGATTAAGAACCGTCCCTCTCACCATGAAACTGTCTCCATGGGTAATTCGCATCTTTGGAAACCTATAGTAAGGCGTAAAGCTCTAAGAGAGCTGTTCTGGCACCCAATGCTGTTACCTGTTTGTGGTTTTTGAGGACGAAAAATCAAAATTGTCACGAAAAATGCATAGACAAGGCCTCAGGACTAATGAAGTTACTACAAAACTCGTTTGAGAGCAATTAATCACTATCAGAACTCACGATTACCTATTTAAAACGATGTCATCTGCAGAGGAACACGCAATCAGCTTGCGATAGGTATTTATAATGCCCTGCAAAACTAATCCAATGATACAGATTTGATATGAAATTGCGTTTTCCAAATTTTTGAAACGCGTTATGTCAAAAATATAAAGCGGTTCGGATTTAATGTCAAGTGTTCAGGGAAATCATCTATTTGTTTTCAACGTTTGCAAGCTCTTTAGAAATAAGCTTGGTAATTTAAGACTTCAATAATTTTCGAATTTTTTTCCTTTTGTAATTTCTTGGTTGTTATTTCAAAAAAGTCTATACCGAACAGATCTGCTTTTTACAAACCTTATTATTTTTGGTTTTGTTTTTGATGTAAGGAATTTTATGTGTGATTTAATTTGATTTTTTCCTCAGACTCTTAATTTCTCTATAATTGAAAACGTGAATCTAAAACGTGAGGTTTTTGCTATATAGCCTCTGTTTTTTAACAAAGTTATTGGAACGGACGTCTGTTGTACAACTCAGAGAGCTCCTGGAAAGAAATTTTTTGTTGCAATTTTCAAAGTTCATGTGGCAAGTTTTACTCAACTTCGCGATTAAGAACCGTCCCTCTCACCATGAAACTGTCTCCATGGGTAATTCGCATCTTTGGAAACCTATAGTAAGGCGTAAAGCTCTAAGAGAGCTGTTCTGGCACCCAATGCTGTTACCTGTTTGTGGTTTTTGAGGACGAAAAATCAAAATTGTCACGAAAAATGCATAGACAAAGCCTCAGGACTAATAAAGTTACTACAAAACTCGTTTGAGAGCAATTAATCACTATCAGAACTCACGATTACCTATTTAAAACGATGTCATCTGCAGAGGAACACGCAATCAGCTTGCGATAGGTATTTATAATGCCCTGCAAAACTAAACCAATGATACAGATTTGATATGAAATTGCGTTTTCCAAATTTTTGAAACGCTGTATGTCAAAAATATAAAGCGGTTTGGATTTGATGTCAAGTGTTCAGGGAAATCATCTTCTTGTTTTCAACGTTTGCAAGCTCTAGAAATAAGCTTGGTAATTTAAGACTTCAAAAATTTTCGAATTTTTTTCGTCTTGTAATTTCTTGGTTGTTATTTCAAAAAAGTCTATACCGAGCAAATCTGCTTTTTACAAACCTTATTATTTTTGGTTTTGTTTTTGATGTAAGGAATTTGATGTGTGATTTAATTTGTTTTTTTTCCTCAGACGCTTAATTTCTCTATAATTGAAAACGTGAATCGAAAACGTGAGGTTTTTGCTATATAGCCTCTGTTTCTTAACAAAGTTATTGGAACGGACGTCTGTTGTACAACTCTGAGAACTCCTGGAAAGAAATATTTTGTTGCAATTTTCAAAGTTCAAGTGGCAACTTTTACTCAACTGCGCGATTAAGAACCGTCCCTCACACCATGAAACTGTCTCCATGGGTAATTCGCATCTTTGGAAACCTATAGTAAGGCGTAAAGCTCTAAGAGAGCTGTTCTGTCACCTAATGCTGTTACCTGTTTGCGGTTTTTGAGGACGAAAAATCAAAAGTGTTACGAAAAGTGCATAGACAAGGCCTCAGGACTAATAAAATTACTACAAACCTCGTTTGAGAGCAATTATCACTATCAACTCACGATTACTTATTTAAAACGATGTCATCTGCAGAGTAACACGCAATCAGCTTGCGATAGGTATTTATAATGCCCTGCAAAACTAAACCAATGATACAGATTTGATACGAAATTGCGTTTTCCAAGTTTTTGAAACGCTGTATGTCAAAAATATAAAGCGGTTCGGATTTAATATCAAGTGTTCAGGGAAATCATCTATTTGTTTTCAACGTTTGCAAGCTCTTTAGAAATAAGCTTGGTAATTTAAGACTTCTAAAATTTTCGAATTTTTTTCCTCTTGTAATTTCTTGGTTGTTATTTCCAAAAAGTCTATACCGAGCAAATCTGCTTTTTACAAACCTCATTATTTTTGGTTTTGTTTTTGATGTAAGGAATTTGATGTGTGATTTAATTTGATTTTTTCCTCAGACGCTTAATTTCTCTATAATTGAAAACGTGAATCTAAAACGTGAGGTTTTTGCTATATAGCCTCTGTTTCTTAACAAAGTTATTGAAACGGGTGTCCATTGTACAACTCAGAGAGCTCCTGGAAAGAAATATTTTGTTGCAATTTTCAAAGTTCATGTCGCAAGTTTTACTCAACTTCGCGATTAAGAACCGTCCCTCACAACATGAAACTGTCTCCATGGGTAATTCGCATCTTTGGAAACCTATAGTAAGGCGTAAAACTCTAAGAGAGCTGTTCTGGCACCCAATGCTGTTACCTGTTTGCGGTTTTTGAGGACGAAAAATCAAAATTGTCATCAAAAATGCATAGACAAGGCCTCAGGACTAATAAAATTACTACAAAACTCGTTTGAGATCATTAATCACTATCAGAACTCACGATTACCTATTTAAAACGATGTCATCTGCAGAGTAACATGCAATCGGCTTGCGATAGGTAGTTATAATGCCCTGCAAAACTAAACCAATGATACAGATTTGATATGAAATTGCGTTTTCCAAATTTTTGATAGGCTATATGTCAAAAATATAAAGCGGTCCGGATTTAATGTCAAGTGTTCAGGGAAATCATCTATTTGTTTTCAAAGTTTGCAAGCTCTTTAGAAATAAACTTGGTAATTTAAGACTTCAAAAGTTTTCGATTTTTTTTCCTCTTGTAATTTCTTGGTTGTTAGTCCAAAAAATTCTATACCGAGCAGATCTGCAACCTAATTATTTTTTGTTTTGTTTTTGATGTAAGGAATTTGATGTGTGATTTAATTTGATTTTTTCCTCGGACTCTTAATGTCTCTATAATTGAAAACGTGAGGTTTTTGATCTATAGTCTCTGTTTTTTAACAAAGTTATTGGAACGGACGTCTGTTGTACAACTCAGAGAGCACCTAGAAAGAAATATTTTGTTGCAAATTTCATTGCAAAGTTTATGTGGCAAGTTTTACTCAACTGAAGCAGTTCTTCTCAAAATCATTAGTGACATGTTTCTGAATTTAGAAGCAAGAAACAACTATCAGCAGCCTTCGGTACAATTGAACGGTTCTTTTAACTGCTTTTCAGTAATAGATCGCAGAGGTCCTTGATTGAAGATGTTTTCTTCTGAGCTTTAAAAAAGAACTGGGACGCCACAAGGTTCTGTTTTAAGCGCGTTGCTTTTCACCTGTTATTCGTTGCCAACAGAGCTCGTATTAAAACGACTTCCAGATAAATGACTTTTCTATGCAGTTGATACCGTTGTTTACTTTGTCTGCAAAGAGGCATTCAATCAGGAGGGATTTGATAAAAGAATGAACTTACCGAGATGGCATAGAGTTGCCAAACTACGGCAATAATACTAAAAACAAATGTCATGCAAATTTTGCGGAAGGTTTATTTTTATGCTGATCTCTTATTCCCTACCGATTCCAGTTTTCGAATAATTTTAATCATTTGGCTTTTTGAGAGGATAATTTTCTACTTTCGAAGCAGATAAATTAAGTTTGTTGCACCTGCTACTACATGTTACGATAGATCTACTCAGAGGTTCAGTTGATAAGGTTTTGTTAATTAGGGTGGTCAGAGTAATGAATATTGCCCAGCCTGACTTCTGTTCTTCACTTTTTTGTAAAACTGTTATATGTGCTCAGAAGATACAACGGATGAATTGTGCCTACAGGTTGATATTCCTACTGTCTCTTGGATTCTTTGTAATTTTTAAAATACAAGACGCTTGTTTGTATACAACCTTCAAATCTTTGCAGTTAGAACTGCTTTTGGAAGAAATCATTTAGTCACGCAATTCGTCACGAAAGGAACAGACTGCCGTTTGCATTGAAGCTAATGCCAAGTGACCTCATTTAGAGAAAGAAACTGAATTTTTTTATTTTGATTATTTTGCACTGAAGCATTGTCAAATATTTGTTTGGCGTTTAAACCTGTAATAATAATATTCAATATTAATATTTATTACTATTTTTGAAATTTTTAAAAGTTAGAAAAAAGCCTATGCAAAACTATCAGTCCTATCTGATCTCAAAATTGGTCCTTGAAATACAATTTTAACTATTTTTCCCGTTGTTTTTCAGTTTGTCAGGTTTTGATCTTGTTTTTCCTTGAAGTAGATAATTATCCAGTTTGTACCAATGTCAGGTGAAGTCGAAGTTTTTGCGTCAGCTCGAGAATCTCAACAGTTCCCGATCTTCAAAGCCTCGTTCTCCAACGTTTTTCTGACGGTTTTCTGCTATGATTTTTTTTGCCGTAGTTGGTAAAGGACCGATTCTTTCCCTTTAAAGGTAAGAGTATCCTCGGTGTTCTCCAATCTACTAGTGAAGTTTGTAAGGCCTTTGTTAATGACAGTGCAGTTTCTAATTCTTGTTTAATTCAGGTTAACAAATATTGAAGTTGAGGTAAAAGCAACTAACGTTTTCAACTATTTTAAATTCAATCAAACGAATGCGATCAATGCTATAAGTGTCAGATGCGATAATTAGACCTGCGCAGAACTAGATGTCTGAAACATTTAACATTTAGGCAAGAGCAGGTCGCTATAAAATCACATGAATAACATATTTGGAAAACAAACTATAAATAGAGGTACCCAAAAAACAAACCCAGACCCAACGAATAGTATGTATATATAGTGAGAAAACGTCAAAACAATTCACGTAAGATATAATGGAACATTATTCCCCCTTTAAATTATCCTATGTTTAAGATTTTCTGGTCATGTCCGTAAATTTTTGCCAATTTGTTCATTTAGTACATATTACATGCATTCTGCTCGATTAACAGCATGAAAACGTTGAAAAAAACTGTAAAATCTATAATTTATAAAAAATAGTGAATTGATTTTGGAAGCTAATAAAAAAGTAGATTCTCAAATTAATTTTTGATTAAATAAAAACAGCAAACAGCAGATATTTGTAACCGTTTGGCAGTAGAGCGAGTATGCGTCTGCTCTGAGGACGTCATAGTTGTGACCCAAGAATTGGAGAGTGCACCTGGATCTGGCAGTGTTTGGATTCCGCAATTCAGACACTAGCTGCTTCGCCTCTTCCTCGCTCAGCTAAAATATAATCCCAACCTCATTTTAAGTCGCAGCTGAAAATCATGGAATTTTTTGGCAACCAAATAGTCTGAATAGATTCCTCTCTTGTAATTTTCTGAATTACGGTCTGTCCGCTAAAATTTTTCATTAGTCAGGATTATTTGTTTCGTCTATGGGGCAGACTTTGCCTCGACGGTCAGTACTTGTACGTTAATGTTGCTCGATAAAAAAAATCCTCGCCTGTGTATTTACGAACGCACCGTACCCCCCCCCCGTGTGCGTTCAAAATGGTCTGCGTCAAAAACGAGGACCTCAACCTGGGTTGGTTCTCCGAATGTGCTGAAAATATGTCGCACAAAAAATGTAGTATGCTATTGCTATACAAAATATCGAGTTAATTAAATACCAGTTTCAAGATGCTAATAGGTTCAGACTAATTTAATTTTGCCATATTGGTAATTTGTGGAAGATAATGCTGACTAAAAACTTCTTCCTTTTCTTAAAATAATGCAGTTTGATCGAAAAATTGAAAAAATGAAGTCATGATAAAAAATTAACGTTATTTTTTGACTACAGCAAATTTTGTGACTCAAAATATTTTTAATGACTTATGCAAACAGTCGAATATATAGAGTCGGACAAAATTTTTTACTCTAGTTTTCTGGTTCGGAGAAAGATTGTTTTGTTAAAAAATGATTATGAGAATAACGTTTGAAACTGCTTGTGTATCAGCAATATTTGAAAGCACTACTGCAAAATAGGCTCACAATTGACATATATATAAACATAACCAACTAACGTCGGTATAATTGTTCTTAAAGGACTGTTGAGCAGCTTCCATCGCCGATAGCTAGCTACACGGCTTAGAGATGGTAGTATTATTTTAATGGAGCGAATGAGCAGGAGGGGTTGAGCTGGAATTAGGAGTTTAATGAGGGGGAGGGGTCAAACTCATGATCCCTTTTCATGTCCTGATTTTATGTCTCTTAAACGGCTTCGGCGAAAAGCATAGTTTGAGGCTAGTGAGCCATAAGGGTTTAGAAGAACGTAATGCCCTCCTTTATCCTGTTCTTCAGGATGAAGAGTAAAGTCAAAAGAGTTAGTCGAAAACCCGCTCAAGGGGAAAAACTTGTAAAACGTAGCCGATAGAATACTGGAAATGCCTCGAAGTGTCGTCAAATATGATCTCTAAACTGCTCTGAACTAAATCTGAAAAATCATCAAAAGATCAGCCACAACTGTTAGATAGGGGTTTGAGGTGGAAGGGTTGTTGAGGTAATGGTGGGAGCTAATGTTGGGGATTCAGGGTATTTTTCAAATTTTCTAATCTTGGTCGTACAGTTTTGCCAATTTGTTCATTTAGTACAAATTACATGCATTCTGCTCGGTTAACAGCATGAAAACGTTGAAAAAATCTGTAAAATCTATAATTCATAAAAAAAAATAGTGAGTTGATTTTGAAAGCTAATAAAAACGTAGATTCTCAAATTAATTTTTGATTAAATAAAAACCGCAAACAGCAGATATTTATAACCATTTGGCAGTAGAGTGGATATGCGTCTGCTCTGATGACGTCATAGTTGTGACCCAGGAACTGGAGAATGCCACTGGATCTGGCAGTTTGGATTCCTCAATTCAGACACTAACAGCTTCGCCTCTGCCTAGCTCAGCTAAAATATATTCCCAACCTAATTTTAAGTCGCATCTGAAAATCATGGAAGTTATTGGCAACCACATGGTCTGAATAGATTCCTCTCTTGTAATTTTCTGAATTACGGTCTGACAACTAAAATTTTTCATTAGTCCAGGAGTATTTGTTTTGTCTATGGGGCAGACTTTGCCTCGACGGTAAGTACTTCTACGTTAATGTTTCTCGATAAACAAAATCCTCGCCTGTGTATTTATGAACGCACCGTACCCCCGTGTGCGTTCAAAATGGTCTGCGTCAAAAACGAGGACCTCAACCTGGGTTGGTTCTCCGAATGTGCTGAAAATATGTCGCACAAAAAATGTAGTATGCTATTGCTATACAAAATATCGAGTTAATTAAATACCAGTTTCAAGATGCTAATAGGTTCAGACTAATTTAATTTTGCCATATTGGTAATTTGTGGAAGATAATGCTGACTAAAAACTTCTTCCTTTTCTTAAAATAATGCAGTTTGATCGAAAAATTGAAAAAATGAAGTCATGATAAAAAATTAACGTTATTTTTTGACTACAGCAAATTTTGTGACTCAAAATATTTTTAATGACTTATGCAAACAGTCGAATATATAGAGTCGGACAAAATTTTTTACTCTAGTTTTCTGGTTCGGAGAAAGATTGTTTTGTTAAAAAATGATTATGAGAATAACGTTTGAAACTGCTTGTGTATCAGCAATATTTGAAAGCACTACTGCAAAATAGGCTCACAATTGACATATATATAAACATAACCAACTAACGTCGGTATAATTGTTCTTAAAGGACTGTTGAGCAGCTTCCATCGCCGATAGCTAGCTACACGGCTTAGAGATGGTAGTATTATTTTAATGGAGCGAATGAGCAGGAGGGGTTGAGCTGGAATTAGGAGTTTAATGAGGGGGAGGGGTCAAACTCATGATCCCTTTTCATGTCCTGATTTTATGTCTCTTAAACGGCTTCGGCGAAAAGCATAGTTTGAGGCTAGTGAGCCATAAGGGTTTAGAAGAACGTAATGCCCTCCTTTATCCTGTTCTTCAGGATGAAGAGTAAAGTCAAAAGAGTTAGTCGAAAACCCGCTCAAGGGGAAAAACTTGTAAAACGTAGCCGATAGAATACTGGAAATGCCTCGAAGTGTCGTCAAATATGATCTCTAAACTGCTCTGAACTAAATCTGAAAAATCATCAAAAGATCAGCCACAACTGTTAGATAGGGGTTTGAGGTGGAAGGGTTGTTGAGGTAATGGTGGGAGCTAATGTTGGGGATTCAGGGTATTTTTCAAATTTTCTAATCTTGGTCGTACAGTTTTGCCAATTTGTTCATTTAGTACAAATTACATGCATTCTGCTCGGTTAACAGCATGAAAACGTTGAAAAAATCTGTAAAATCTATAATTCATAAAAAAAAATAGTGAGTTGATTTTGAAAGCTAATAAAAACGTAGATTCTCAAATTAATTTTTGATTAAATAAAAACCGCAAACAGCAGATATTTATAACCATTTGGCAGTAGAGTGGATATGCGTCTGCTCTGATGACGTCATAGTTGTGACCCAGGAACTGGAGAATGCCACTGGATCTGGCAGTTTGGATTCCTCAATTCAGACACTAACAGCTTCGCCTCTGCCTAGCTCAGCTAAAATATATTCCCAACCTAATTTTAAGTCGCATCTGAAAATCATGGAAGTTATTGGCAACCACATGGTCTGAATAGATTCCTCTCTTGTAATTTTCTGAATTACGGTCTGACAACTAAAATTTTTCATTAGTCCAGGAGTATTTGTTTTGTCTATGGGGCAGACTTTGCCTCGACGGTAAGTACTTCTACGTTAATGTTTCTCGATAAACAAAATCCTCGCCTGTGTATTTATGAACGCACCGTACCCCCGTGTGCGTTCAAAATGGTCTGCGTCAAAAACGAGGACCTCAACCTGGGTTGGTTCTCCGAATGTGCTGAAACTATGTCGCACAAAAAATGTAGTAAGCTATTGCTATACGAAATATCGAGTTAATTAAATACCAGTTTCAAGATGCTAACAGGTTAAGACTAATTTAATTTTGCCATATTGGTAATTTGTGGAAGAAAATGCTGACTCAAAACTTCTTCCTTTTCTTAAAATAATGCAGTTTGATCGAAAAATTGAAAAAATGAAGTCATGATAAAAAAAAATTAACGTTATTTTTCGACTACAGCAAATTTTGTGACTCAAAATATTTTTAATGACTTATGCAAACAGTCGAATATATGGAGTCGGACAAAACTTTTCACTCTAGTTTTCTGATTCGGAGAAATATTGTTTTGTTCAAAAATGATTACGAGAAAAACAATCGAAACTGCTTGTGTATCAGCAATATTTGAAAGCACTACTGCAAAATAGGCTCACAATTGACATATATAATGAACATAACCAACTAACGTCTGTATAATTGTTCTTAAACGACTGTTGAGCAGTTCCCATCGCCAATAGCTATCTACACGGCTTAGGGATGGTAGCTTTATTTTAATCGAGCGAATGAGCAGGAGGGGTTGAGCGGGAATTAGGAGTTTAATGGTGGGGAGGGGTCAAACTCACCATCACTTTTCATGTCCTGAATTTATGTCCCTTTAACGGCTTCGGCGAACAGCATAGTTTGAGGCTAGTGAGCCATAAGGGCCTAGAAGAACTTAATGGCCTCCCTTATCCTGCTCTTCAGTACGAAGAGTAAAGTCAAAAGAGTTAGTCGAATACCCGCTCAAGGGGAAAAACTTGTAAAACGTAGCCGATAGAATACTGGAAAGGCCTCGAAGTGTCGTCCAATATGATCTCTAAACTGCTCGGAACTAAATCTGAAAAATCATAGGAAAAAGAGAGACGAGAATGAAAGTAATTTTTAAATAAAGTTTGCCAGATCTCCAAAAGTTCAGCCACAACTGTTAGTTAGAGGTTTGAGGTGGAAGGGTTAATGAGGTAATGGTGGGAGCTAATGTTGGGGATTCAGGGTATTTTTCAAATTTTCTAATCTTGGTCGTACAGTTTTGCCATTTTGTTCATTTAGTACAAATTACATGCATTCTGCTCGGTTAACAGCATGAAAACGTTGAAAAAATCTGTAAAATCTATAATTTATAAAAAAAAAAATAGTGAGTTGATTTTGAAAGCTAATAAAAACGTAGATTCTCAAATTATTTTTTGATTAAATAAAAACCGCAAACAGCAGATATTTATAACCATTTGGCAGTAGAGTGGATATGCGTCTGCTCTGCTGACGTCATAGTTGTGACCCAGGAACTGGAGAATGCCACTGGATCTGGCAGTGTTTGGATTCCTCAATTCAGACACTAACAGCTTCGCCTCTTCCTCGCTCAGCTAAAATATATTCCCAACCTAATTTTAAGTCGCATCTGAAAATCATGGAAGTTATTGGCAACCAAATGGTCTGAATAGATTCCTCTCTTGTAATTTTCTGAATTACGGTCTGACAACTAAAATTTTTCATGAGTCCAGGAGTATTTGTTTTGTCTATGGGGCAGACTTTGCCTCGACGGTAAGTACTTCTACGTTAATGTTTCTCGATAAAAAAATCCTCGCCTGTGTTTTTATGAACGCACCGTACCCCCGTGTGCGTTCAAAATGGTCTGCGTCAAAAACGAGGACCTCAACCTGGGTTGGTTCTCCGAATCTGCTGAAACTGTCGCACAAAAAATGTAGTAAGCTATTGCTATACGAAATATCGAGTTAATTAAATACCAGTTTCAAGATGCTAACAGGTTAAGACTAATTTAATTTTGCCATATTGGTAATTTGTGGAAGATAATGCTGACTCAAACTTCTTCCTTTTCTTAAAATAATGCAGTTTGATCAAAAAATTGAAAAATTGAAGTCATGATAAAAAAAATTAACGTTATTTTTCGACTACAGCAAATTTTGTGACTCAAAATATTTTTAATGACTTATGTAAACAGTCGAATATATGGAGTCGGACAAAACTTTTCACTCTAGTTTTCTGATTCGGAGAAAGATTGTTTTGTTCAAAAATGATTACGAGAATAACAATCGAAACTGCTTGTGTATCAGCAATATTTGAAAGCACTACTGCAAAATAGGCTCACAATTGACATATATAATGAACATAACCAACTAACGTCTGTATAATTGTTCTTAAACGACTGTTGAGCAGTTCCCATCGCCAATAGCTATCTACACGGCTTAGGGATGGTAGCTTTATTTTAATCGAGCGAATGAGCAGGAGGGGTTGAGCGGGAATTAGGAGTTTAATGGTGGGGAGGGGTCAAACTCACCATCACTTTTCATGTCCTGAATTTATGTCCCTTTAACGGCTTCGGCGAACAGCATAGTTTGAGGCTAGTGAGCCATAAGGGCCTAGAAGAACTTAATGGCCTCCCTTATCCTGTTCTTCAGTACGAAGAGTAAAGACAAAAGAGTTAGTCGAATACCCGATCAAGGGGAAAAACTTGTAAAACGTAGCCGATAGAATACTGGAAAGGCCTCGAAGTGTCGTCCAATATGATCTCTAAACTGCTCGGAACTAAATCTGAAAAATCATAGGAAAAAGAGAGACGAGAATGAAAGTAATTTTTAAATAAAGTTTGCCAGATCTCCAAAAGTTCAGCCACAACTGTTAGTTAGGGGTTTGAGGTGGAAGGGTTAATGAGGTAATGGTGGGAGCTAATGTTGGGGGCTCAGGGTATGTAGGTTTGGTAGCTGGTAGTTTGGGGCTTATGTCGTATGTTGGGCATTGGGAGTGTGGGGTAGGTTGATACGTGCTTGGGGGTGTCTGTAGTTTGAATAAGGAAGATGAACTGTTATTGGAAGACTCAAAAGCCGGCTCAAAAAGACCTTTTGACCTCAGAAAAACATTAGCAGCAGTTCATAATTACTATATAAAAAAGCTATGCTACTGTTAAATTTCAAGTTTTGAATGCAGAAGTCAACTTTCTAAAACAGATGTCATGGTTTGATAACAAAAGTTAAAATTCAAGCAATGGCCTAACTTTCTTCAGCGAAAACTGCAGAATATCAATGCTCCGTTTCGAGTCGTAAAAAGGCCGCAGGACTGATATCTTTGCTAAAAACTTTGTTTGAGAACAATTTACTAAGTTAACTGGCGTGAAAAAAATGAGCAGAAGTGAAAATCATGTATATTTTGTTGAATATTTTATTCGTTGACACATAGCTGGAGATTAAAAAAAATTGAGGCATTTTGACTTTAGTCTTGGGCTATATTCATCTCAGCTGTTGTCGGAGAAGTATAAGGATTCCATTATTTTGTTGTGCCACCGAATGAACAACTTTGATAACTAAGTTTTTAATACCTTAGAATTTTGATAAGGCCTCAGTTCTGGGCGTTACCTAATAAACGTAGCTCACGAATTAGAGGTTTTTCCTAGAGAAGAACTTAGCGAGACCTTTGTTTCATATCAATGCTATATTTTCATGTAATTATGTTCCTCTCCTGGTTTTTTCCTTAAAGAAATCGAGGAACATGAGAAAAGTAAAAAAAATGTCAAAACAATTTTTCAGTTGGATATTGGTAATCAATTGGAAACTTTTGCTTGATGAATGAATGCGGTTTCAGTAAGTCTTTCTTATTTTATGCAACATTTCACTCAACTTAATTACCTTATTATAAACAATTATGACACTTTATGTGAACTTTTTAAATCTATTCTTTTTCAATTCGATGAAGTTTTCTTAATTAGCTCAAAGTGTTCTGCGATATAGAAGCCTCATTTCTCTGCTTGATTCAGTTTATCTTTCTCTAGTTCGTTTGTCCCAACTTTAAGGCATACAGCTATTCTTGCGCCAGTATGATCTTAAGTTGTAATATTTTTCACAAAAAGGTTTTGACCCAAGAATAAAAAATCTTTGTAGGTTGTTGGAGAGCGAGAAAATTATTCGATTACCCATCGTCTGTCGATTCAAGCATAGAATGGGCTCGCTTACCCTAATTGCGAGTGCTTTGTTGGCACTGACAATGTTGCCACTCTTTGCATCCAACAGAGCACAGTCCTCCACGTGTGATATCTTCTGCAGTCTGTCTATCACTTGCAGGTGCAGGGGCTAAACATTCAAGTGATAAAATTTAGTCTTAATCGGTTTATTCTTCCTTCCTATTAGAACTTTGATTAGCCCTTCTTGAATAAGCTTTAAATCGAATGACAATATTTGACAGTAAAAACACCGGAATCTTGAAACCTCAAAATTTTTGGTAATATTAGAAACAGTGGTCTGATCAGAGAGCAAATTTCTCGTATTTGCCCTCTGATCAAACTATTATGTGATTAGGAAAGTCGTACGAAGTCGGTTTGATCCAAAATGTCTGTTTGCCCTCTGATGAGAGACTATCCTTTTGCAACCCTTTTCCAGATTAATATCAGACTACAACCCATGCGCATCTATATATTTTACATTGCATAATACTTTTACCGTGCTTTACCCAAAATGAGCTGATCAGAGGCTGCCTGGCTCTGGAACATCAACCTTGGACACGCTATAATAATAATCACAACTGGAGTTAAAATTCACTGATAATAAATTGTTCTCGAGTAGGAAAACAGCCTTCTGAAAAAGCTATGCCAGTCAGAAAAAAAGAACCCACTCAACAAGTCATCGATATAGGCCCCCAGTGGACCTCGTCAAGTTATGACCAGTCGCAGTACTGGGAAGGTCACAACTTTAGGCAAATTTTGTTTCAGAGATTTACACTTGTTTCATTTCTATTTTTAATTTTAATTCTGTATTTTCTCATCCGAATAATGGCTAGCAAAGAGCTTAAATTTGTGTTTGCCGATTAAAAACCAATAGGCGTTAAGAAGTTAGTTTCAATGTTACCTTAATAGCAAAGGGTATGAAGTCCGTGAGTGTCTTCAAATCTTCCATGGTTCTGGTTGAAAATACCTCTCACTTTTTAAAGGGTGCACACATCAACCGTCTCGTAAAAATTAAAAAAAAATGGAAAAAGTTTTGTGAAGAATATTAAAAAAAGAATAAAGGACAATGTCTGTGCTGAAAAAATAAACCTTTAAATTGTTGTCAATGTTAAGTCTGAGGCTGAAGTCATTGAAAATTCTGTATGTAAATTAAATGCAGAAGAAATGCGTTACAACTATTTTGAAGAATTTGAATTATTAATCATAGTAAGCAGAGCACTGCGCTTTAAACTCATTGAGAAAACAAAACATATAAGATGGTTAGAAAAACTCAGCCATAGTTTTATCATTACCATTAGAGCAAATTATTCTATCTGTTCACAATAATTGCAAAGTTCCAAAATTCGCAAACTAAGAGGCTTTTAGTGTGTTGCTGTAAAATTATGTTAGGTCGATTTCTTCCTTAATATGATGCTCATACCCTTATGGACAAAAGCTTTCGGACAAACAGCAACTTTTCATAGGAAAATTGCCTGTTTCTGAGGGACGTTTTCGATATCAACACTACCCACCAAGAAAATTAGCTGGATGTGTGCAACCTTTTGGGTAAAAAGATGTTAGATCAGTCCCCAATGAAATTGTTCAACTTCATTTTGCCGTCTCAATTTAAGCAACTTTTCGAAATAAGAATTCAAAAAACTGATAAAATTGAACAAATTTTACATGGAACTCAAATTGTTGCAGCATAAGAAAACCCCGGCCCATTTGCATCTTATTTTCTCTGCTTCTCAATTTAAATCTATTATATGTCTGAAGTTCTACTATTTACGTGCAGTAAAGTTTACCATATAGAATTGCATTTCTTGCATTTAATTCTGCCTAAAAGTGTGTTATCCAATGCCTTTTGAGATAAGAACGAGATTGAAAATCTGTGTTTGAGTTGCAAAGTTAAAAAGATGATTATTTTCGGTTAACGTGAAAAAATTGTATTTCACAAAATATTTCACATAAACTAATGAAATAGTTAAGCAAGGCGAAATAGTAAACGTGAGGTGAATTAAGGTATTAGAGTTCACGAGTTAGAAATTAAAATAGATCAAGAAAGGGACATCACTAGGGCGCGGGATTGTGTTTGCATCGTCACATGTAGTAAAACTTTCATAGCATAGTTATATGATCAACAATTTTAGTAATAATCATACAAAGGTTTAAAAAAATTTCACAGGCCAACACCGAGATATTCTGCTGTGAGCTGCTGATCTTAAATCTTTTTTCAACAAAAATTTTTCACAAACTTTTTGCAGCTTCTAGACTGTAAATAACTTTTTTAGGTGACTGTGCATAGCAGCACTCTGTTTCTAACGCATATGTATACCCGGTGTAAGGTGTTCGAAATATAACTCCTCCCAGACGATAAAAGATGCTTTGGATCACACGTTTTGTCGCTCTATTTTGAATCAAAAACAAGCTATATGGAACCATATGATCACAAAATCGAATCATAACTCCATTACCTGAGAACTGTTTTTAATCTTTCTCTGCGATTTCGAGCCACAAGCGCGTTATGTCAAATCACAACTCCTTCAACAAAAGCAATTATTCAATTCATGATTTGATAAAATCTGCCTAAAAGTCCCTCTGAATCATTTTTCAATTTCTTTTCCAGCGATCTGTATGAGAAAAATAGCTCAGTTATTTCATCAGCATTAGCTCCAAATTGACTTAAACAATCTAAGTTCTTGAGTTAATGAGGACCTAAGCTATTGACTTCATGAGGATTTGTACAAAACTAAAATAGATGAGGAACGTCTTTCCTTCGTTAGACGATTCATCAACTATCATTGATGAATGGTCTAACGCAAGTTGACCTAAACAATCTTAAAAATAACACGCCTGCTATAAAGACATTGATTTATTTTTTCAGACGATTAAACTTGTGTTAAAATTTTGCTATTATGTATTCAATTTAGTTGTTAGTTATTGTGTTTATGTGTATTTATGCAACACTAAAACAGATATGGAATTGTTCTCCTCCATTAGACGATTCAGCAACTATCATTGGGAGTTTACGCTGCAGTTTTCTCAGTTACATGGTATTTTAAGCTAATGTGTGCTAGTTATGTGTAGCTTATTATTCGAGCTCAATGTTTACGCCGGTGAATTGAGTAAGCACATCAATAATCAATGCAACTTTGTTCAATACGCATATCACACCTTATTTTACGCTTCCAATATCGATCTTGACGTAGCACACAGAAACCTTTACGATTCTGTGAAAAAGTTAACAAGCTACTTTGATAGATATTGGTTAAATCTGAACACATCAAAAACAGACTACAAAGCTTTTTGACCAAAATTAAACATTATTCAACCAACACTTTTTCCTTAACTATTTCTGGCGAAAAGTTTACAACAAAAACTGCAGTGAAATATTTAGCGGTTTATCTCGACCAAAACGTAAACTACCAAGAGGAAATAAAACACTTACTGCAAAAAATGATGTGTGGAATAAGAGCAGATTATGCAATCAAGAGCTCTTTCCCAGTTCATACCTGAATTGAACTTATGAATGCACTAGTTGGTAGTCATTTCCACTATAGCACTGTACTATTGAGTGGAATAAAGCGTTCTATTCTAATTTCACTTGAGAAACAATTAAACTGGACAATAAAGTCTTGCTACAACAGAAAAATATGACATCTCATGATTTAAATTTACAGTATAAAATTTTTCCATTTCAATACATTTTAAGAATAAAAGGAGCCTGTTACTTGCAAACTTTTCAAATTACCTTGCGAACTGCTTTATCGCCAGAGATTTAAAATCTTGGGATAACTTCATCATATTTAATCCAATTGGTAATAACCTCAAATTTCAAACTGTCAAAAAATTGAGGGCTCATTTCCTTAAGCAATTTGAAGCCTTTCAAAACCTCTGTTATGGGAGCCTATCACGGAGAAAATTTGATTTCATTTGTTGTTGACATAATTGATACGTTTTTCCGCAACTAAATGATTTTAAATTGTACTTTTACCCTACCATAACCAATTCATATCTGCACCATTTGGCCCCAGGTATGACAGAAGTCCTTATCACCGCTGCTTTGCGTCAGTGTTACTGTATATTGAACGTAGATTCACGTATATTTGCATTAGAAGCTATTCAAAAAGAAAAAGAGTATGTTCGAAGAATTTTACTCATAGTTCTTAATTCCAATCAAAGAATGAATTTTAAGTCAAGGTCATTGTATATCTCCGGCATTATATGCTATTAGCATGCATTATTCCAGTTAGTCTAATTATAATCCATATGACTTCTTATCCAAGGCAGAAATGCCGATACTCGCGTGAACACAGTCTCTCCCGCGCAGGATTTCCTTCCAAAACTGACAATGCCATAGAGACATATAGGCTTGTAAGGCCAGTGATGAGAGGCAAGAGGGAATGCCGGACCTCCTGAATCACCTCGACAACTTCCATAGTAGCCACGACTTCCAGGTCTTATTTGGAGACATATTTGCGAGGATCTGAGAAACATTTCCATACAAATGACTGACAAAAGTTATTAATAATTTTCCAATAAAATAGGTTGATGATCAAAACGATATGGGTTGCTTCATCATCATTAGATTTTGACTAGAAAAAAATAGCCTATTAAAGTCCGCATTGTTTTAGTCTGAAGAGGAAAAAATTTTAAAAAATGTTATGCGTGTTAAATAAAAGAAAACTTTTTTTTCTTCAGAGCGAAACTTGCCCCGAGCACTTAAAAATGTTCCCGGTATGTTTAGCTGCATCCATCAATAAGGGTTTACAGGGCAGGGTTGCAGATAATTTCAGCGTGGAAACTTGATATCTGATCAAAATCAGAATCAATTCCAGATAAACACATTCAAAAGCTTTGGCACAGTTCCAATACACTTATTATTTTGTTTTTGGTAAAAGTGGAACACTTATTTTATTGTTTTTCTTTTCTTATGTGTATGTGGAAAAGCTTCAAATTCCGTGTGATATTTCTAGCAAAACGGCAGCCATGAGACGTCTCTTGAAAACTTTCCTCCTGTGATAAGGATCAGTTTCTTCTTGATTCAATTTTGCCGACTAAAACTCACCCACACACATACACTCACATGCACCCACAGCCCCCTGCCCACACACACACACACACACAGACGCGCGCACCCGGCGCGCGCACATACACACACACACACACACACAAACACACATTCACAAACAACCAAAGCCATACACCCCACCCCACATACACACAAACAAACAAACAAATAAACTCACACCTACACCCACACACCCACATACACGCAAACACACATACACACTCACAAAACACACACAGACACAATACACTTATACACACATAAACACACATACACATATATACACACACTCACGAACACACAACTGTGTATACATGCAGGGGCACCACCTTTAATTTTAACTGAACAAATCTTAACTTACCTTAAATACACCTTAAATTTTAACTTTAATTTTAAAGGTAAATTTACCTTAACGAAAATTATTTACCTTAAAAGTTCAGGTTGAATTTAAGGTATTTTTAAGGTGAGTTTCAGGTATTTTTCAGGTATTCTTAACTCAAATTTTATGACAATTTTTGCAAGTTTTGTTGGAGCTGAGCTTAAGGAATAACAAAATTGCGTAGGAAGTTAAAAAAAATCAGCACAGATACAAATCAGATCGAAATAAATGCGTAGGACGAAAACTACTGTATTCTATTTTTATCCGGATTGTCCATCCCCTTAGCGAGGAAATTGTGTATAGCAAATCAAAAACAGCCGCGTATGCCACATCAGCAGAAAAATTGTTAAGAAACTGACCAAAAAATAAGAACTCACAATAGTCAACAGTCAAAATTGTCTTGTCAGCCTAGCAACTCGAGCTTGCATTTAAACTCAGCAATAAAATTGTTGAAATAATAGATCCTTTAGCAGTATAATTGTTACTGCGTCTTGCTAAAACCAAACACTTGAGCAGTATATTTGTTAAATTTATACTGTGTCTTGATAACAAAAATTTGTCTTGAGCAATATTCTATCAAATATTGTGTCTTGTATCGAAAACATCTCGAGCAGTGAATTCAATTTTCTGTGTCCTGATTTCCAGTCTTCAACTCTTGAGTACTCTGCGAAAATCGCAACACACACACACACCCAGGATTAAGTTAGAAAACAATTGTTCATAACACTTCTTAAGCATATATTTTTGCCTTAGATTTGTTTTGTCAAAACGATTGAACTGGTAAACATAGAGAGATCCCGTATTGTGTGATCTGTGGACCCAGTTCAATTGAGAAAAAATCCAAAACTAAGTTAGTTAAATAAGTTAAGGCAACGGTAAGTACAGCAGAACGGATATACAGTTACAAAGCGAACTGCATAAACGAAGTATCCGGACAGATTTTGTAACCACTCAGAACGAACTGGGCGGTGTGAAACTTTCTTTGCGAAACACAAGGAGAGCAGCCGTTACATTTGGTCCGCCGACCCGGACAGTGAAGTACAAACTGCTGTCCAACTCAATAAGTGAAGTGCCAAAGGCATCAAGGAATAAAGCAAAACTCAACAGGCAATTCAACGACGCAAAGCCAATTAGGCAAAGTGCATTAGAAGTTGAATATCAAACCTTAACTACAGCAAATAAACGAAGGTACTGTAGGGATTCAAGCTGCAGTCCCAAAGTACAAGCGAAGTGACTCTGTCGCAGAGTCAAGACGTTTTGCAAAGACAGATTAGCAACTGTAAAAAAACGACTCGACGAAAAAACTCAGGAGGGCCAGGAGCTAATCAGAAACAACGTTAGATCATGCAAACTCAAGACCATTTATCAACAGATACTGAAACTTGACGACTCTTGTTGCACTCTTTCTCGGAAGCGGGCAACTACTCTTCGTAATCCTGAATTGTTTGAACGTTACGAAGCCGAACGATTAAACTTCTTACAAACATTAAACGCAGATTGGTTGCCATACATTCACGGAGAAACAAACATGGAGGATCAACAAAATCAAACCGTTCAATTGGCAAGCGACGCAGAACCAACTGCCGCTAAGAATTCACAGTCTGTTGCAGGAGTTTCTCAACGCACTGTTGAACATGGAAACCCAAACAGGGACAATGATTCAAAGGCCTCCTCTGATATACGAGCTAAAAAGTCAGAAAAGCTTGCGGCTCTAGAGAAAGACTTTGCATCAAAAATGAGGTTGAAGAAAATTGAATTCAAGTTGAAAAGGAAGGAGCTTGAAATGGATTTGCAACTTTTTGATGAAGAAGGTGCACTGAAACTGGAATACGAGAAAGAAGCTCTTGACGCAAGAGCATCAGATTCTGATGATAGTGCTGCCCCTAGTATTCGAAGTAGATCACCATTCAGCTGGAAAACCCCGAAGAACAAAGATGTTTCCGTTTGGCTCGATAACTCGGATAAATTCTCCAACTTGCACGATTATAGTTTCGATCGTGCGAAAACCAGGATCGACAACAATTATCCTAGGGTAAGCTTCAATCGCGATTGTGTACTTAAGTCACGGTCACCAAGCGGAGAGCGTGTCAACTCAGCCCGGGAACAAGACAAGTTTAGGCGTGATAAACCAAGCAGTAGTAGTCAACTACCTAAGTTGAAGTTGAGTTCTTTCGTTGTAAACCCCCTAGAGTGGCCGGAGTGGTCGAATATGTTCAAAGCAACGGTTCACCATCGCGATATACCTGATTCAAAGAAAATGAGCCACTTGAAAACATTGTTGACAGGTAAAGTTAAGTCAGCTATATCAGGAATGGGCTATTCGGGAGATTTTTACGCTCAAGCGTGGGACGCAAGTTTGGGCGACCTTACCTAATTGTCGACGCTCAGCTTAACACATTGCGCAAACAACAACCAATTCGAATGCACGACTCAACAGCTATAATTAATTACTCAATAACAATCAGCAACCTAGTTAATGTACTGAAGCAATGCAATTATGAGGGCGACCTGCGTTCAAGTTCAACACTTCAAGTGGCAATCAAAAAACTGCCTCCAAAATTGAAAGAAAAGTGGTTCTTCTACGTGGACAAGTGCCAAGAAGATAGACCCGACCTCATTCTCCTTGAAAAGTGGTTAACTCGAATGGCTTTTGTCCATGAAGAAATGCCATCAACCAAGAGCGAACGAAAGGAAGATGATCGACCAAAAGCTAACAAGGAAAAACGATTCTTGAAATCCTCAAACGTTAGTGCGAGTTCGAATGCGAACAAAACCAAGCAAATGCAAAACAGCAACTGTCCACTAGCGGATGGCACTCATAAAATATTGAACTGTCCAATATTTAAGAATATGAATGTCACCGATGGCCATGCAGCAGTGAGAAAAGAACGCTTATGTTATGATTGTCTGGGGAAAGGGCATGCAATCAAAGATTGTAAAGTCTACCCCTGCGGTATAAATGGATGTACCAAAAAGCAAAAATGACTGCTAAACTTAGAAAACCAAATGGACGAGGGTAGGCACGCAGTTAATGTAAGCGCAGCAACAATCAACCAGAGTAACCAAGTTACTAGTTTTCTTCAAATCGTTCCGGTATCGGTTCAGAGCGGTGGTAACAGGTTGAATACCTACGCTTTTCTCAATAGTGGGTCAACAGTATCATTCATTGATCAAAATGTCAAGGATCAACTACAAGCCAAAGGCACGGACGTTACCTTGAACATAGCTGGCATACATGGGACGCAAGATTTGAGGACAGAGAAGGTTCCTATCACAATAAAGGGACTACATTCAAAGATGCATTCAATTGAAGCGTTTGCACACCCACCAATCTCTTTGGGAAGGACAACATATGACTACAAGGAACTGAAGAACAAATTCAGACACCTGAGTGTTCTCCCTAACAGAACATTCAACCTGATGGAAGTAGGCATCATAATTGGACAAGACGCCTACGAAATTCAACGTCCATTGGACTATAAGATTGGAACACGAAGTGAGCCTTTCGCCGTCTTAACAGAATTAGGATGGGTAGTCAGTGGTCCCATGACAGGCAAGAAAAGTCAAAATTTTTGTCATTTTGCCTTCACAGAAGATGTGAAAGTGGCAGAAAATATCCAATCATGGTGGGACATAGAAACTTATGCTTCCAAAATAAATGATGTAAGTCAATCAAAGAAAAAACAGCCAGCTCAGAAGTTTCTAGAGAGCACGACAAAGTTTACAGGCGAGCGGTACGAAGTGGGCTTGCTCTGGAGTGAACCAGAACCTAATCTTCCAAACAACTACGGCTCAGCCATTGATCAGCTCTACTCACTGGAACGAAGGTTCCAACGAGACCCAAATTTAAAAGAATTGTATCAAAAATCGGAAGTCAAAGGCACTTTCGGAAAGGAATGGTACTTGCCACACCATCCAGTTCTAAACCCCAACAAACCAGGTAAAGTTCGCCGTGTTTGCAACGCTGCAGCAAAATACAAGGATGTATGCCTAAATGACAAGTTGTTAGCCGGACCCGATCTGCTACATCGGTTGATCGGAACAAAATTCAAATTTCGAGAAGGACCAATTTTCTTAATCGCAGATATTGAATCAATGTTTCTGCAAGTGGAAGATCCCGAACGGGATAAAAGCTGCTTGAGATTACTGTGGCAACCAACAATGAACGAACCTGTGCAAGTTTACGAGTACCAACGTCATGTTTTCGGAGCAAAGAGTTCACCAACATGTGCCAACTACGCTCTGAAGCGAGTAGCCATCGAAAACGAGGACGAGTTCCCAATTGCAGCAAAAACAATCCGAAACAACTTCTACATGGACGATTTCATCAAGCCGGTCGAAACACCTGAAGAAGCTATCAAGGTTTTCAAATAACTGCAACCTCTTCTCTCAAAACATGGATTTGAACTGAAGAAATGGATCACCAACAGCGACGTGGTAACCAAAGCAATCCCAAAGGAGTTAAGATCAATCAGCAACACAAAACAGGTTGAAGTGGAACCCAGCAAGGAAGGTTCATCCGTGCTTGGGCTTCAGTTGACGATTACCGATGATAGTCTACAGGTTTGTAGAGGCACAAGCAAAGAAGTTGAGAGCCCAATCACCCAAAGGAAGATCTTATCTCTAGTTTCTTCAGTGTTTGATCCTCTTGGACTGTTTGCGCCATTCAGTTTTTATATGAGACGACTCCTGAAGAGCATCTGGACCAAAAATGGATAACATTGGGACAACTCAATAGAACCTAATGGAGAAGAAGTGTTTTTCAAATGGAAAGACCAGCTTCCATAAGTAGCAGAAACCAGCATTGATAGAAGATACTTCAGCGCAGCCAAGGACAAATAGGAATTTCATGTGTTTGCCGACGCACCTGAAGACACAATGTGCGCAGTGGCATACCTACGTTCAAAGCCCAAAGATTACTCAGCAGACTTAGCATTTATAATCGGAAAGTGCAGAGTCGCACCGATGCGACACCTTTCCATACCACGCTTGGAACTACAAGCAGCAGTGACGGCGATGAGACTTAAAGAACAGATAGTGAAGGGACACGAATCGAAGATTCAAAAATGTAACTTTTTGACATACTCCACTACTGTTCTGCAACGGATTCATAGCTCCCACCGTAAGCAATAAGTGTTTGTTGCAAACAGAGTGGCTGAGATTTTGGATACAACTAATGTTTGACAGTGGAATCATGTGAGTGGTATCAACAATCCAGCTGACATCGGGACACGAGCGATCAATGTTGACAAACTTAAGAGAAGCGAATTGCTCACTGGGCCGGCCTGTTTGAATCAACGAGAGAACGAATGGCCTGAACAGGTGAATTTAACATTTGCTTCAGACGAACACAATGACGAAATGGTCTTCTCAGTAAAGGTTGAAGAGAAGAAGCCGATGATTCAATGGGAACGATTTAGCAATTTCCATCGACTAAAAAATACAATGGCATACGTTCAGCGCGTATTTAAAAAACACAAACCGGCAACAAAAACACTAAGTGTTGAAGAAAGAGAGGCTGCACAAGCAAGCATCTTCAGACTACTGCAGCAAGAACAGTTTGCTGAAGAGATTAAATCTCTCAAGGCTGAAAAGGAAATTCCAAAAAACAGCAAAATCCTCCAGTTTTTACCATTCATTGACCAGCAAGTAATTATTCGTGCTCAAGGCAGAATAGGTAAAAGTCAATTGAACTTCGAAACCAAGCATTCAATACTGTTACATTGGAAGCACCATGTAGTTGATTTATTCTTGCAAAATGAACATAAGAATAGTCATCACGAAGGTACTGAACATGTCAGAAACATAGTTCAGCAGGAATTCTGGATCCTAGGCATACGAAATGCTTTGAGATCGATCAAAAACAAATGCATTAGATGTCGAAAGGGAAGAGCCTAAACAAAGGCACCAGTAATGGCAGATCTACCTGAAGAACGATTAGTCGCATCAACAGTGTTCTCGAATGTGGGCGTAGACTATTTTGGACCATTCACAGTAAAGATTGGTCGAAGAAACGAAAAGCGTTGGTGCTGTCTATTCACATGCCTTACTGTACGAGCGGTACATATAGAGATTGTACCAAAACTAGACACTGATAGTTGCCTTAACGCAATTATGAGATTCTTTGCACGAAGAGGCAAACCGATCAAAATGATTAGTGATAACGGGACAAATTTCGTTGGAGCCGAAAGAGCATTGGCAGAGTATATAGCAGCATGGAACAAGGTGCGAATTGAAGAACATCTGATTCAACAAGGTTTCAGATGGAAGTTCAACCCACCTGCAGGAGGAGTGTGGGAAAGACTGGTTAGGAGTTGCAAGAAGGCAATGTACGCAGTTCTGGGCAATCGATCAGTCACGGAAGATGTTCTGTCAACCACGATGTGTCTTGTTGAACAGACGCTAAATGGTAGACCCCTGACTCCGGTCAGTTCTGATGCTACTGATTTAGAACTTTTACCCCAAACCATTTCCTACTTGGTAACAAAAACGTTTGTCTACCATATTTGCCATGCGCAGAGCAATTTGTTGACCATAGAAAGCTCTTCCGACAAACACAAGCAGACCTCATCTGGGACAGATTCCGTAAAGAGTACTTGCCAACGTTGAACAGTGGAAAGAAATGGCAGACCACAACGGACAGAAGTCTCCAGCAGGGTGATCTTGTGTGGTAAGTGGAAGAGAGTAACAAACGTGGATATTACGATCTGGGTCGAATAACCGAAACCTTTGAAGGTTCCGACGGAGTGATTCGATCAGCGAAAATTCGAACGAAAGATGGATACTACCAGAGGCCAGTAGTGAAGCTCGCTCCAGTACTACCAACTGACGATGATGTTTTCACGAAGGAAAACAGGGCCGGCGATGTTGGAGCTGAGCTTAAGCAATAACAACTATGCGTAGGAAGTAAAAAAATCAGCGCAGATTCAAATCAGATCGAAATAAATGTGTAGGACGAAAACTATTACTGTACTCTAATTTTATCCGGATTGTCCATCCCCTTAGCGAGGAAATTGTGTATAGCAAATCAAAAACAGCCGCGTATGCCACTTCAGCAAAAAAATTGTTAACAAAATGACCAAAAAATAAGAACTCACAATAGTCAACAGTCAAAATTGTCTTGTCAGCCTAGCAACTCGAGCTAGCATTTAAACTCAGCAATAAAATTGTTGAAATAATAGAGTCTTTAGCAGTATAATTGTTACTGCGTCTTGCTAAAACCAAACACTTGAGCAGTATATTTGTTAAATTTATACTGTGTCTTGATAACAAAAATTTGTCTTGAGCAATATTCTATCAAATATTGTGTCTTGTATCGAAAACGTCTCGAGCAGTGAATTCAATTTTCTGTGTCCTGATTTCCAGTCTTCAACTCGTGAGTACTCTGCGAAAATCGCAACACACACACACCCAGGATTAAGTTAGAAACCAATTTTTCATAACATTTCTTAGGCATATATTTTTGCTTTAGATTTGTTTTATCAAAACGATGGAACTGGTAAACATAAAGAGATCCCGTATTGTGTGATCTCTGGACCCAATTCAATTGAGAAAAAATCCAAAACTAAGTTAGTTAAATTAGTTAATGCAACGGTAAGTACAGCAGAACGGATATACAGTTACAAAAGCGAACTGCATAAACGAAGTATCCGGACAGATTTTGTAACCACTCAGAACGAACTGGGCGGTGTAAAACTTTCTTTGTGAAACACAAGGAGATCAGCCGTTACAAGTTTTTAAGTTAAGTTCCGGTAATTTTACCTTAACTGTTCAGGTGTTTTTTGGTCAGTTAAATTTAAGGTATTTTCAGGTAAAATTTCAGGTGGTGCCCCTTAATTTTTCCAGAAAAATTTAAGGTAAGTTCAGGTAAGGCAAAACTACCTAAATGTTTCAGGCAAGTTAAGGCGTTTTCTCAGCTAAATTTTCCTGAACTTTTTTAGTGTGAACGTACATGAGACCCGGCTTTATAAGGGTCTCGTGAGGAGAAAACTGAACACTCCAAAAGTTGTCTACGGCTCATATTTTCTTAAAAAAGAAAATAAGAAGAAATTGTGCCTGCAGAACGTGTGGGTTATTCCCGGTTCGCGTCTCTCCCATTCCACAGACACCGATATCGTAATAGGAATAGTCTCTGTTGCATATAGGTAGGCTCAGTCTCGAACTCACTCTCTCTGAAAGTTTCAACAGTGCAATGTCGTTCCATTTCGTGGAAGTATTGAAACTAAAAATCACAAAGCAAATACGACGGCTACTTGCAATTATATTTTTAACTATGGGTTATATTATCAAAACCTTCCATTAATGCACCCCGGGTTGAGGTGTCAGCGTGTGCACGCCTAAATTTTTGCAAGAAATTTGCTAAATGTAGTGAAAATATGTAACGAATGTACTGAATGTGTAGCTTACATTTAGGTGATGAATGTATTGGATAAAAAAATTTTTCAGCACTTGCGAACGATTCTACATTTTCATCACATCTCTTAGATAATTTTAGCATTCCCAAAATTCCTGAAATTAGCGCTTTCAGTTCATTTCCCACCTAATTTCAGCACTATTTCTAATACGTTGTTTACACAAATTAAACTCTTCAAAACTCAGCACTTTCAGCGCATTTCTTGCATACATTTTGAATTGACTCTAAAAACTCCAGAATTTCCGCACACTTCCTACAAATTTTTAGCATTTCGGAAAAAGAGAAAATTTCAACACATCTTTAGAATAGAAAAGGCGAAAAAAATTGGATGCAGTCTGATAAAATTTACTGATAAAATTGAGAAAAAGTTACTTTTTCTCAATTTTTAAATATTAGAGCTTCAATCTGCTACTTTACGTGTTCAATAATCATTTTCCTTTTTATTTTTATTAATACCATTGTCGTCCAATATTATCGCCCAATACCAATATTTTTTCCAGACTGGGTTCGTTTGCACCGGACCCTCGTGTCAATGAGCCAAATTCGTCTGGCGAGAACCTCATCCTGGGAACATTCTTGGGTAAGCTCTATCTGGGATACCCAGTGCGTAATTCAAATGGATTTGTATGACCAGTATACTTCCTAAGTTGATCTGATCACAGCGGTCTGTTCAATAGATAAAAATATGCTGGGTCGGAAGCTCGTTATGTAGATAATTCGGGCTGAACATTATACCTGAATTTTTTTCGTTCTTAACTGTTAAAGTTATGCAAAGTTTTAAACTAACTGAGAGACAATTAGGGGTCTATATACTTTACATAAGTGTTTTTTGGGTGATCCATTCTATCCCTCTCAATTTTAAGCATCATTTTTATGACCTCAATTTAGTTTGTCAGAAAGCATATTTTCTGCATTTTTGGTTATATGTCGGCATGAAAGAAACTGCAAAAATATAACCTTTCATGTGATATGGCTGTAGCCGATATGCGTTTCTTGGTAGACCATCTAATACTGAAGTCACCGACAAGAACATGCACTCTCAGATCTGAAAAGTAAAAGCAAAGGCCAAAAGCAACAAAAACTGCTAATGCGCTCATGGAAAATCTATACTGAACGGCAAAAGTAAATTAGCACAAAAAACAATTTTTTTTCACTGAAAAAATCATTTTTGAAGCATTAATACTTCCAGGTGAATTCACTTTTCGAAGACAATTTTTGCACCACTACATTAGTACTCTCGTCTACCTATTAAACTCAGATAAAACACAACGTTCACTTACCATAAATCCCAATGTAAAGTTGATGAATTTCGTCACAGTTTTTCAGTCAAAAGAAAGTTGTCTCAAATTGTGATATGTTTTCACGTTTGTTAAACTATGATTGAGTTTTGCATTTGCGTTAATTATTAAAGGTATAAAATTTGTGATTAAAATGTCATAACGTGTATCTCGTGTTCCTTTTTACTATGTTAATATATTGAAAATGGAACAATATTGCGGAAAAAAGCTACTTTTTAGCAACCCGGAAATTAGCAACCCGTGTTCGGAAAAGTGTCCTAATCCTAGCCGCGAAATACAAGTACAAACTTTATAACCTATTTTTCGCACGGCTTGAATCACGCATCTGCTCCATTTATGTATCAATTTTTCGCACGCAATGTAGCTAGATTTCGCATATAATCCGCAATGAAGTCTAACTTAATTATTACTTAATTAATTAAGCCTAACTTATTACTATTAGTAGTAAGTCATTACTACTTTATTACTACTTATAGTACTTTATTACTACTTTTTACTACTTACTAGTACTATTTATTAATACTCATTAAAATCGGCTTGTCCCACATTGATATACAAAGCCTTTGATGTGCGAGGGATTTTTCGGGAAAAAATCATTTTTTGTGGTTGCATGTATTTAAAGCACTTTAAAGCTTTGAAAGCTCCAATTAAATTTTTATTAAAGTGCTTATTGCATGCTCAAAATGCGCGGGAATAATAGATACCTAAATTGAGCGGAAACGTGCTACAAGACTTGTAACCTACTTTTCGTTCCGAATATTCATTCATTTCGCAAAATTGGCGGAACCCCTTTTGCGAAAAGTAAGATACAAAAGATGTCTTCTAAATTCGTTTATTGTATGTATTTAAATCTCGAGACAATTTTAATGAAAAATGCCTCAAAAATTGAATTTTTACTTCGTGAAAATAGTGTTGCTAACTTACTTTTGCCGTTCAGTATATTTTGCACTTATATGTATTACAGGAATAAACGGACAAACGCGCTGAATACCGAGTCTGAAACTATTTGATCTTAAATTATTTCAAACTGCAAAGCTCAAATAATTGAATTTGATCATGTGTTAATGCCAGTCTTCAACTGCTTTTATTTGCTTGACGTCTTTTGTGATACTCTTTAAAAGTGTATTTTGACTGTTGTGCGTGATTACTTTTTAGTCAGTCACCAGTCACTTATCTCGCTCTCTAAATGACCCTCAAAAATATCAAGGTAAAAAGAAACTGAATAAATTATGACCAATAAAAAAAGAGGCTAAATGTTGACACTGAACTTCGTGAAAACAAATTTAGTCTTCATTTATCCCCAAAAAGCATATAATTGTTCAATAATTTCTTTCGTTTGGGACAAAAAAATTAGCTTTCCTTGAATTTTAAGTTTCAGTCAATTTTATACATTTCGATTGAAAATAGTTTAATGTGCTTCTAATTATTTTCATTCAGTTAAAATATTTGAGTGATATTGTCCCAATACTTTTTGTTATATGGGATCCCAATGTCACTCAGCAGTTAAATGTGACCTTAGAAAACATTTCATTGGACTATAAATACTGTAACAAATTCTAAAACGAATGTTCATAGGAGAACTAAAAAAAACTTAAATGCCTTCTCGTACTTTTCACTCAAAATGTGTTACGCTTTTGCCTGCCATTTAAAATTTAAGAAAAGAAATTCCAATTTGCTTCAAAAAAAAGTTCCCGCCGTTTTATTCCGTTTTTAATATCTTTTAGTAACCTCACGACACACACTTCACTTGATGAAGTCAAACGATCAATATCGAAATAAACGGTTTAAATTGATAAAGTCTGTTCATGAAATCTTAGTTCATCAAGTTTTTTAGAGTTCACTTGATCAAACGCCAATTCTTATTGGCATAAGGGCTATTTGACTTTAATTTGTAGATTGAGTTCATTATACTTGCGCAATTGAGGCAGTTTTGTACTGCAATTTAGATAAATTTTTGACATTTGAGCCAGCATCTCAATTTACCTACTCTTATTCTGATTAAATTCTTTTTTCAATATTGGGTTGTAAAAAGGCAGAAAGGCGGCTATTATCTTCATTCACATAAATTTTTTTTAGGAGGGCCTCTCTAAGTTTTTTTGAAAAAGGTTTCTTAATCACTCTTACTGATAATCATAAGGAAGACAAAAAATTCGAAAATTTGTGAACTTTTGAGCTCAATTTTGGTTTGAGCTCAATTATTGGACTTAACCTTATGAATTGTTTCAAACTTTCAACAAGCCGTGTAGAAAACCAATAGAACAGTTTATTGTGCATTATCTCATAAATCATTTATGTGAATGAATTAAGAGATCAATCCGATGAAACTGCTACAAGACGGGATTTAAACCGTAGAAAGATCAAAAATGCTAAAAAATTTAACTCCAAGACATAATCGTTCATCGAGATATGAAGTGTGCGCAGTGTCGCTTCAAAGATGGATTTAGTTTTAAAGAGCTTATAGGTAGTATTTTTTTCAATTTTTGCGTAACTCCGCAAAAGATATTGATCGGCCAAAATTGACGGAATAACAAAAACCCATGGTAACATAAAATTTTATACCCAAATAAATTTGAAGCCATGAAAAATGTTACAGTTGAGCACCAATAAAAATTAATTGGTCATTATGATTTCATCATGCTGATTCCACGGATTAACTGACCAATTCTGTTGTAAATAAATAGGTTTGAGCATTATCACTCGAAATGTAGCCGAAATGATTTGAAGGCACAATTTTCCGATTGCAGCTTTAATAGCTCAATTAAAAGGAATTTTATTTAGGCATTAAAAATCATAAGGCTATATGATTTTTTTTAAAAATTAATTTAATTTTATTGAAATTCAAACGTCATAACAATTCATCATAGAAATTTCAATTTTCTCTAAAATTGATTTTTGAGTTATACTTTGATAGATTATAGAAAAGATTATTTCGATTGTCTTAGACGCATTAACAGTAAGGATTTGGGAAACCCAAATTTTTCTCTAAAACCAGGCATCCGACTACGCTGAACCATTTGAATAATAACAGCCCCTTGCAACAATGAGACTTGCTGCAAAAACGAGTCTTGCTAGGCCATTTTTCCTTTACATCAAAGAATTTGAACTAACTTTGATTAAACAAAACACTAATGGCATTGAGAAAAGCAAAATGTTGTTTCAATTATAATAACGGACAATTTGTCTCCATTTGCTTTACAGAAAAAAACTTAATTTGTTCTACAAATAGAAACAAAACAGAAGGTTTAAAATTTGAAAATTGTATTAATCAACAAAGGCATTTGTAAACAGTTTTTTATTGTAGTGTTTGCCTGAAACAAATGTTTCAAAGAAAATAGCTCAATTTTTAAACACAGCGTTGTAACTGAAAGGAAAATTGTGCGATAAAGACAGTACAAATAAAACACTGAGAACAATATTCTAGAGTTATAAGGAATGAGCCATAATTATGAACAAGGATGTCAGTTATGTGCGTTTGCTCATCTGAATTTTTAACTTATTGATCTACCAAATGAGGATGAGATAGAAAACTTTCAAAGAGTCACGAAATGTTTAACAAACCACTAAATGAAATTGTGACCGCATTGAAGGGTTGATGAAACCTGCGAATGACAAGACTACAGGACAAGACAAACGTAAAAATAAAAAATTCAACTACACCCAAAACAAGACCTCTATGTTTAAACAAAATAACAAAATCAAAATGACACCAGATAACACCTAAACAAATTGATCTCTAAATTCCTCAAAAGTTATCAAACCTCTCCTTAATGAAACTTTGTAAGAATTAAAAGAACTGCGGAAAGGGCAAAGTTGAAAACAATTATTTTCCAAACAATTAAAACATTAGGTATCAACTGAAATCGTCAAAAAGTTTCATTTATACCTCTTGATTTATAATTGAGGAGTTAATTGAAACCTCTTATTTCATACATCTTAAAAAAGCAGTTCAGAGTTGTCATCGTCCAGATATTGTAACACGACTTCAGAAAGGACAACGAAAACAAAACTTTTTTTTATAAATCAGATAGTTCAGCAAGAAAACGGTGTGACGTGACAGCCGTTAAAACATTAATGGATTCACTGAAGCAACGCCACTGAGATCTCATCCTTAGTTTGCTGTTGCAGCACGGAAACAAAGAACAACCTCAAAAACTCAGATATTGATGATATCCAAAATTGATTTTTTAAAAGAAAATGCGTAGTATCAAAGCCAAATCGTCGGTCGAAACAGCTATGAAAATTCTACTTCGGCTTGCTAGGAAAATATACGTTGTCTGTACAGAGACTTAGCTACCTTGAAACAAAGAAGAAAAATGTGACAGAGCTGAAAAATCAATTGATTTTTTAAAACGAAATTTTTCGAAAGTCATGAAAACCAAAAGCTTTCAACAAAAACCAAAAAGAGATTATTGACTTGCGACTCCTCAACAGAGAGCTAATTAAAAAAAATCATTTATTAGAAAACAAAACTGCAATTTTAAATCAAATCACAAAGATCTCTCCTTCTCCCACTCACCCTCGACATCCTCTTTCTCACAGATAGATTATGGAAAACTGTCGCAATTCGCAAGGCTCAGGCTTCATCGCAGATTCATGAACCCTTGCAATGTGTCTAGCAATCACTTACTTTTCTGCAGACTCTTGCCCGCAATAACTGCACGATGATACATGCTGACGTTTCCATTTATCAACAGTTTTACCTTCTTCAAGGACTCCTTTTTGGGACATGAGGTTTTCAACATATCAAACGGCTCTGAGTCCACGCAAACATACGATGAGAATTTTATGGTACCATGAGTCTTAGAGGATTCCACATTCGTCAAAGCAAATATTAAGAGAGCATTACAATCTAGCAAAGCTTCAATCAGCTGCAAATCGATAAACACTTCATCCGCAAGCATTATCAAACTTCTCAAACAAAGTCGAACACAACTCGAACAAAGCTTCTCGAACACAACTTCTCGAACAACTTCTCGAATACAACTTCTCCAACTCAACGAATTCTGAAAACACCCCCCCCCCCCCCCTCCCGTACCCCCGGCGGCAGCCCCCAAGCAGCAACCTTAATATTGACCTTAGCGTAACAGATCTAATTTACAGCAAAAAGCGGGCGCGGCCATTTTGTCCTTTATCGACATGCTCAAGTTCGAAATTTCCAATTTGAACCTTTTACACTGTCGATATTCTCTGGTCAGACTATTAAAGAGTCTCGTTTATTCTGATTTTATATCAATCTGTTCATGCTGAGTGAAGTCTTGCAATCAGCCATGCTCAGATTGAGTGAAGTATGCCAATTAGCCATTTTCAATTGGAGGTCATTTGGCAAGTAATGCTTTCAGAAAGAGCGCAGAAGTTGAGTTGTTTCTTTCGCTGTTAGTTCCATGTTTGGTCATTGAAAACAACTTTATTCTTATGTTTGAATGTTTCAATATTAGACTTTAACTGGACCATGAAAAAATTTTTTTGAGTCTAGCGGAAGTCTTCTTTGCAAACATTGGGTCGAGCTAAAGTCTTTTTGTAAAATCTTTGGTCGAGCTAAAGTCTTTTGAGTGAAATGTGAGTCGAGCTAAAGTCAAGCATGACTTAAAGTCCAGCTAACGTCTTTTCCTATCTGAAATGAGTCAAGTATGGTCTTTTCATAATACATTTTGGTCGAGCATTGTCTTTTCTTGAGTCTGTACCTAGGCCTGGGCTGTTTAAATTGATAGCCGATGAACCATTGCTGATATGCTCTGACACTCGTGATGAGTATAGCCATAAATTTCGACCGGGAAAACTATCGAGCTCAAATATTCCTTCTACTTACAATTCATAACACAATGGGCCGCTGTAAGTACATAACTGATGGATATTATAGTTCCTCCACAATACTTCACAATTCCTTTGTGAAACGTCAACTCTATCAGCACATAAAAGTCCCTCTGAGGCGCTGTGTAACCATTAATTATGCCCCGTTTGCTCACGTGTGCCGAGGGTTCTCCGCAGCTAACTCGCTGATTTGGGATGATAATTGATAAGAAAAAAGTAAACAAAGGAATTTTCTTCATTTTAAGAGGATTATGTGAGGACAGTTTATTATTAACGTTGTTGCTTTAACCGTTGAATTTTTTTGACAAAATTGAATATCGAAAACAACGTCAGCAAGTTGACCTACGGTAAAGCCGAGTTCATTAGAAATTTTACCAAACCTGGTTGCACCAGACTCTTAGCTCAAGCATGAGAGCGAGCCGGGTCGAAGTTTCATCGCAAAGCTTAATATCAGAAATGCTGCGAGTAGTGGTGGAAAAAAGAATTAAGTCACTGCTTATGTCTTACATCGAATCTCCTCCCCCCCCCCCCCCCCCCAGGACTCATTCACCAAATCTCTTATGCAAGTTCTTTTGCTTCCAGTCCTGTACCTGTCAGCTACTGCTCCCTTTTTTCTTGATGTCTTCAAAATTTAGATGAAACTCGTGACATTGTGTGCGAAATCAGTCGGGAAATTTTGTAAGATATTCTAGAGATGTGGAAAATAAAATTAGATCCGAAAAAGTCTTATCTAAGCAAATATTTGCAACTCGACGCCATTAAAAACTTTTTTTGTATTTTTTTGCAATGAAACTTTGGTTCGAAGCAGAAAACTTTGATGGAGGTCGAAGTATTGTTAACGTGACACTGCATGAAGTCACAGACAACATTTCGCGTTTGTCTAGATGGTTGAGGAGAATTTCGCGCACAAGTGTTTAGACAACTGATTAGGCGTAACCTATTTAGTTATTTTGCTTTATTTGTACAAAATTTTAAAATCAACTTTTTAATTTACAAAATTGTGTCAACTTTATTGATGCGTAGTTTTGTATAATTAAACATTAATCTATTTTTAAAATCTCATCTGAAGTAACTGTACATTCACGGTATGCAGGAAGTAACTATAGGTACTGATAACTACAGCACTTATTTTACCAGTCAATATTGAAATAGGCAGTCTCACTACTGAAAAAATCTGGGTGGTCACCCGGGGGGACTGTTATAAGAGGGACTCGTCCCCTAGACAGTCCCGATAAAGGGTATTGTCAAAAAATGCGCCCAAAATATTCTTTCTTCCTTTCTCTCCAATTCGGCTCGAAAATTAGTCTGTATATGTCAGGGGAACTGACATTGTGATTTTTGGCACCAAAATTCACTTTTTTAATCTTTCTTTTTCCCGGACTTACAAGTTTTTTTCTAAATTACCGTTTCTATAAGTTAAAAAAATAAAAGTTTCAATTATTTGACTTTTTTCTTTTTTCTTTTTGAAAAAAATTCTTTTTATTACAAATGTAAGTTCGACGACAGACATTTTTCTTAGTGATGGCCAGGTAAAAACGAGTGAAAAAAATCAAAAGCGGTTGGGGCAAATTTTACAAAATATGAGTTTCCCTGATTTCTGATTCTTATGCATATTTAGACGTGAACGCATATCATTTTTTCGCTATTATGTAGTATAAAAAATAAGGGAAAACTGAATCTGGGTGCAGAAAATATTTTTGCTATAAAACGGTTTTTCTTCAAACAGCTCTACAATGTTCATCTTTTTAAAAATCTTTTTCTTTCTAGACTCTCCCCGCAAGTTTTTAATAGATCCACCCGGATGTGGCACTTCATGTCCCTAAAAAAGGTGAAATTTATGATGTTTGATTCGAGAGTTTCATTTTTCCAAATGTGCAACGTTTAAAAATTTTGATTACACCGCCGATTGATGACCGCATAAAAAAGATTAGAAGAATCGTATAAGTAGTATACGAAACCCGTCAAGAAGGTTGCATTCCGAATACGTACAGAATTAATCCTTTTAATGTTTGTAGAGTAGACAGCACCCGCCGGCCCCTAACTATGTTTTCAACGACCTCGGGATCAAGTTCAGCGGCCATCGAGTGATTTGCGATACTCAGTCAGATTTTTGAAGTAAGTTCTGCAGATTCACGTTAGATGGCCTTAAACGCAACATGCAGGGTTGAAGAGGGAAGTTACTTTTTGGCTACGTTTACAGGACCTTTTCGCATTTCTAATTTCTAACATTGAAAATTTTTGGCGTTTAAAAAGTTTCACGCTCTAAATTTGCATTATAAGCACCTATTCTGTGCAGGAAACTACTCGTTTAGAGGTCCGCACCCAGAACAGATCCAAACGAACATAACATGTGTAAGATATGCCATTGAAGTTCCACATGACGTGTTGAAGGATTTCACAAAATTTAAATTTTTCTTTTTTAACTTAGGACAACAATTGGAATCTGGGAAAATTGGTGAGATTTGCAATTATTTTAGAAATGATAATGTGTAAGATGTGTAATTTCTGACAGCATGGTTTTTCACTGCATTTGGATCCAAAAACTGCAATGCTTAAACGCTTCACCGCATTAACGATTGTTACCGATTCACAGGTTTGACCGACTCGGAAAATTGAGTAACGGAAAAATAGTAAGATTTATGGGATCTTTTCCGTTTGTGCCCCTCCAGTACGTTCCCCAGTGATTCTGGAATTTTTTTCATGTAAGATCTGATAAGATGTTGATCAAAAATCTTTATCGTGTAAGATCTTATCTGGTCTTGCACGATAAAAGTTCTGCCCTACGTAGTTTAATCTTGTAAGATATCTTATAAGCACTTATGAGATAATATTTCAATTTTGCTGAATTGTTATTTTACAAGATCTGATAAATATCTTATCAGATATTACACGATAAAAGATCACCAAGGGCTGAATTTTTGTCGTGTAAGATCTGATAAGACATGTTTAAATGATTTCAATATAACCGTATAACGTAGTCAAGTTCCTAAAAGTGAAAAATAATCGGTCAACTAACCAATTTTGAAACAAAAAATGTTTGTTGATTCTAATTCGACGGCAGTATTGTTCTGAGACTTAACGAGGTAATATTTATCTTAGAAGATCTTATAAGATTCTTATAAGAACTTACACGATAAACATTTTTTGTCGGGCAGAACTTTTATCGTGCACGATCTTATATGACAGAACTTTTATCATGTAAGATCTGACAAAAGTGAACTTTTATCATGTAAGATATAATCAAACCTGATAAAAAATTTTATTGTGCAAGACATGAGAAATTGTCTTGCAAAGTCTTAGTCAGGCGACGCATAATCTTATAAAAACTTATAAGACTATATTGTAAGAAGTTTGTATGATCTTACACAATAAAATTCTCAATGTCTGGGGTTATGCTCCCCCAGTTATAGAGAACGTGCCATTACATATAAATCATTAGGTAAAAATATGGCACGTGCGTCTAGGGAGTGCAAATATTATGCACCCACTAAGCTGAGCGACACAAATGGAAAAAATCCGATTTATAATATTGTCGCAAATGTAGACTGAAATATTGCCTGAGAGCCATTGCGTGAGCTTCTTTTAAAATCTATTGGCCGAGCACAAATGTATTTGAAGTGGTAGGGAATGGTGGCTAAAATCCAAAATAAAAGACCCTACGAAAATGATTTCTTGAAAAAAGTTTTGAATAATTCTCTTTGTGATTATTTTAGTTACATTTTACGGCATGTTACCGTTCACTTATCACAGACAGTGGTAGTAGAAAACTGCTTTGTGGCTCGTCGGAATACCAGCCTATGGCAATGTTTAACAGCCATATTCTATTTAGTAACAGGATTAGTAGACCCCAACACATAGTGGTATGCATTTAAAGGGGTGCATGTAGTGGGTGCATTTTAATTCAGCGCGTGCAAGTTTAAAAATGCTGAGAGTTTGCAATGCAAGAAGTTAAAATCACTATAGAATCTCCTATATACATAGCCATGAATTTTCGGCCTTTTCTAACTTGCAATTGCGTGTTTTAAGCAAGATCACGTGACTCTGCAGAAGTCACTTCGATATTTGCGGGCTTAATATGTCCGAGAGATACGCAGTTTTTTGATAGACGCTAGAACATTCGTTCTGAATTTGATCAGAGTCCGATAAAATTATACAATGAGTAACCAGTCTAATCAACAAACAGGTTTGCACGTTGTGTGCATGTTGTAATCACAACCAGAGTTGATTAAAAATTTACTGCAAAGTAACACAACTTTTCCTCGGAGGTTTATAATTTCCTGCTGACGATTTAAACAAAAACGGCTGTCAATTATTTTGGGACGTCATCTTAACTCGTTTGCCGACGCAAATTGGTGCTGAAATAATATTAAATTTTTGGAAAGACATTAAGAGTACAGTATCCAGCATGTGTTAAAAACGTCGTCATCTGTTGCATAGACTGCGAAGCCCAAGGAGCATGTTGTATATTAGGTCACAAAAAGAGATGAGACTTTGATGCGTTATAGGGATACGGATGCATAGAACTTATTCCGACCTACTTTCTGATACCTAACTTACTCTGACTAATTTCCTCCATTGTTTTCAGGAAATAAATCTTTGGTTTATTTTTAGTTTATCCTTTGTGATTTCCGCTCCTCCTTTTCCATTTCAAGAAAAAAATTCACTAAAATGGGTGTTCAGTCGGCAGGGACTTAATCCTCGGCCGTAATACAAATGGCGGGGAATTGGGAAAAGCCTGTTTTACGTACATACTCACCCAACCACAAGAACGTGATGCAAGAATGTAGCTAGAAATATATATTCCTCAGGAAAGAGAAAAATAAACACTCTTTCTAGTGATCTGCCAAGCGGAGTAAACATTTTTCATTTCTCTTCGCACATCGCAAATTTTAAACGTCTCTTGCAAATTTTCGGCAAGATTTTAAATTTTTTATTAGACCACATGAAGTCTTAACGCATTGATAAAATGTTGATCAATTTTGCTTAAAAATGGTTTGAAAAATTGTTTATGGTAGTTTCATTGGTTTTACATTTGAACATAAAAAAAGATTTGCTGAATTGTTTGAACAGACTCTTTTGGAGGAACTATATCCTCACTGGTTTTTTGTTCAAATGAAATTGTGGATGGTATCATTAGAAAACGTGTCCAGCGTAGAATATAAAATTAACAAGATTTGAATTTCGTTTTTTTCGGAAGAAATACGGAGAGTTAATTTTTTAAGTCAGCTAAACGATAGGATCATTGGATTTACTTTTAATCATTAAAAAAAATCGCTGAATCGTTTCAACGGAATCCTTTGGTTAAAATTTCAGCTAAATTGAAAATTAAACGATTCTATTCAATTTTCGTGAAAGTAACACCTATTATGCTGCTTTAGCCCACTTTTTCCAAGTTAACTAGTATTTCAGACATACAAACTAGTCACAAATTTTTTTCACTCAAATCATGGTCTTTTTCCTCCAGCTCCAGCTCGAGAGAATCTAAAAATTTCTGGGCCTTCTGCTATTTTAAATCGATATTAATAAAAAATGCATCACAAATTATTGTTCTCGTTCTGCATAAATATCTATAATGCAAATATTTGGATCAATGATATTTTTAATCAGCCGCATAGGGATAGTAAGGCCAGTTTTTGCGTAATTCGAATTGTATTTTGCGTTGATACTTTTACTACGAGTTTTCTTAATTTTTTATTTAATTCTGGACTTTTTGATATTCTTTTTACCGTCTACTCCGGTTATCACATAAAGACAATATCACGTTATCACATTAATAAAAAAAACCTAACCAACTTTTCCAGTTATGCCAGTTACAGTTTTTTCTGTAGTCGTTCGACACTCTAGATAATAACAGCTCTCAATGGTTGTATTGAAATGTAAAAAAAAGCCAATAAAATATTTCAGTTGGTTGTTATTGACTTTAAAATTAATTGTTTTCATAAAGCACAAGCGTGTTCTGAATCTTTGCGTTGTTTTGTTTTTCTCTCTTTGTAATTCATTTTCAAATAATACAAGTCCCATATCTTTTGCAAGTCAATTTTGCTGTTTAGTTTCTATCTGATGTTATTCTGGCTCTCTGACTAAATCTTTGAAATAGTTAGATATTGAGCTGTGTCGTAACCACTGCCGATTGTTTTATTTGACTTTATTGCTTGTTTTATCTTTTAGTGTTCCTAATGGCCAGTATCATTGGCCTTCTATTGAAACAATTTCATTAATTTGCTGGATTGAGCTGAATGCTATATCCTTAAATGCACGCGCTAGTTATTTGATAGAAAATTATCTCGAGAAATTTTTTGAGCGGCAATCGAGTATTATGTGCACACGAGTCCCTTTGTTAATAATAGTAACAATATTTTCACAACCAAACATATGTCTAATTGTTTGATACTCACGACGCAATCTTTTGATAGTATTTTTGATCTTTAAAGGCTAAAAAAACAAATTGAACACGTCGTTACTATTGTTGCTGGAAAGCAGCAACAATATTATTATATTTGGTCTTTAACTGCTTAAAAAAACAAATTGAACAAGTCGTTAGTATAGTTGCTGGAAAGCAGTGATTATTGTTTCAGACTTGACAAAAAAACAATCAGCTGACAATATAGATGGTGATCAGCTTTGGCATGTTTTTGTAGAAACTCAAGCTAGTTTTATACCTGGTAACACTCTATATACCTTGGCAGGACTAAGCACTTTGCAATAAAAAAGACTCCTCTTTTCGAACTTTGTTGGACTAGACAATAGTAGTAGGCTGAACTACTTGTCTACAGACCGCATGTCCGCAGACAACTCAACAAAAACTTGATGAGGACAAAAATTCGAATATTTTGTGATGTATTCCTGGCTTCAAACATTTAATAGAATAGGAGGGGTCAAAAATGTATGAAGTAATTTTTTTGATTACAGAAGGGTTTACTATCTTGAATTCATCCATGTATGTGCTTATATTCATCTTTGCTGTTGAAAAGACAATGCCAATTTTCGTGCCATAAAAATAACTGAACCGCTTCAACATGTGAATCGATATTTTTGATTTTGGCTCTTGATTAATCATTATTGTAAAATGGTAGTAAACATAAAATACCAACGAAAGTCATAAAAGATTTATATCAAAGACGGTTGTATGGAATGTAAAATGCGATATTAATTGTGTAAATAAACGGACCAAGATTTGTGCCTAATGGCATTTCTGGCGACCATGAATTCTAATCAAAATATTTGATCACAAGATTTGTCTCTATATTCCCATTAACTAATAGTTTATGGGCCCAGAGAGCTTTTATAAAACAAAATTTCAGCTCACCGTTAAAACAATCCTAGGTTACTTTGTCACTTTGATGCATCAGAGGATTGCTTAAGTCAACTAAACAACAGGAGATGATAAGTGGATAAAAGACTTGTTGTCAAGCAGTGGTCAAACTTTGGACTCGAATTTGGAGAGCAAGTAAGATTGGAGTTTAAGTTTGTGCTATTTAAATTGGGAATTCTGTTTGGGAACTCTGTTTGTGGAGAAGTGGACTCTGTTTGTGGGGGACTCTGTTTGGGAACTCTACTGAAGCTTATATTTCTGTAAGTAGGTTTGTTTGTAGACGCTTGTGGAGATGTTTTGGAACTTTATTTTTGGGTCAGAAGTCACATAAACTTCAAACGAAGTGTCCGCGGAGTGTTTTTATAGAAGAATTGCTTCAAAGACTTCTTAAGATTATATAGTATTGCTAAGAACAGCTCAGCTTATACACATGATTTCAATTTTTCCTACCCTCAATTAGCTATCTTCACTGTGCTCATTGTGTTGTCCTTACTGTGGGTGGCGTTCTCACTGTGTTCATAGAGCTAAAAATATTTTCTTGCTAACAAAAGGACACATTGATTTTCCAAACATGATTTCTCAGAACATATTTTGAAGAACAAAAAATTTTACGTAGACTAGTATCTGCGTTTGCACGAACCATAGTAACACACAGTACATCGTCTAGAGCATTTTCTATTTGCACTAAGCATCGATTTAATGCTACACGGTGCAAAATATAGGTATAAAAAAATAAAAAGGAAATTAACAAAAAAAACAAACAAAGTGAAAGATAAAAATCGTTTTCATGCTTGGTCTTTTAAAGTAATTGGGAGATGAGTTCAAGGCCAGAAAAAAATATTTTTTGCAGTACGTAAGTATGACTTCGTAAGTTTTTCGGAACAGTTTGAAGCTGTAATGAATCAATGAAATTAGGCAATGAAAAAAAGGTCTCAGTGTCCAAATTTAGAGCGATTTATAATGCGGTTTTGTTTGGAAAGAACCCATCAATAAGAACCGGAAAGTAAACAATTTTTCGTTTTGAGGAACATGAGGCTCTGTTTTTGGAGAACAGAGAAGACAGAACAAATTCAAAATCTAATGTCTTCAGAAGGCATTGTCCGATTGTATAGCTCAAACTATTAGAACACAGAAATATTGAGGACTTTCTGAAATTGAAATTATGCGACTGCATCTACAGAAGTGATCATGACAAAACAAATTGTGGGACACGTGGCATGAATAAATCACAGAAAACTACAGTAACAAAAAACTCTGAGACAAGAGTGAGGGATGTTTTACAATTAGTCTATACTGATATACTAGGACCTAATAATCCAGAAGCTGTAAAAGGCTATCGATGTTCAATCTACTTTCTAGACAGTTTTAGTAGACACTAGACAGTGCTTCCGAAACACAATTGATGACCAAAAAAATGTTTCAACAATTGTTTTACAGGCATAGGAAAGCCAGAAACCATAGTGTGCGACTGTACGGTCGCAGTTAATTTGGAACAAGAAAAAGCAGTTATGTACAAACCAATGCACAAGAATAGAATTTTCAGCACCCCGGACACCTGAGGAAAACGATAATTTTGAGTGTAACTGGCAAACAATAACAACAATGGCCAGATGTCTATTGAGCAATCGCGACTTGATTAGATGAACTGGCGTTATGCAATAAACATGTCAAGTAAAATCAAAAACTATTGTTTCCATTCTGGTATCAAAAGGAACACCATTTGAATCAAGGTATGGAGAAAAACCGAACCTATAGTCACTAAAATTCTTTGGTTGTACTACTTACTTATATATTGAGAAATCGCTCTGAGGAAAAATTGATGGGATTGCAATTTGTAGACCATTAGATGAAAGCCAAACCTATTTTGTAGGCGTAAACGATGAAAAAGCTACATTGAAAGTTCAAAAATCTGTCTACCTATTCCTTAAAAAAACTTTAAAGTTCCTTAAAAACTCATTGAGCGTGGGACCGATGAGTTTAGAACAAGAAAAACATCTGAATCCAGTAACAATCTCAGGTGAAATTATAATTAATTATAATATACCTAAATCAACAGAAGAAGCAAAAAGCGACAAAAAATGGTGTGATGTAAGGCGAACAAAGCATAACTCATCAGACGAAAACAAAAGTCTTGAAACTTATATATAACCATGCAACCAGATTTATTAGCAACAATCTGGTAGGAAGTTTTACTTTAAAATAAAAGGGTTGGTTTTTAGAGGTTTTTGGGTTTTATCCCGTCTATAGAAAATAAATGTCTCTCTATAAAAAGGTGAAGGAAAAATAGAGGGAACCATTTGTCTTCGGTTAGATAATTTAATTATATTACGAATTAGAAAAGAATTGCACAAATTTCCGAAAAAAGATGTACGAAGTTCAAAATAAGTAGCTATGTTACCTGAGTTGGTTCTTAATAAGTGAACTTGAACGAACAGAAAACGAAATAATGCTGAGCCAACATGATTATAAAGAAACATTACTAAGGAAGTATAAATTGATTGCCTGCACGACATTGAAAAAATCTTTGAATGTGTGTTGAAAGTTTTCAGAACTTGGCTTATCAGAAATAGGAAACAGAGAACTTGAAAAAATGCAGTCTTGTGATTATAGTGGAATAGTAGGGTGTTTAAATTATTTGGAGTTGACTACAGATCAGATATTGTACCTACAGCAAAAATTGTGATTTCGTTTGTAGAGAATCCGGGAAAAAGCATTGGAACTCCGTAAAAACTTTGTCTGCGTTACTTGGAGGGTATAAAGTTGGAAAAATTGAAATTTAGAAGATGTCTTAAGTTAAACCTAATGTATTTTAAAACTTCGGCTAAGCGGTTACTTAAAAATCAGAAAAATTACGCGTGAGCAGTGTTTCAAGCTGGACAATAGTTCTGAATTGTTTAGCTGTGCTACTAAGGAACGAGAGTGCTTATCAATGTCCACAGCTGAAGGTGAGCTGAACGCGGCATTAGAAGCAAGTAAAGAAGCGGTACGGATAGCAAACTTTTTGAAGGAAATGAAAAAAGTGTCGAGCATCATTTGCAAATGTTTGTTGATGATCAAGCATGTTTTGCCCGTAGTAGAAATTTTTTTTAGCCATAGCAAGACTAAGCTCGTTGTAATAAAAAGGTTTTCTTTCGAAACTTAGTCGAAAGTAGACTATTAGAGCTGAACTACTTGTCCACAGATTGCACGCCGGCAAAAGAACAAACCTTTGTGAAGAATAAAAGTTTCACTCTTTCCTTTCTGTCCTCCTGGGTTCAAACTCTTAATACGATAGGAAGGAAACCAATTTTATAATACCCATTGTTTGAATGCAAGAAAGTAAGCTCAGATGAACACGTGCTGATTTACTTCTTTGTGGCTTTAAAAAAAACAGTCTATTTCATCTGCCGTACCTACTGATGTTTTTCACAGCTGTTCGGCTTCAGAATTTAAGTCTATATTTCTGACGTTCACTCTTGATCGATCATTTTGATAAAATGTTAGTAAACTTATGAAGTCAACAAACGTCATAGAAGTTTTAAATCAATGACGATTGTATGAAATGTAAAATGTGTTATAACTGGGTCAACCATCAGTTCTAATTATAATATTTTGTTACAAAATTTGTCTCTGCCTTCCAATTAAATGATAGTTTTCAATCCGCAATCTTCCCGTCTCGTTATCAATTTTTTGTAGGCGCCTCTGGACGTTATCAAGTTTTACAGCAACTCACACTGGCCAAAAACAAGGGCTCTTTTCTCGATTATCAAACTCTGGTGAAATAAATCCGTCTCATTTTTTTAAAATCTATCTTATTTTCATGAGAACAACTGCCATTTTTGCGAAGACTATTTCTAAACGTGTTGAAGAGTGAGTTGTTCCTGTGACAATCAAAGACAGAACACATTAGCTTATCCGGTGCAGTTTTTAATTATCAAGAGTTTTCAGTTTTTACAAATTAAGTCATTCAACCCCCCCCCCACCCCCCCCCCCCCCCAACTAACTTTGAACAGAGATTTTTTTTGTTTAGAGAGATCCCGTTCAATCCTGTGTTGTTTGTAATAAATCACGTCTAATTCAATAGTTGCTCCTTCTTCTTTTTTCTGTTGTTTTTCAGCAAGAAAGGTTGTGAATTTTTTTCATCTAGTTGGCAAATAATAGATGCGTTGCTGCAATCATAGCAGTTGACAGAAATGCAGGTGCCATTATCCCGTTGTTGACCTGACCGTTCCCTTTATGTCGTTTGCGAGAACAATTTCCTTCTGAACAAGAAAACCAAAACCTCTCTGTGAACTCACCTCAATTTTTATGCACATTCAACATAGTTTTTCTTTCAAAAAGAATTAAAGCAGAAGTTTTACTTTTATGTGAATATCAATTGATTAAATTTAGCCAATTGAACGATTATATAAAAAAATTCATTATCCACAAAATAAAAAAATCTCTTCGTTAAAATTCAGGCACTTGAATTACTGACATGAGCAACTTGTATGAGTTTTCTTGATTAACATTGCTTGTGAGTTCAAGTTTTCTGCCAATTATTTCTGGCAATTTGGAGATGTAAGGATGACGAACCAAAACTTTATGAAATAAATAAACAAATATGTTACTGCAAATATAGTATTGTTTAAGTTATGGCTGATGAGGCCCAATTTCCTCTGTATTTTGTGAAGCACATTATAATTAAAGGCTCGAAAATTGGTCTAGAATATTTTTAAATTCAAGTAAAATAGCTAATTAATGATCTGAATTCGTGAACTGATTTTGTTCTTTTTCTGTTCAGACAATGACGCATGACTTTTTCTCCTTGAATGGGTTCTCCACGTTAAAGTTGGGCGATAGGAGGTAGTCATCAGCTGCATGTTCCTCACAGAACGCTTTCAAGTCCTTAGCAGCAGTAGAGGTCGGAATCCGTTCCAACTGTACTTCCCTAAAAAAGAAATCGAAAAAGTTAGATAGCAAAACAGTTTCTACGTAATAAATCATACAACTATTTAATTCCTTAGTTAGAGGTCTTCGACAATCTTGGTTGAAAGAAAACGTCCCATCAGTTCAAAAATATGAAGGAATCAAAACATCTTGGAAAGTCAGATTTTGAAAGTTGAACCACCCAAATTTGAGTCTCTAATGCCAACAAAAATGTTGCAGTGTAGTGTTCATAACCAGATCAATTGAGTTTTTTTAGTTGGTTTTCCAGTTAACCCTGCTCATTGGGTGTATTAGATAGAAAATATCAATTTTTCCTGTTCGTAGTGCGTTTAAGGGTATAGACAGGATTCAATTTTTTTGATTACAGACTTAGAGAATAAAACATTATGATCGAGCTAAGATCTAAGAAGCAAATTTTTGTCACTAATTGTCACAAGTTAATTATCTTAATGAGTTGGATATTAGTCTGAATCGTGAAATGTTAATCTGGCACTCCTGGCATTTTTTTACTAAATTGCCGGCATCTGTTTCAAACACTAAGGTAAATAAAGTGTTCTTTTTTATCTTCGATTCGTAATCCAAAATTTCCAATCAAACTACAGGCTCCCAAAAGCAATTTTTGTTAGGGTATCTGCCTTCGGGAAAAGTGGGGCATACGTAAGTTTCCTATTTTACCAAAGTTTGTGATCAAATCTTGCAGTCAACCAAGATTTTTAAAGAGAGTAGGTACCTCGTGGTCTAGTCAGTAATTGTGTTTTTGGATAAATTGGTGCCTGTCGGTAGTTCCCGGTCTCTATTGTCATAGTTTGTCACTACTGATTCATTACGTTTTAGTTGTAAATAGGTAAATCAGTACTGAACCACTGGTATTCTGAAAGTTTCCCAGTGTCAGTTAAGTCTGATAATATGGTTGTTTTCATGAAACTTGTCCATGCATACGGTATTTGACAATTTCAAATAAACATACAAATAAAATAAAATTTTCAAAAGTAGTTTTTAATTTTTGTGCATGGTGCACGTTTTTAACCATTATAGTATGGTTTCTTAGTTTCCAGGTTATTTCGGAAAAAGAACAGTAATTCATAGTTAAGTACCAGTAAAACTATATTTTGAGAGATGCCTTAGTTATTCAAGTCTTCAAAATGTTTGCTTCGTTTATCTGTTTCAATATATCTCAGTTTTGGGCTTCGGTATTATCTGTATAAGTTTGATTCTAGATATTTCCCCAACAAAATTATTCGGAATGAATGACAAATACAATCTAATTGCACTACAGTTTGTTTGCTGTTGACGAGCTGGTCTGTTCTATTCTATTTTGCAGCTATGATGGAAAAACTTTTCTTTTTCCGGTGCTTCGGAGTAAACAGTTTAAGTACTGATTAAACAACAAAAAATCCAGTTAGAAAACCAGAAAAACTGTAGCCGCTAAAATGTTTAAATTTTAACTCTTTGGTACAAAAAATTCTTAGCTGTACTATGACGGAGTAGCACCCCTAACCAAATGGAACTTGAACCAGATTAACATAAATTTTGGAAAATGTCTTATTCTATGGAATATGGTGACAAATTTTGTCTTCATATTCCATATTGGGTGTTTTGTGGAAATCGATCATCTAAAACTGTGGAAAATTGTGACAACATTTGTCATCATACGCCCCAATAAAGCATGTGAGCATGTTTTTGGTAAACTAAATTAATCTATTTGGCATTGATTTTGCTAAAGCGGCACTAATCCACCTTCGGAGCTAACTGCCTCCCATGTCCCATAATTAAATCTCGGATAATGGAATAACTGTTTTTATATTAGCTGGACAAAATTTCACAAATTAATCAATTCACGCAAGTTTTTCATCATACTTTATAAATAGCAAAAGACAATTAATCGATGATCACTTTTCATGCAGAGGCAATTTTCCAAAAGTTTTAACTCCTGACAGTTTTTAAAACAGAAGAAACTTTTAGAAACTAAAGTTTACTGATCATTGTTCATTTAGAGGGATTACTCATTCTTCACCAAATGAATGCCCACTTTACTTTAACGTATGCCCAATTGCGCTCGGAGTCGCCTCTGATCAGACCCAAGTGCGCTCGATGAGGTTATGATCAGACTATCCTGCGTTCGAAGGCGCTTCTGATCAGACCCAATTGCGCTCGAAGTCGCCTCTGATCAGACCCAAGTGCGCTCGATGAGGTTATGATCAGACTATCCTGCGTTCGAAGGCGCTTCTGATCAGACCCAATTGCGCTCGAAGTCGCCTCTGATCAGACCCAATTGCGCTCGAAGTCGCCTCTGATCAGACCCAATTGCGCTCGAAGTCGCCTCTGATCAGACCCAATTGCGCTCGAAGTCGCCTCTGATCAGACCCAAGTGCGCTCGAAGTCGCCTCTGATCAGACCCAATTGCGCTCGAAGTCGCCTCTGATCAGACCCAAGTGCGCTCGAAGAGGTTTATGATCAGACCCAATTGCGCTCGAATCCGCCTCTGATCAGACCCAATTGCGCTCGAAATTGCCTCTGATCAGACCCAAGTGCGCTCGAATCCGCCTATGATCAGACTTTTCAGACCAAAATGACCTCTGATCAGACCATCTCCAGACCATGATCAGACCGTAGTGCGCTCGAACTTCCGAAAAGACCCTGTAATTTCGGTCTGGGATCACACGGGTGTGCGCCCGACTGGGTCTGATCAGAAGTCAATTTGGGTCTGGACCTCAACCTGGGAAGAATTTTTCAGAAACTAAAATTTACTGATCACTTTTCATACAGAGGGATTAATCATTCTTCACCAAATGAATGCCCACTATACTTTAGCTTATTGCTGATTTATCTTGCGAGCTTTACAAGATAGTCATTTTGAGGTGGCTCTGAAAAATTTTAAAACTGTTACAGCAGTTTTATCTAAATATTATTAATAAACTCTTTTAATAATTATAAGTTATAAAAAATCTGTAACTTATAATATAGAAACTTTTCGTTTAACTTATTCGGACGTGTAATCAAGTGTATAACACGTATAATGTACACCAATTTAATTTATAATGTAGTTTGTATCATTACCCACTATGTAATTCGACTGCTCCCGCGCGGTCGGCCCATTTTGTCTTTTTTCACTACCTGATTGTTTTTGTTTTTAATAAAAAATTATAAACAGCAAACTCTGGAATCACATAGTTTTAATCTGCGGAACCTTAGGGACAAATTATGTCTCCATTTTGCGTTCTAAGACGATTCCAAAGCACCCAATGTGCTAAAAAAAAACCAATAGTAATGTAAGTATTATGTTCATAAAATCTAGCAAAGAAGAAGCAATCAAAATGCTTTGACATTTTGTTAAAAACGCTAGAACTAAACGGCGTGCGTGATGTTCCATCGATGATAGGTGAGTGATGACGAACAATGCATTTTTCAGTACCTGGATAGGTCCTCAATCTGTTTTCGCAGGGTCGCAGCTGCACTCAAATAAGCTGATTCCGAGTCCATTTTTTGAATAATTTATTCCTCTCTATCAAAGAAAGGCGAACCCGCACTTCTGAACTTATTGGTGGGTTGGTCAAGATTTAGCAGGTTAATTGCACTGAATTCAACTGATCTGAAAGTCACAAATTTGAAACCCTAACAGAATTTTTAAAATGAAATACAGCAAATGCGCGGATAATTATCGTGAACTGTGGTTTTCGATTAGTTATATTTGCTCAAGTGTCGGCTGAAAGGTGTGTCGGCTAATTTGTATGTCGGCCAATTGACCGGTCACGTGCTCTCTGATTGGCTAATAAATTGCTCACTTGAAGCCTAGATTTGGCTCTCTTTTTGCAATAGGCTCTCCTCTTCTTTTCTAACTGTGATACTTCTAACTTATTTGCGATTTAGTAGTCCCACTAGCAAATCGCAAACCTGGTTTGATTAGAAAAACTCATAGTTTAATTTAATTTGAAGTAAAAGGATGTTCACGCAAATGGAGTTGTAGTTCAAAATTTGCATGTATCGAATATATCTATTTATATAACATATATCATAGCTCAAATGCCTACAAAAACCTTAAAACCTCTGCATCAAGTTAAAATCTGATATAAAAAATGAAATGTGACAATAACTAGCAAAAAGAAGTTCAGTCTGCTAATGTTTTTTTTAAAAACAAATCTAGATTTTTTTTCGTCAAAGCGATTGACTCGATTTTTTTGACAAAGATGAAAGAGTAGGTTTGTCAACCAAACAGTGATTCGGAACTATCAGCTTGATTCAAAAAGCTCAAAAAAGTGATTCTGGATTGATGTCTAGCCAGAAGCATCTGTAGTATTCAAGGTCAGTTGTTCGAAAAAAATATGGTAACCCAGTTTCGGTGGCATATTGCATCAAGCTTTGCCAAAAACCTCGTTTGTTTCTTAAAATCTCGTGATTTTACTTTTTTCTTCACTTTGCAAATTATTTAGATATTTTGCAAACAATTAAGTGGATAGACGCAACTCTGATTCAGGCGTCTGTTTTCACGTCTGTCTCAAGCACCGCTGTGTTGTTTTATCAATCCTATACCTTTGAAAAAAAACGCAAATAATTTTCAATTTTGGGGAGTTTGAATTCGGAGCACTCCAGGAATTCAATTTCTGATCTTCAAGATTTCAAATACCCACTTCTTTTTCATGAATAAAAAAAATGTCCTCACATGGTTTGGGCAAATTATGTAGCTACTGAATTTTATTTCTGGTCCACACATCTGCATAAGTTCTAAGAAGACATTTTTTGAATGTTTCTTGTTTTATACTTCATTCTCCAAAAAAGCTTCAAAAGTTTATTCACAACTGTTTTCCATTTTACTGCGTAGTCTTTGTTTTTCAACCCAAAAATACAAAGGATTTTGATTCATGAATTATGTTGTAAAGGAGACTTGCTTGCAACAGTGGCCTTCGAATGGTTAATTCCTATGATCTTACAAAACTATGACTTAATCATGCAATGCCTCACGTCGTCTTGCAAGATTTTCTTCAGAAGAAATTTCAAAATCTTGCAAGATAACCATCATCTTGCCAGAATGATGCCAATAATTCGAACACGCTTAAGCAGGACCAATATGAGACCAGTTAAATTGTTTTTTTGCAGTTATTCATGTTTTCTCTTTTTTCTTTTTAATTAATCGCCGCAAAGCAATAGCGGCTATTATCGGGGACATTGTGGTTTCTTTACAATTCAAAGAACTTTAATTGTAATGAGGCGCTGACTTTTTTTAAGATCTGTTCACATATTTTCATGATTTTTGAAGATAAATTGGAGTAGTGATTTTGGACATGCCGGAATAGGAATTTGAGCGAAAAACGAGTGGTTTTGCGGCACAAATTTTTTTGCCCTAAATTTAGAGTAGAGTGAAAAAAACGGTGTTTGAAAAAAATTTCGCTTTCTCGCTAGTAGTTTTTTGTTCACATGCGGCATTTTAACAATGATTTTTAGTTTTTTCAATACTTTTATCTGATCTTTGTCAAAAAATTATTTTCCCAATTCACTCATAATCCGTTCTAGGTCTAGTTTTTCTTTAGTCAACGAAAATTTTTTGAATTGTACGTCAGGACTTTTCCTACTATGTTTTTTCTTAATTTGTCGTCTTCAACGATGATTCTTGCTACCAGACTTCTTGGAATTGACTTTGTCAATTTCAGTTATTTCTACTGATTTTCAATGAAAATTTGTGTGCGTGACGTCATTTGTTTTGCTTCTAGTTCAACTGCGTGACTTACCTCACTGAAAAAAGACTTCTGAACTCTCTTAATGAACTTGAAGTTATATGAACATTTATTAGTTAAAGGTCAAAAATGTGCATTTAAGTAGTATCAAATTCTAGAGTATTATTGTCCTGAGTTTTTGATTTTGAGTATTGATTTTGATAAAGCTCCATTTGGGTTTTTCCTTATAGAGCGTATGTGTCTCATAATAATGACTGTCTGAATCTAACCAAAAGGTCTAGTGGTCTATTAAAGGACTAGTGGTCAATCTGTCTATCTTATTTCTTTAGTTGTTTCAGTTCAAGGGATGCCAGAAGCGTCTATCGCGGCTATTTCCCTACAATCTGTCTGCTATGTTTTAAAACATCCAGAACCATATCCCGGATAATTTCTGCACAAAAAGTGATAACACGCCTATAGAAACAAATGAGATAAGACCTCGACCAAAACGAACTTGCAATAATCTTTCAAATAGCCGTCATCTTTGATGGTCTAGCAAATAAGCATTTTTAAAGACCTTGTATGATAACCGTTTTTTTCAAGAATCTTGCAACATCTTCCAAGATAACCATCTGGTCTCGTCTATGATGATACCCCACAACCAATATACACCTAAAACTGTGAACTCATTGCCTATCTGCTACAAATTAAATTGATTTGATTTTCTCATTTTTTGAAAGAGCATTTTGAATTGATACAAGGTAGAGAAGCACAATGGAATAAAAGAAGCTGTACAAAATGAACTTTCGACAAAGGAAAAGTACGGGGATGACGAACCATAATGATTCATAAAAGTCCATAAAAACTGCAGACTTATCGACTTGTCATTAGCTCTATTCAAATTTGTTTTTTTTTAAAATTTTTTAATACCGTTGTATGGTTAGAAAATTTCCATACATTTTTTTATGATTGATAAGATTCTTTCATGGTGGTCACCCGGGTAATAAAATTCTCGAATATATTAATAGTGCACATATTGTGTATATCACGACTAAGCCTTGTACATAATTCTATAACAGACCGGAAGCACCAAGAATGAAACCATAATGAGAAAAGAGTTCACGTGATTCGTAGAGGTCATATCAGTGGTAACCTCAGAAGATTCAAAGTGACGCTGAAGGGAGGGAGCTTCGAACAGATTCTCCGATGAAAAAACGAGAGTGTTGATCAATGACACTGTGTGGGGTATAGTTAAAAATACTATGATACAATAAACAACAGATGCGAAATTATGAGCTTCAATGACATCCTCAACTTCGAAAGAATAGCTGTCCGCTTCTTTGAAGTCAATTTCTTCGATTTTGAAATCGGGAAGTGCTGGTGATGTTGAGTTGTCCGAATCGGAATATGTTGATGATTCTTTGCCACTTTTGGAAGTGGTAGAAGATTTCAACTCGCGGGTTAAGTTTGGTGGTAGTTTTTGAAGAAATTTGTAGTCACGGAATACTTTGATTAAGTGAATAATCAAGTTCAGCCTGAAAGTTTATTAAAGTGTGTTTCGAATTCATAAAATCAGATGAAAAAATTGTGAATATTTTTTGTGGCATGCAAACTTACGCAGCGAATAGTAATGGGTAGCCTTGTGCGTAGAGACAATTAACGCCTTCCTGAAACAAACTAAGTGAAGTGCAATGAAGCTGATATGTGAATGAAATTGATTAAATGCGAAAAATGAACGCAATTTAAAATGTAATTCATAGTGACAATAAAGTCGAAGTGATTTTTTCAAAAAAGTGAAAAATTGAATAAATTCAAAACATCGGCCTTCGTGATCCACGAACGGAATGTTTTTCAAAATTAACTAGGTTGTAAATTCTTTAGAGCAACGATAGAATTGTAATTGCCAGTACTTATCGTTGATTTTTTTTGTTTGGGCGTCATAAAATCACTCTCACCATAAATTGTGCCGTTTTGAATGATTAGAGAACGATTTTAGCAATTTGGGAAATCAGCTAATGAGAGATTGTTTATTTTGAGAATCGCACTTCTGTTGTCCACTTGATTGTACGTTAAGATCACAGTCCATACTTATGCATGGGTTCATAAACATCGTTCTGAACTACACTCACGCTCGCAGCTTCGAGCGGATTAATGTCTTGAAAAGCAAGAAAACGAGATAATAATTCACACAAGTAAAATGTGAAATCTCCTGGACAGGCTTTTCTTGAGAACCATATCCAAGAGCCACGTGTGGCTCCATACAGGCCATACAAAAACTTCTTATGTTATCTTGATACGGTTGCCAAGATTTCCACATATGATTCTTATATGGTATCGAAGAATCCGGTATGTACATTAGTGCTTTCTTTCAACACCTGTACATAGCTTATACAGCCAGACTCAGCTTGAAGCGTTTTACAAGGCGTATGGCATATTGGTACCATAAATGGTCGTCACGCGGTTTTTATTCTGCTGAGAACTTATGGTTGCACAGCGAGAAAATGAAAATATGAGAATCACTTACAAATAACTTCAAGTGTAGTTAAAAAATCCGTAAGTCTGGTTTACAGCCACACACAGACTTTCAGTAGAGCGTGGGCTACATATTTCCAATTTAGACTTACTTCACTTAGATTAAATAGTGTAGAATTTGAGAAATCCTATTTTATCGCAAAATGTCGCAATAAAAAAGGATAGAACCTGAATTTCGAAAATTGGTTATCATCAAATTGTTAGTAAGACTTGCAGTTCAAAGCCATTTGACAAACCAGGCATTTATGGAGCAAAAACGTGTGGCTTTATAAGTTAAGCAGGGGCAATATTGATTTTCTTAAGGGGATCAAATTTATAAAATTTAGTTATTATCCGGTATTTACCTCAGTGTGAAATTTGAAAGGAAGTTAGTACATACGGTCGGGCAGGTTCCATCCTGTAGCTTTTGGGGAATTTGTTTTATAGATACCGTGCGGGGGACTTTTAACTTCCAAATAAGGCTTAATTTCTTGAGTTCAAAGTTTGACCGGTTGATTAATTGGTAGCGTCATAAGTCTGATACTGCTTTTGTTTTAGTTTGAATAGCTTAAATAGAAGTCAGCAATGTATAAAGAAGGCGTTCAGTTCATTCAATTGTTCGTTTGACGTCATAACAAACTTTACGTAAGAAAGGCATAACTAATGTGGCCCATAATGCGAAGATAACAGATTCTTTTGTTTTGATCCTTCTTGTACGTTTTTGCTTGATTAGTTACTAAGGAGTTGAACCACGGCATTACCAAAACAGTACCATAAGAACTGTAGCTTAGGAGTAGACCCGTAGAGAAGATGGAGAAGATGTGATAACAAAAACATTGTTGAGAGAGTTGAATTGACTTGATAAATTCAGAACACCAGTTTGCGCGATTGGAAATCAGAAGCGCAGTTAAATCAAGCGGCTGAATTGAGAGCTTGTAGATTTTAGAGGATAGTAGTTCTTTAGTTTTGAATTTGGTTAAAGTTGTGAACCATCTTTTGTAAGAAAACCCTGGTTCAATTTTGATTTAATTTTGTGATCTTTTATATTTCTTGTTTATACATTTGATGTTATTTGATTACTTAAATCAATTCATTATTCCAACTAGAGTTGCCTACAGCCGACAAGAGCAGCGGGGGGACAAAATAACCCTCCAATAGAAGTCCGAGAGCCATCAAAACACCCCTTTCAATTTGTTAGAGCTTGGGGCGCTAGTCGGTCCCCAGCTAGTCAGCCTAAGCAAGGTACAAAATTCTACAGTGGCGCTCCTGGGTGGGCTCTCTCAAGATTTCTTAACAGTTGGAGGGGCTGGACGGCTGTGGCGGTTGCAGTTGAAAAAAGTAGCCTCTGCAAGTGTAATTGACGCGAGAAGAATCGAATTGTGCGAGAACGAGCGAAGAAGGAGAAACCCGTGGACGGAGTGAAGTTGGAGCTTGACGGAGAGAGAGAGGGTGCAAGTGGGCAGAGCAGTTTTCAGTTGAGTTGGAGTTCGACTGTTGGGATTGTTTACATTTAGTTTTTCTTGAGATTAGAGGAGAGTTTGTTCCGACTTAGTCAAGAGCGTAAGTTGCGTGAGGCTGAGTTCGTGCTGAGAATTGAGTAGAGTATCGGTTTTCTTAGAGGAAGGTTTTTACAGGGCCTTGGCCGAGATCAAGAGATTTGTGAGGCAAGTTGAAGAGAGAGAAGTGAAAAATAGAGGTAGTCTAAATAGGGAAAGGCTGATTGAGAGCAATTTGAGTAAGACTGTCATTGTTAGTGATTGGCTTTCTTGAGAGGAAGAAGGCCAGTTCAGAGTATCGCGAGCTTGGAACAGGAAGTTGGTAAGCAGGTATTTGGCAAGTGACAGTTGCGATTGTAAGGTTTGTGAGTATAGAGTTGAGTAGAGCAGAGTAGAAAGAAAGAGAGAGAGAGAAAGAGATTTTCCACAGGTTTAATCTTTTCTTCAAACTGGAGGAGCAGGAATCAGAGGGTTTAATACTGAGAAAAGAGCAAAGAGAAGTTTTCAAAGTTGGCCAGTGGTGGTTCAACAGCAGCAGGACTTTAGCATAGAGTGGCAAAGCAGGTTAAGTCAGGTTAGAGTTAGAGTGTTTACTGATAATAGAGGAGGATCTGGGCTTAGCAGAAGTGAGAGGCTAAAGGATCTTCTCAGACATAGAATACTGTTAGACAGAGTAGAAAGAGGTAGAGCTGAGGAACACCACGATTACGTAGAGAAATATGAGAAACATAATTATTTAGTACACATGGATTGGAGTGCGTTCCCGTTTGCAGAGTAGTTTCCGTCGGAAAGATTCACGAAATGGGAGGACTGGAAGCTGTACTACCTTGACGTTGTAGAAGTGTTAAAAATGGGTGAGGATTGAGCTATGGCGTCAATGCTCGGTCTATTGAGAGCATGGGCGTTGCAAACGGTTTCGGAATTGCCTTTCAGATTCTGGTTGTCGGAAACTGGTGAAGTGGTAATGTCGTTAGAACAACAGTTTCACATCATTGAGAAGAGGCTATCTATTGGTAGGGAAGAAAACTGTAACCGTAGGAACAGTAGTAGAAGTAGAGGAAGAAGTGTAATGGAAGGAAAATTGGAAAGTGAAAAAGGTCAAGCAGAAGGCGGGATAAAAGATTCCTTAAGCGAGAACTCAGAGGAAGATTTTAAGCTTAGTGAAGTTGGTTTGGAATTAGTGAGAAAAAGATGCAGTAAGCAAGATAAAGCAAAGAGGAACTTCCAGAACGTGGTGGATTTGCTACAGCTGAGTGAGGAGCAAGCAGAACATTTAAGTCTGATTATGTTGGGAGAAGTAAACAGGGAAGTACAAGTGGGTATTAAATATCGGTACGATCAAAGAACCGGACAGGAAACAATTGTGATCCCTAGTGAAAGGCTCGAAACAAATATTGTTTCTACAGAGTTCGAAAAGAAGTCATTTAAACTTTTTGGTGAAGAGGTATGTCGAAGAAAGGAAAATGTTTGTAATAGAGATCAAAAATGCAAAAAGTATGATGAAGAAAAATAATTGTGGGATAGAGAGTTACAGTCACAAAATAAAAAGGAAGAGGAAGAAAAGCAGCCCCGCAAGACGCTGACGCCAACTGATATAGAAAGCAAGGAACCGAAAACACTACAAGAAGAGAGTAGGGGAAAATTCTAGTCAAAATTTGAGAAATTAGTTACGCCTGAATGTTTTGTCTATTACGTTGACAACTCATCAGCGAACAATGGAGGTGATGACTATCTCCCCATTAGCGACTCCGACCAAGAAGGCAGTGAGGATGAGGAAACTGAGTTTCCTCCTGAGTTCTTTGGATGTACTCAAGAAACAAGCCTTAAGGATGTACCTCTCATGATAAGAGTTTTCGTCTCTAGTAGGAAGCGGTGAAGTTGATATGAGAGAGGTAGAATCCAATCAAAGAATTTTTGCGGAATGCCTAGCTGAAGACTATCTTAGAGCTAATTTGAATGAAGAGATGGAAACGGTAATTGAGGAAGTCCCATGTATAGTTGAGAGAAGGGGTTGTTTATCTAGTAGAGTTGAAGAGGAGTCTTTTCGAAACGAAAATAAAATCAGAGACAAACGTAATGGTTCCGTTTGCGCCGCGAGCGTTAGTTCTGGACACTGGCGATGTACAGACTCACAAACAAATAGGATTGAGGAAATTTTTAGACAGTGTGATTGGAGTGGCAACCCGGGTGACTTAAAAAGGAAATGGCTAATGCTTTGTGCAGTTAATTATCCACAAGGGGATGCAGCGTTTAAGGAGTTTGAGGCTGAGTTAGAAACTAGATCAAGGGCACTTGTGGACTTCAAAAAAGATAGGAGCGAAGGCCAGAGTCCCAAAAACTTGAACACACGAGATAGGATTCAAGTTTCGAGGGGTTATGAAGCAAGTCTGTACTGGGATACAGCAAGAGTTTTTGAATCGAGCGGAACAGGTACGTCAGCTGCTGACTTGGAAGAGGTTTTTGACAATTGCACTGCAATTAAAGAAGAAGAGCAACTCGTGGTGATTTTGGGAGCTTCCGAAGAAGTTGTGTCTTGGGTGACAGCTGAGGTGTTCACGGTACCAAAGCCAACAAAAGAGAAAGCTCATTGGATTTGCCATCTTGACTACTGCAAATCGGCAGGTGAACTTAGACAGAGGACAAATAACGAATTACAGAAATGACCTCAATTGCTATCGGTGGCGAGAATGGAAGCTTTTCAAGGATTGTTTGAAAATACCGAGACACGATCAGGAAAGAATTGGAAGTTGAGCGAGCTGCGTTTGTTTTTTCAAGCGAGGAGAGCACTACAGTTTTAAACGAGTTTGAAACAGTTGGTTTTAAGAAAAAGGTGCAAGTATTAGGCAGAGCTTGTAATAGCATTGTGATGTGGGAGGCTTCATTAGATTTCATTGAGGTTGATGCAGTATTGGCGTTGCTCGTTTTGTTGACAGACATTTTTCAGAGCTATAAGGAAGTAGTAGACACTTTTAGTTCATGTTGGAGAAGGAGAAAACAGTGTTATCACGGATAGACAAATGTGTGTGGAATCTTGCGATAAATTGTCGGCTTCCAAGACATCGGTTGGAAACATTTTGAGTTGGTTAGAGTTCTTGCTTGTTCTAATGTTTGGTATCATGAAAAGTTTTTGGAAGTTTGGAAAGAGCCAATGATTCAAAGATCTCAGCAGTAAAACCGAATAAACGGAATCAGCAGGACCAGATGTTAGGATGTTCATCGGTAAAAACAAACGAGTGTAGCCAAGAACCAGGCTTTAAAAGCTCAATCAAGTGTTTGAGAATTACGTTTCAAGGTCTGAAAAAGGTCCATTAGTTCCAGAGTATGCGATGGACACGCCAAACTTTCTTCTGCATAGTGGTGGAAGTATGCAGGGATCTGAATATGTGCGGAAACAATCAAGCAGTTTAGGATGTAGCAATCAGAGGCCTTGGTTAAGATTGAGGTTTGAAGCGGGTCACGGAGGGGTTTTAGCAATCAAGAAAACCCATCTGCTAAAGATGTCCTCAGGAAGAGAAATATGTTTGAATTTCGGTAAACGGCGAAGTGTGAGTCTTGGTGGATGGTATACAAAGAGGTACTTGAGGTAGTTTGAGAAGTTGAATGAAACAAGTAGAAAGCAGGTTGAACTAGGCAAAGGCAATGAACTCTCCAGTGCTGACAAATCGATCGACGCTACAGATGTAGAGGAGGTGCAACCAGACTTGACAACCTTCCTTGATGCGTTGTGTGTGATCACAACCGAGGAGTCTGACTTTCGGACTACTCTTGACAGTGAAGCTGGAGGTTCCTTGGAACAACTAGAGACTATTAAAGGCAAGACCTCAGATACAGTTGAGGACAGATATGCGGACCCCCAATTGAATACAGGAGTGGATGTTACAGAGGAATTTCAGAGTAATAATGAGGGAGATATAAGGAACAGCAATGTGTTGATGGTTGAAAGACACTCCGATGACCTTTGATGACTTGGTTTCAATTGGGAGCGGCGATTAAGTGTGTTAGACAGGGCCAGGGTCGTCGAAAAGAATGTTATCTCTTTTCTTTGGGGTATTCAAACGACTTTGGAAGGAGAAGCAAGGAGGTTGTTGCAATGCCTATCGTGTGGTACCCACAAGTTGATAGCACAAGTGATGTAGTCTACAACAGAAGAGGGGAGCCTCAGTCAGTAGTCAAATTGCATTATGCGTTGATGGGATCGATGGGCGATGTCCACAGCACAAGGGAGGAGTTCTGTCAGAGAGGATTCTGTTTCAACGGTTGTCGAGACTCGATGTCACAAGAGACAATGTGGCTTCAGACGAGTCGGAGGGAGAGATGGACAAAGCTGAAGCTGACGAGGAGATGGTGCTGGAGGTGGAGACCTCCAGATGTGAGGTGGCTGTCCAGTGAGGAGATGGGAGGACATCCCTTCAAGAATGGAAGGAAGAAAAATCTTGAGAAAGTACAGTCGGTTTCATAATCTTCAGCACGATTGCTTAGTCTTATTTCAGTGTCTAATCGTGTGTTTCAATTTAGTTTCTGTGCCTAATTATTGGTCATTAATGTGGTAAAGTTAGTCCGAAAAATTGCTTAATGGTGCTAAGTTTGTTTATGTGGTGAAATAATTGCTTGATATAGTTATCCGAACTGTAACTTGTAGAGGGTGCATGGAGTATCAGTGGTTAAACACAGAAACTTGGTTTGTGAATATTAGTTAGAGTAAGCTAGTTGCATATAACTATTCTTGAAATAGTATTAGGAAGGTGAGTTGAACCAATTTAATTGGATTGGTTGTTTCTAAACAGTTCAAATAGAATTTTTGGTGAGATGGCCGGGATAAATCATGAAAAGATTCGATGGTTCAACTAACTAAATATTGTGTAGATAAGACGTAACAGAAGATGGTATTGATTTACCTTTTCATTAGTTGTTGAATGTATTGTATCTATAAACAGAGAAAATTTTTAATTTGCGTAATCCTTATATTATTTCTAGCCAGATTTTTTGATTTTAATTTAGTTGCTGTAAATATGTTAAATGCTCCAAGGTAATATATTGATGTGCTATTAATACTAATTTGTAGATCGCGATGGTTCACAAATTGGTCTACTAGGCTTACGTTAGATGGATTAGTCTGTTGTGATGTGTTGTGGAACTAATAAAGAAAAAGTAAGGTTTGCATGAAGCAAAATATGCTGATAAGGTAGACTAGATGTATCAACGAGACGAGCGGGAAATTTTTAGGATTAGGGTTACTCAAGAGTTACGTCAGATGCCAGTTTCAGTATTTATTCGGGAGAATAATAGTCTAGAAGGGAGGAGTGTAGAATTTGAGAGATCCAACTTTTATCGCAAAATGTCGCAATAAAAATGGATAGAACTTGAATTCCGAAAATTGGTTACCATCAAATTGTTAGTAAGACTGTTGGTTTGCATTTTAAGGCCATTTGACAAACCAGGCATTTATGGAACAAAAACGTGTGGCTTTATAAGTTGAGCAGGGGCAATATTGATTTTCTTAAGGGGATCAAATTTATAAAATTTAGTTATTTTCGGGAAAGTTCCCTCCTGTATCTTTTGGGGAATTTGTTTTATAGATACCGTGCGGGGGACTTTTAACTTCCAAATAAGGCTTAAATTCTTGAGTTCATAGTTTGACCGGTTGATTAACTGGTAGCGTCACAAGTCTGATAATGCTTTTGTTTTAGTTTGAATAGCTTGAATAGAAGTCATCAATGTATAAAGAAGGCGTTCAGGTCAATTAATTGTTCATTTGAAGTTTTAACAAACTTTACGTAACAAAAGGCATAACTAATGTGGTCCATAATGCGAAGTTAACAGATTCTTTTGTTTTGATCCTTCTAGTACGTTGTTGCTTGATTAGTTACTAAGGAGTTGAACCACGTTAATACCAAAAGAGTACCATTACAGCTGTATTTTAGGAGTTGACCTGGAGAGAAGATGTTATAATAAAAAAATTGTTGAGAGAGTTGAATTGACTTGATAAATTCGGAACACCGGTTTGCGCGATTGGAAATCAGAAGCGCAGTTAAATCATGCGGCTGAATTGAGAGCTTGCAGATTTGAGAGGATAGTAGCTCTTTAGTTGTGAATTTGGCTAAAGTTGTGAACCATCTTTTATAATAAAACTCTGGTTGAATTTTGATTTAATTTTGTGATCTTTTACATTTTTTGTTTATACATTTGATGTTATTTGATTACTTGAATCAACTCATTATTCCAACTAGAGTTTTCTACAGCACACAAGAGCAGTGTGGGGACAAAATAACCCTCCAATAGAAATCCGAGAGCCATCAAAACACCCCTTTCAATTTGTTAGAGTATTGGGCGCTAGTCGGTCCCCAGCTAGTCAGCTTAAGCAAAGTACAAAATTCTACAAATAGTAATGTTGCTAAGTTATTACAGAGAGTGTTTGTATGAAACTCAGGGTAATTTCGTAAAATTGTACGAATCACCTTATTTCAGAAAGGAAAAGAAAACAATCCAAATTAACCGGTCACAGAAACAAACAAAAAACAATTTTTAGTTTTGCAGATATATAACTGGACATTTTAAGCAGTTATAGAGATTAGAGACAAAACCATAAAAATTCTTTTCATAGAGTATTAACGTGACACATTTTCAGAGTTTGTTGACAAAAACTACCGCTCAATCAGAAAATTTCAGATGATCTTGATATCATTTTCCGGTTATCTAAATATTCAGCTAAATAAAAAAAGACTTAACCAATTATATATTATACAATCAAAGCAAGAACGTTCTTAATAGATTTAATCTTGGTTTTCTGATTATGTGCGCAGCTTTTTAGTTTAGTTTCTATGCACCGGCCAAAATTTTCTGGTTAGCTCAGAACTCTGAAAACGGTTTCTCTGATTAAAGAATCTGGAAGAAATATGAAGTATTGCTTTTTAAAATTCGTTTCCCCAATTATGGTTTTTTTGAGCAGGAGTAAAATTTTGTCGTTGTTCTTAACATGACTTTGTCGTTTTTTTTTAAAAAATCTTAATAGGATGCATAAGCTCCAAGAATCATTCCAAAAGATAAATATCTTTGTATAAAATCCTAAAATAATTCTATCTAAAATTTTCTTCATTTTTTTAAACTCAGATCATAAAGAATAAAAAAGGATTAGGATAAATTTCGAAAATTGGACAACAGAAAGAGCTTTCACTCGTTCTCTTTGTTTTCAGTTTTCCTAATTTTATCTAAATTTGAACAGGTAACAATTATAGAAACTGCAAATCTGACATGATCATGAAATAACCAACGTTTTGTTGTATTCACCCGTTATTTCTAGCCAATTTCAAATCTCTTTTCAGTTCTGTGATAACTTCAAGTTCTAAACTACACAGAAACGCCATTTTTTAATAGTAATTTTTAAATATTTATATCAAAGAGTTTTCAACAAAACCAATTGTTTAAGTTAAGAAAATTAAGAAATTTGATCAGAAAGTTGAGTTTAAAAAGAACAAAAATTTACTATTTAAAAAGTAGCAATTCTAGAGGGAAGCAATAGTAAATATATAATTCCTCATTTAAGTTAGTTATGTCTATATAATTCATAAAAACGCTCCGACTCTTGACTGCCGAGCAGCAGAAAATTATGCACATTTTTATAGCACATTTGCCATAGTCGACCAAAAATTGAAACATTTATTATGTTTTGAAAAAAAGATACCCGTGTTTGTTTCGGGGGGAACAAAAAACCGTCAACGGAAAAAAGCAATTTTATTCGTTTTGACACAGTTTCTGCTAATCTTTTGTCCTTTCTGCAACAAACATATAAAAATTAACAAGTTTCTTGCGGCTAAACATGGTTTAACGAATTTTTCAAAGCCAACATTTGGTTCCGGTGAAAATATTTTGCGTTTCTGAGTGTCAATTTATTTTGCCGAAGTTTTCAGATACTCAAGATATCGCAGTTCATACCATTGCATACCGTGTTATCGAAATCAAAGGAAAATCTTGCGTGTTTTGTTGCTTCTTATGCTTTAAAAGTACATTGTAAACTCTCAAACTGTTTTAAGAAAGACGTTATTTTCTCTAAAATTTGTCTCCTGTGCTCAGTTTGGCTGATTAATATGCCATCATCCTGTATGCCTATCGTTACCAAGCGCTGATAACTAAAAAGCAAGGTTCGAAAATAGAAACAATGTTGTTCACATCAAGTTAGTTGCAAGAATTACACCACTAATCAACAAAACAATTACATGTTTTAAAACAAGAAAAAAAGAAAATTAAAGTAAACTATTTTTATTCGAAAATCATTGATCAGATTTTGTTTATTGCCCAATAACATTTTTTGCAGTTATATGACCCTCTAACTACTTCCTAAATTGAGGAAAGATTTGACACAGATATATCTGGAACCGATTTGGGGGGCTTTCAGTTTACTATTTAAAAAGAACAAAAATTTTAGCAAATGTTATTCTGATTAAAATTGTTTTTAAAAAGAGATTTAGCGACAACTACGGCATCAAAAATGACAAAATTGTACTTGTCGTTGACATAATTTCATTTTAAATGACTCATTGAAATTCTGAGTTTCGCAAGAAATTGTTATTCTTTTTGATGTTTTACTTCCTCATTCACTAATGACAATTGTAATATCTTTTCATAGCTAAAATAATTAATTGTTTTTTGGCGAGAGCTGATGAGTGTTTCGACTTTGGCAGTAATTGTTTGTATAATTTGCAAATGATTATCCGAGTTTTGACGTAATTGTTCTTTTTACACGTTGCTCATGCAAATTATTTACATCCCTTATTTATATGCTATTGAGGTATGGCGTAACTCACTTTATAGCTAGAGGCGATACACAAAGGCTTCAATATCTT
>NC_134477.1:16821296-17100771 GCF_964194025.1 Convolutriloba macropyga
AATAGTTGAAATGCTGCCAAAATTGTGTAAAATCCGCACAAATTATTAGTTTTCTGAACTGAATTTTGTATCATTTTTGATACTTTTTATTCAAAAATTGGTATTTTGTGATTGGCGGGCCAGAGAATCAGCATTGTAATTGAGTCGAGCAATCATTATCTGGTGCTCTCCAGTCTCACTGCTTGGATGAAGTGTTGATGCTAGCAAAGCTGCATGTGGGTAGACTTGGAAAACAACTTGCTGCGAAGGATCCATTATACCGGTATTCGAAATCTGGGATTTGTTCAACAATCTGTCTCAGGAAAGTGTTATCCATGATATACAATTTTTTGCTGCTTTAATTTGCAAGTGACATTAACGCATGAAGTTCTAAGTGTACGGTCTACGTGAATGGACTCGTTCTCTTCAAAAAAACAACGATCATTGAACTTTTTACCTTGCTCTAACAAAATTTTGCTTGATTTTTTCATTTTGTCAAAAGAATTGTTATGGGAGCTGGGTTGGAAAAAAATATAATAAAGTACCAGAAAAATTACCAGAGGAACGTAAACAAAAAAGTTTGTATTAGTTCTCTCGTAGTTTATGTCCTTTCTAAGAAAATATTTGGTGAAGAAAGTTGCAACTGGGTGACGATAATATATAACCCACAAATGTTCCAATACTGAAAACCGTAAGGTAAAAGCCATAAAAAAATTTTTTAAGAAGCCCGCAAAAATTTTCGCTAATGCAAAAATGTTCAATCTTTTTGCAACCGTTCCGAACTAATCATTTTTAACATTTGACAGTCTTTCTGCTAGAAGAGTTAACTCTGTCACGCTTCTTAGCGGGTGATTGAGTTCAGGATAATCAATGATTTTTCCTGCATCTCGAAGTGAAGTGAGATCAAAAGAAATACGTAATGGTTCTGAAATAGACTATTTGGTAACGCAGGAATCGCTTCGTTAAAATTCCTTGCTTTCAATAATGTTACATATGCCCTAGAGTCACTCTTTGTATCAATTGATATTCTCGTTCTACCTCCGCGGACAGTGTTCTTAGTTCTTGTAAACCAAATTTCTGATAATGGAAAGGATTGCCTTGAAAATGTTCTGTGAATGCTGAATTTGTGTTCATCATTCTTTAGCTATTCTTCTGAATGTAGCATTGTTAAAAATTTTTTTTGTGATAACTGGTTCTATCCTGAAGGAACAAAAATGTACTTGCAATTGCTTCCATAAATTGGTAACAAGCAGATTGATGAGTTAGTTATATTTGATATTCTGGTGATGCAATTCGTTAACAACAACACGTCTTGTAAACAGGGAAGAGTCAAAAACTTTAAGGGAGACTTGAGTTTTGTAGGAGATCATGTAAAAATTGGGTCTTACACGAATCAACTTCAATCTAACTTTTGTATTTGGAAGCACTAATTTTTCACATTGGTTTTATTTAATAGCTAATTTACCGTAATAAGTAGTTCCAATTTTCTGCAAAAGTTCTTCATCTTAACCTAAAAAAATTTTCTCAAAATTGCTAAGCTCTTTTTCATATTCGTAACCATGACAACCTAAATTACCTTCAATATTTCTGGTGGAAGCGTTAAATTCATTGGAAAATTAAGCCTTGTGTCCTTAGGGACCATTTGAGTCCTAAACCTGTTGATTGTTCAGATGCATTTCACCGTTGGAAAAGAAGGAATGTAAAAAATAGTTGACGTGAGACATAAAATGCGAATTATCATCTGTGAAAGATATTCCCATATCTGCTTTTCGATGCTCGTCTTTTTTCATAAAGTCATCAAACGATCTTACCTTTTGTAAACCAATTCGATTTGGAAGTGGTTATCTCTCATATCAAAATATAAAATTCTATCAGTTTCAGCTTAAATTCAAAGCTGCTTCCATCCAATGAAGAACTGGGATAAACCTATTGAACCTGAGAAGATTGAATTGGTTCCAGAACAGGAATTTTGTCAAAAATATCCAAGCAAGAGTCTTTAAATTGACCATAACGAAAGTTGCTATCGTTTGTTGATCTAGTATTCCTTTTAGCTTAGAAAAAATATCTCTTCTATTTCGACGACGTTGACTGGTTTTCGGAGAAAGTTTTCGAATAATGCGACGATTGTTATTTTTTCCAACACCTAGTTGTTTACATAATGTCATTTTCCAAGATCTGCAGCCACAGATTTGAATTTTTCTTTCCAGTTGGAGCGTTTCCAATTTCTGGCGCAGCTATATCAAGCAAATCAAGCAGCTGTATCAAGCGTACCCTCTGTCTTAAATAACCACGAAAATACGGTAAATCAATATCAGCAACCATTTTTCACAACTTTAAATCTAAAATCTTAAAATGATTGTCAGAAGTTTTTCTAACCATTAGTACTGCGCTTGTTACACCAACAGAGTTGAACGAAACTTTTTCAACATAAGAGTCCCGGAGCTCAAGTTTCATGCCGTTGAATGAGTTTTTTAAGATTTTTTTAAAAAAGCTCGAAAGATGTTGATAATTCATGTATTTTTCCGTTGAGATTATGTCTCTATTCTTATAAGTTTTGATATAAACGGATTGCATCATAAAAGAGCAGCTTTCGTATCACCCACAATAATGTATTCAACAATGTCATTGTATATCATTAGGTTATGTTTTCGTACAATGTCATAAGGTAACTAGGGAAAATGTGCACCACTCATGAAAAGAACCATACCATAAACAATTTCTTCGCATCCAAAAACATGGCAAAGGTCTGCAATAAAAATGACAAGTAAAGATTTCTTATTAGGAAGAATCAAAAAAGTTCATTGTGTAATTTTGTTAACGTGTAACTTGATTGGCTTTCTTTTATACATTTCACGTTCTTAAATTATTCTGTTCATTTCATTTACAACATAGGAGATCGAGGGGTGAAGACCTGGATCAAGTGTGTAATAATCCGATGGTTTTTTTATCCCTTTTCTCTTCTTCTAGATAGGAAAATTTACCCTTTGTTATGTTTTTTACAAGGAAGGATAGCACAATTCTGGTATCGCTACCTCAATTTTCGATCAAAATTAAATTGTTCAATTAGAAAATTTGTGAAAGAAATTAAGATATTGTTTGGGTAACAATCAAACGACGTGTTGGAAACCGACTGAACAGTGAAAGAACTCATCTTTAAATGATACATTTTGAAAGCTCTTGTTCATAAAATTGACCTAGAATTTCATCCCCTTGTTCTCCTCAAAGGCTATAGGTTAGTGGTTTATATGTAGCAACTTTAACAAATTTGAAGATTTCATTTGTGAACTGAGATTTGTTACCTTTTCTGAACGGAATATCTTTTCTTGATATACAAAAATTTTCATCCATATTTAAAACGCGTGGTCGCTTATTTTGGTTAATTGGGTATCGGTAAAAAATTGACAAAAGTCTTTGTTTGTTACATTTTTTGGAGCTTTACCTATTGACCGATTAACTATTGTGTTCGTAGTTTGTGAAAAGAATTCTTTTTTTCTTATGTATTTTTCACCATTTTTCCCTATAGCGATAAATAATGTTTTTCAGCAATTTTATGGCTGCTTCTGCTGCCGCATTTTTTGTTTCCCTTTCAGTAGAGTGAACTATTATTTTCATGTCTGTACAAAATTTTTTAAAAAAACTCGCCACAAAATTCTGATCCCTGATCAACCCATACTTTTTTCACAAACAACAACCCAACTTTTTTCACAAAACTTTTTAACTAAAATTTTTTCACGAAACTCTTTTTACAAAACTTTTTTTGAAAGCCTCAAATGCATTGGTAGAATAATTTGACTTCAAGGTTGCACACAAATAAAGCAAGAAGAGACGTCAACATATAAGTAGAAATACTTCGTTCCGTTATTAGAGTCCTATATTTTATCCATAAAAGCCAGATCAAGACACCAGGTCTCATCGAATGGCTTGGGAAATGCTGGTAATCTTTTGAAATGTCGTTTTGCATGACGACATTTTGTATCGGAATCTTTACTGTGCAGAAAAAAAGTCACTTTCTTTTTGGATAAGCCACTTGACTTTTGTAGATTTTTAATTGACCCATATTCGGCTGTTCCATGTCTGTACAATCTTTCTGCCTTGGTTTTTTTTCTCAGTCTAATTTTTAGCTGCCTTTCTTTATCTGTTCAAAAGCAATAAAAATGTTCTGCTGAAATGTCAGATACCCTTGAAATTTTTCTTCAAGGTTGAGCCTGTTATATTGAAATGCGATAAGTTACACTTTTGCTATTATGAGATCAACTGAACGATTATTGTCTGTATTCTCGTGTCTCTCGATCTGTCGTTGTTTTTGCGTAGACAATAGTTCTCAACGCAACAGTTAACCTGTTATTTTTTTCTTGCAGCTATTTGTTAAATATATTTCTGAAACATTTTTGAACCGGGTGAGTTTGAAAGTGATTGGAAAATGATCTAAAAAACGCGAGTTTTCATCGGAGATTGATGTCTTATTTATTATTGCCCGCAAACAAAGTTCGTTGAAATTATATTAGTTCTGTTGGTCTTTTTTGCGTGATTATGTGATTCTTCGATTGATCATTTTTTTGACACATTCGAATTTTCGCCCTCAACAGCGGGATAAACAGTTAGAGCACGGGGGCAACATCTGCTCTTAGAGCCTTTCAGTTCAATGGTCTCCAAATATGGGATTAACAGAAACATTTTTGAAGACTTATACATATGGTTTGAAGGTGGTTTTTAGAGGTGTTTTGACATTCGTCGTGTTGCATGACCATACTTTGTATAGGAATTTTTACTGTGCAGAAAAAAGGCAACTTTCTTTTTGGATAACCATCTTGCCTTTTGTAGAACTTTAATTGGCCCATATGCGTCTTTTCCATGTCTGTACAACCTTTGTAGCTTGGTTTTTTTTCTCTGTCTAAGTTTGACTTGCCTTTTTTATCTGTTCAAAAGCAATAAAAATGTTCTGCTGAAGTGTCAGATACCCTTAAAACTTTTCAAGGTTGAGTGTGTTATATTGAAATGCGACAAGTGACACTTTTGATATTATGAGGTCAGTTGGAATGATTTTTGTCTGTATTCTCAGGTCTTTCGCTCTGTCATAATTTTTGCGTAGAAAATAGTTCTCAACGCAACAGTTAATGTGTCGTTTAAAGCCTTGCAGCTATTTTTTATATATGTTTCCGAAAACTTTCTGAAACAGATGAGTTTGAAAGTGATTGAAACGGATCTAAAAAAACGCGCGTTTTCATCGGAGATTGATGTCTTATTTTTTATTGCTCTCAAACAAAGTTTGAAAGCGATTGGAAACTGATCTAAAAAAAATGCGCGTTTTCATTGGAAATTGACGTCTTATTTATTATTATTGCTCTCAAACAAAGTTTGTAGCAATTATATTAGTTCTATCGGCCTTTTTGTATGCGATTCTTCGATTGACCATTTTTTTGACACATTTGACTTTTCGCCCTCAAAAGCGGGACAAACAGTTAGAGCACGGGGGCAATATGTGCTCTTAGAGCCTTTCAGTTCAGTGGCCTCCAAATATGGGATTAACAGAAACAGTTTTGGAGACTTATACATATGGTTTGAAGGTGGTTTTTAGAGGTGTTTTGACATTCGTCGTGCTGCATGACCATACTTTGTATAGGAATTTTTACTGCGCAGAAAAGAGGCAACTTTGTTTTTGGATAACCATCTTGCCTTTTGTAGAACTTTAATTGGCCCATATGCGTCTTTTCCATGTCTGTACAACCTTTGTAGCTTGGTTTTCTTTCTCTGTCTAAGTTTGACTTGCCTTTTTTATCTGTTCAAAAGCAATAAAAATGTTCTGCTGAAGTGTCAGATACCCTTAAAACTTTTCAAGGTTGAGTGTGTTATATTGAAATGCGACAAGTGACACTTTTGATATTATGAGGTCAGCTGGAATGATTTTTGTCTGTATTCTCAGGTCATTCGCTCTGTCATAATTTTTGCGTAGAAAATAGTTCTCAACGCAACAGTTAATGTGTCGTTTAAAGCCTTGCAGCTATTTTTTATATATGTTTCCGAAAAACTTTCTGAAACAGATGAGTTTGAAAGTGATTGAAACGGATCTAAAAAAACGCGCGTTTTCATCGGAGATTGATGTCTTATTTTTTATTGCTCTCAAACAAAGTTTGAAAGCGATTGGAAACTGATCTAAAAAAATGCGCGTTTTCATTGGAAATTGACGTCTTATTTATTATTATTGCTCTCAAACAAAGTTTGTAGCAATTATATTAGTTCTATCGGCCTTTTTGTATGCGATTCTTCGATTGACCATTTTTTTGACACATTTGACTTTTCGCCCTCAAAAGCGGGACAAACAGTTAGAGCACGGGGGCAATATGTGCTCTTAGAGCCTTTCAGTTCAGTGGCCTCCAAATATGGGATTAACAGAAACAGTTTTGGAGACTTATACATATGGTTTGAAGGTGGTTTTTAGAGGTGTTTTGACATTCGTCGTGCTGCATGACCATACTTTGTATAGGAATTTTTACTGCGCAAAAAAGAGGCAACTTTGTTTTTGGATAACCATCTTGCCTTTTGTAGATTTTCAATTAACCCATATACGGCTTTTCCATGTCTAAACAATCATTTTACCTAGGTTTTTTTTCTCTGTCTAATTTTGAGCTGCCTTTTTTTATCTGTTCAAAAGCAATAAAAGCGTTCTGCTGAAAGGTCAGATTCCCTTGAAACTTTTCTTCAATGTTGAGTCTGTTATATTGAAATGTGACACTTTTGCTATTATGAGATCAACTGGAATGATTTTTGTCTGTATTCTTGGGTCTCTCGCTCTGTCGTAGTTTTTTCGTAGACAATAGTTCTCAACGCAACAGTTAACCTGTCATTTATTGCATTGCAGCTATTTGTTAAATATATTTCCGAAAAATTTTCTGAAACAGGTGAGTTTGAAATTGATTGAAAAATGATCTTAAAAAACGCGCATTTTCATTGGAGATTGATGTCTTATTTATTATTGCTCTCAAACAAAGTTTTTTGAAATTATATTAGTTCTGTTGGTCTTTTTGTATGTGATTATCTGATTCTTCGATTGATCATTTTTTTGACACATTTGACTTTTCGTCCTCAACAGCGGGATAAACAATTAGAGCACGGGGGCAACCTGTGCTCTTAGAGCCTTTCAGTTCAATGTTCTCCAAATATGGGATTAACAGAAACAGCTTTGGAGACTTGTACATATGGTTTGAAGGTGGTTTTTAGAGGTCTTTTGACGATTGTCGTGTTGCATGACTATACTTTGTATAAGAATCTTTACTGTGCAGAAAAAAGGCAACTTTCTTATTGGATAACCCTCTTGCCTTTTGTAGAAGTTTAATTGGCCCATATGCGGCTTTTCCATGTCTGTACAACTTTTGTAGCTTGTTTTTTTTTCTCTGTCTGTTTTTGAGTTGCCTTTTTTATCTGTTCAAAAGCAATAAAAATTTTCTGCTGCAATGTCAGATACCCTTGAAACTTTTTCAAGGTTGAGTGTGTTATATTGAAATGCAACAAGTGACACTTTTGTTATTATGAGGTCAGCTGGAATGATTTTTGTCTGTATTCTCAGGTCTTTTGTTCTGTCATAATTTTTGCGCAGACAAAAGTTCTCAACGCAACAGTTCATCTGTCATTTAATGACTTGCAGCTAATTGTTAAATGTATTTTCGAAAATTTTTCTGAATCGGTTGAGTTTGAAAGGGAATGCAAAATGATCTAAAAAACGCGCGTTTTAATCGGAGATTGATATTTTTTATTATTGCTCTCAAACAAAGTTTGTAGCAAGTATATTAGTTCTATCGGCCTTTTTGTATGCGATTCTTCGATTGACCATTTTTTTGACACATTTGACTTTTCGCCCTCAAAAGCGGGACAAACAGTTAGAGCACGGGGGCAATATGTGCTCTTAGAGCCTTTCAGTTCAGTGGCCTCCAAATATGGGATTAACAGAAACAGTTTTGGAGACTTATACATATGGTTTGAAGGTGGTTTTTAGAGGTGTTTTGACATTCGTCGTGCTGCATGACCATACTTTGTATAGGAATTTTTACTGCGCAGAAAAGAGGCAACTTTGTTTTTGGATAACCATCTTGCCTTTTGTAGATTTTCAATTAACCCATATACGGCTTTTCCATGTCTAAACAATCATTTTACCTAGGTTTTTTTTCTCTGTCTAATTTTGAGCTGCCTTTTTTTATCTGTTCAAAAGCAATAAAAGCGTTCTGCTGAAAGGTCAGATTCCCTTGAAACTTTTCTTCAATGTTGAGTCTGTTATATTGAAATGTGACACTTTTGCTATTATGAGATCAACTGGAATGATTTTTGTCTGTATTCTTGGGTCTCTCGCTCTGTCGTAGTTTTTTCGTAGACAATAGTTCTCAACGCAACAGTTAACCTGTCATTTATTGCATTGCAGCTATTTGTTAAATATATTTCCGAAAAATTTTCTGAAACAGGTGAGTTTGAAATTGATTGAAAAATGATCTTAAAAAACGCGCATTTTCATTGGAGATTGATGTCTTATTTATTATTGCTCTCAAACAAAGTTTTTTGAAATTATATTAGTTCTGTTGGTCTTTTTGTATGTGATTATCTGATTCTTCGATTGATCATTTTTTTGACACATTTGACTTTTCGTCCTCAACAGCGGGATAAACAATTAGAGCACGGGGGCAACCTGTGCTCTTAGAGCCTTTCAGTTCAATGTTCTCCAAATATGGGATTAACAGAAACAGCTTTGGAGACTTGTACATATGGTTTGAAGGTGGTTTTTAGAGGTCTTTTGACGATTGTCGTGTTGCATCACTATACTTTGTATAAGAATCTTTACTGTGCAGAAAAAAGGCAACTTTCTTATTGGATAACCCTCTTGCCTTTTGTAGAAGTTTAATTGGCCCATATGCGGCTTTTCCATGTCTGTACAACTTTTGTAGCTTGTTTTTTTTTTCTCTGTCTGTTTTTGAGTTGCCTTTTTTATCTGTTCAAAAGCAATAAAAATTTTCTGCTGCAATGTCAGATACCCTTGAAACTTTTTCAAGGTTGAGTGTGTTATATTGAAATGCAACAAGTGACACTTTTGTTATTATGAGGTCAGCTGGAATGATTTTTGTCTGTATTCTCAGGTCTTTTGTTCTGTCATAATTTTTGCGCAGACAAAAGTTCTCAACGCAACAGTTCATCTGTCATTTAATGACTTGCAGCTAATTGTTAAATGTATTTTCGAAAATTTTTCTGAATCGGTTGAGTTTGAAAGGGAATGCAAAATGATCTAAAAAACGCGCGTTTTAATCGGAGATTGATATTTTTTATTATTGCTCTCAAACAAAGTTTGTAGCAAGTATATTAGTTCTGTTGGTCTTTTTGAATGCGGTTCTTCGCTTGATCAATTTTTTTGACTCGTCTGACTTTTTGTCCTCAAAATGGGGATAAACAGCTGGAGCACGGGCGCAATATGTGCTCTTAGAGCCTTTCAGTTCAATGGTCTCCAAATATGGGATTAACAGAAACAGTTTTGATGACTTATACAGATGGTGTGAAGGTGGTTTTTAGAGGTGTTTTGACAATCGTCGTGTTGCATAACGATACTTTGTTTAAGAATCTTTACTGTGCAGAGAAAGGCAACTCTTTTTTGGATGACCCACTTGACTTTTGTAGATTTTTAATTGACCCATATAAGGTTTTTCCATGTCTGTAAAATCTTTGTACCTTGGTTTTTTCTCTGTCGAATTTGGAGCTGCCTTTTTTTATCCGTTCAAAAGCAATGAAAACGTTCTGCTGAAGTGTCAGATAACCTTAAAAGTTCTCTTCAAGGTTGAGTCTGTTATATTGAAATGCGATAAGTGACACTTTTGCTATTTTGAGATCAGCTGGAATGATTTTTGTCTGTATTTTCGAGTCTTTCGCTCTGTCATAGTTTCTGCGTAGACAATAGTTCTCAATGCAACAGTTAACCTGTCATTTAATGCCTTGCAGCTATTTGTTAAATATATTTCCGAAAAATTTCTGAAACAGGTGAGTTTGAAGGTGATTGGAAAACGATCTAAAAAAACGCGCGTTTTCATCGGAGATTGATGTCTTATTTTATATTGCCCTCAAACAAAGTTTGTTGCAATTATATTAGTTCTGTTGATCTTTTTGTCTGCGATTCTTCAATTGATCATTTTTTTGACACATTTGACTTTTCGTCCTCAAAAGCGGGATAAACAGTTAGAGCACGGGGGCAATATGTGCTCTTAGAGCCTTTCAGTTCAATGGTCTCCAAATACGGGATTAACAGAAACAGTTTTGGAGACTTATACATACGGTTTGAAGGTGGTTTTTAGAGGTCTTTTAAAGATCGTCGTGTTGCATGACGATACTTTGTATAAGAATCTTTACTGTGCAGAAGAAAGGCAACTTTCTTTTTGGATAACCCACTTGACCTTTGTAGAACTTTAATTGGCCCATATGCGAATTTTCTATGTCTGTACAAACTTTGTAGCTTGATTTTTTCTCTGTCTAATTTTGAGCTGCCTTTTTAATCTGTTCAAAAGCAATAAAAACATTCTGCTGAAGTGTCAGATACCTTTTAAAGTTTTTCAAGATTGAGTGTGTTATATTGAAATGCGACAAGTGACACTTCTGTTAATATGAGGTCAGCTGGGCTGGAATGATTTTTGTCTGTATTCTCAAGTCTTTTGCTCTGTCATAATTTTTGCGTAGACAAAAGTTCTCAACGCAACAGTTAATCTGTCATTTAATGACTTGCAGCCATTTGTTAAATGTATTTTCGAAAAATTTTCTGAAACAGGTTAGTTTGAAAGTGATTGAAAAATGATCTAAAAATCGCGCGTTTTCATCGGAAATTGACGTCTTATTTATTATTGCTCTCAAACAAAGTTCGCTGAAATTATATTAGTTCTGTCGGTCTTTTTTTGCGTGATTATGTGATTCTTCGATTGATCATTTTTTTGACACATTTGACTTTTCGTCCTCAACAGCGGGATAAACAGTTAGAGCAAGGGGGCAACATGTGCTCTTAGAGCTTTTCAGTTCAATGGTCTCCAAACATGGGATTAACAGAAACAGTTTTGGAGACTTATACATATGGTGTGAAGGTGGTTTTTAGAGGTGTTTTGACAATCGTCGGGTTGCATGACGATACTTTGTATAAGAATCTTTACTGTGCAGAGAAAGGCAACTCTTTTTTTGGATGACCCACTTGACTTTTGTAGATTTTTAATTGACCCATATAAGGTTTTTCCATGTCTGTAAAATCTTTGTACCTTGGTGTTTTCTCTGTCTAATTTTGAGCTGCCTTTTTTATCTGTTCAAAAGCAATGAAAACGTTCTGCTGAAGTGTCAGATAACCTTAAAAGTTCTCTTCAAGGTTGAGTCTGTTATATTGAAATGCGATAATTGACACTTTTGCTAATATGAGATCAGCTGGAATGATTTTTGTCTGTATTTTCGAGTCTTTCGCTCTGTCATAGTTTCTGCGTAGACAATAGTTCTCAATGCAACAGTTAACCTGTCATTTAATGCCTTGCAGCTATTTGTTAAATATATTTCCGAAAAATTTCTGAAACAGGTGAGTTTGAAGGTGATTGGAAAACGATCTAAAAAAACGCGCGTTTTCATCGGAGATTGATGTCTTATTTTATATTGCCCTAAAACAAAGTTTGTTGCAATTATATTAGTTCTGTTGATCTTTTTGTCTGCGATTCTTCAATTGATCATTTTTTTGACACATTTGACTTTTCGTCCTCAAAAGCGGGATAAACAGTTAGAGCACGGGGGCAATATGTGCTCTTAGAGCCTTTCAGTTCAATGGTCTCCAAATATGGGATTAACAGAAACAGTTTTGGAGACTTATACATACGGTTTGAAGGTGGTTTTTAGAGGTCTTTTAAAGATCTTCGTGTTGCATGACGATACTTTGTATAAGAATCTTTACTGTGCAGAAGAAAGGCAACTTTCTTTTCGGATAACCCACTTGACTTTTGTAGAACTTTAATTGGCCCATATGCGAATTTTCTATGTCTGTACAAACTTTGTAGCTTGATTTTTTTCTCTGTCTAATTTTGAGCTGCCTTTTTAATCTGTTCAAAAGCAATAAAAACGTTCTGCTGAAGTGTCAGATACCCTTGAAATTTTTCAAGATTGATTGTGTTATATTGAAATGCGACAAGTGACACTTTTGTTAATATGAGGTCAGCTGGGCTGGAATGATTTTTGTCTGTATTCTAAAGTCTTTTGCTCTGTCATAATTTTTGCGTAGACAAAAGTTCTCAACGCAACAGTTAATCTGTCATTTAATGACTTGCAGCTATTTGTTAAATGTATTTTCGAAAAATTTTTTGAAACAGGTTAGTTTGAAAGTGATTGAAAAATGATCTAAAAAACGCGCGTTTTCATCGGAAATTGACGTCTTATTTATTATTGCTCTCAAACAAAGTTTGCTGAAATTATATTAGTTCTGTCGGTCTTTTTTTGCGTGATTATGTGATTCTTCGATTGATCATTTTTTTGACACATTTGACTTTTTGTCCTCAACAGCGGGATAAACAGTTAGAGCAAGGGGGCAACATGTGCTCTTAGAGCCTTTCAGTTCAATGGTCTCCAAACATGGGATTAACAGAAACAGTTTTGGAGACTTATACATATGGTGTGAAGGTGGTTTTTAGAGGTGTTTTGACAATCGTCGTGTTGCATGACGATACTTTGTATAAGAATCTTTACTGTGCAGAGAAAGGCAACTCTTTTTTTGGATGACCCACTTGACTTTTGTAGATTTTTAATTGACCCATATGCGGCTTTTCCTTGTCTGTACAATCTTTTTACCTTGGTTTTTTTCTCTGTCTAATTTTGAGCTGCTTTTTTTTATCTGTTCAAAAGCAATAAAAACGTTCTGCTGAAATGTCAGATACTCTTGAAACTTTTCTTCAAGGTTGAGTCTGTTATATTGAAATGCGATAAGTGACACTGTTGCTATTATGAGATCAACTGGAATGATTTTTCTCTGTATTCTCGGGTCTCTCGCTCTGTCATAGTTTCTGCGTAGACAATAGTTCTCAGCGCAACACTTAACCTGTCATTTAATTCCTTGCAGCTATTTGTTAAATATATTTCCAAAACATTTTTGAAACAGGTGAGTTTGAAAGTGATTGTAAAATGATCTAAAAAAACGCGCGTTTTCATCGGAGATTGATGTCTTATTTATTCTTGCCCTCAAACAAAGTTTGTTGCAATTATATTAGTTCTGTTGATCTTTTTGTCTGCGATTCTTCGGTTGACCATTTTTTTGACACATTTGACTTTTCGTCCTCAAAAGCGGGATAAACAGTTAGAGCACGGGGGCAATATGTGCTCTTAGAGCCTTTCAGTTCAATGGTCTCCAAATTTGGGATTAACAGAAACAGTTTTGGAGACTTATACATATGGTTTGAAGGTGGTTATTAGAGGTCGTTTGACAATTGTCGTGTTGCATGGCGATACTTTGTATAAGAATTTTTACTGTGCAGAAGAAAGGCAACTTTTTTTGGATAACCCACTTGCCTTTGGAAGAAATTTAATATGCCCATATGCGGCTTTTCCATGTTTGTACAACTTTTGTAGCTTGGTTTTTTATCTGTCTAAGTTTGAGTTGCCTTTTTTATCTGTTCAAAAGCAATAAAAATGTTCTGCTGAATTGTCAGATACCCTTAAAACTTTTCAAGGTTGAGTGTGTTATATTGAAATGCGACAAGTGACACTTTTTTTATTATGAGGTCAGCTGGAATGATTTTTGTCTGTATTCTCAGGTCTTTTGTTCTGTCATAATTTTTGCGTAGACAAAAGTTCTCGACGCAACAGTTAATATGTCATTTAAGGACTTGCAGCTATTTGTTAAATGTATTTCCGAAAATTTTTCTGAATCAAGTGAGTTTGAAAGTGATTGGAAAATGATCTAAAAAACGCGCGTTTTCGTTGGAGATTGATGTCTTTTTTATTCTTGCTCTCAAACAAAGTTTGTAGCAATTATATTAGTTCTGCTGATCATTCTTCGATTGGTCATTTTTTTTGACACAATTGACTTTTCGTCCTCAACAGCGGGATAAACAGTTAGAGCAAGGGGGCAACATGTGCTCTTAGAGCCTTTCAGTTCAATGGTCTCCAAAAATGGGAATAACAGAAACAATTTTGTAGACTTATACATATGGTTTGAATGTGATCTTTAGAGGTCTTTTGACGATCGTCGTTTTGCATGACGATACTTTGTATAAGAATTTTTACTGTGCAGAAAAAAGGCAACTATATTTTTGGATAACCCACTTGCCTTTTGTAGAACTTTAATTGGCCCATATGCGGCTTTTCCTTGTCTGTACAACCTTTGTAGCTTGGTTTTTTTCTCTGTCTAATTTCGAGCTGCCTTTTTTATCTGTTCAAAAGCAATAAAAACGTTCTGCTGAAGTGTCAGATACCCCTGAAATTTTTCAGGGTTGTGTGTGTTATATTGAAATGCGACAAGTGACACTTTTGTTATAATGAGGTCAGCTGGGCAGGAATGATTTTTGTCTGTATTCTCAGGTCTTTTAATCTGTCATAAATTTTGCGTAGACAAAAGTTCTCAACGCAACAGTTAATCTGTCATTTAATGACTTGCAGCTATTTGTTAAATGTATTTCCGAAAATTTTTCTGAATCAGGTGAGTTTGAAAGTGATTGGAAAATGATCTAAAAAAAACGCGCGTTTTCATCGGAGATTGTTGTCTTATTTATTTTTGCCCTCAAAGAAAGTTTGTTGCAATTATATTAGTTCTGTTAATCTTTTTGTCTGCGATTCTTCGATTGACCATTTTTTTGATACTTTCGACTTTTCGTCCTCAAAAACGGGATAAACAGTTAGAGCACGGGGTCAATATGTGCTCTTAGAGCCTTTCAGTTCAATGGTCTCCAAATATGGGATTAACAGAAACAGTTTTGGAGACTTATACATATGGTTTGAAGGTGATTTTTAGAGGTCTTTTGACGATCGTCGTGTTGCATGACGATACTTTGTATAAGAATCTTTACTGTGCAGAAAAAATGCAACTTTCTTTTTGGATAACCCTCTCGCCTTTTGTAGAACTTTAATTGGCCCATTTGCAGCTTTTCCATGTCTATACATCCTTTGTAGCTTGATTTTTTTTCTCTGTCTAATTTTGAGCTGCCTTTTTTTATCTGCTCAAAAGCAATAACATGTTCTGCTGAAGTGTCAGATACCCTTGAAACTTTTCAAGGTTGAGTGTGTTATATTGAAATGCGAAAAGTGACACTTTTGTTATTATGAGGTCAGCTGGAATGATTTTTGTCTGTATTCTCAGGTCTTTTGATCTGTCATAATTTTTGCGTAGACAAAAGTTCTCAACGCAACAGTTGATCTGTCATTTAATTACTTGCAGCTATTTGTTAAATGTATTTCCGAAAATTTTTCTGAATCAAGTGAGTTTGAAAGTGATTGGAAAATGATCCAAAAAAACGCGCGTTTTCATCGGAGATTGATGTCTTATTTATTAATGCCCTCAAACAAAATTTGTTGCAATTATATTAGTTCTGTTGATCTTTTTGTCTGCGATTCTTCGATTGACCATTTCTTTGACACATATGACTTTTCGTCCTCAACAGCGGGATAAACATTTCGAGCAAGGGGGCAACATGTGCTCTTAGAGCCTTTCAGTTCAATGGTCTCCAAACATGGGATTAACAGAAACAGCTTTGGAGACTTGTACATATGGTTTGAAGGTGGTTTTTAGAGGTCTTTTGACGATTGTCGTGTTGCATGACGATACTTTGTATAAGAATCTTTACTGTGCAGAAAAAAGGCAACTTTCTTATTGGATAACCCACTTGCCTTTTGTAGAAGTTTAATTGGCCCATATGCGGCTTTTCCATGTCTGTACAACTTTTGTAGCTTGTTTTTTTTCTCTGTCTGTTTTTGAGTTGCCTTTTTTATCTGTTCAAAAGCAATAAAAATTTTCTGCTGCAATGTCAGATACCCTTGAAACTTTTCAAGGTTGAGTGTGTTATATTGAAATGCGACAAGTGACACTTTTGTTATTATGAGGTCAGCTGGAATGATTTTTGTCTGTATTCTCAGGTCTTTTGTTCTGTCATAATTTTTGCGTAGACAAAAGTTCTCAACGCAACAGTTCATCTGTCATTTAATGACTTGCAGCTATTTGTTAAATGTATTTCCAAAAATTTTTCTGAATCAAGTGAGTTTGAAAGTGATTGGAAAATGATCTAAAAAACGCGCGTTTTCATTGGAGATTGATGTCTTTTTTATTGTTGCTCTCAAACAAAGTTTGCAGCAATTATATTAGTTCTGCTGATCATTTTTCGATTGATCATTTTTTTTGACACAATTGACTTTTCGTCCTCAACAGCGGGATAAACATTTAGAGCAAGGGGGCAACATGTGCTCTTAGAGCCTTTCAGTTCAATGGTCTCCAAACATGGGATTAACAGAAACAATTTTGGAGACTTATACATATGGTTTGAATGTGGTTTTAAGAGGTCTTTTGACGATCGTCGTGTTGCATGACGATACTTTGTATAAGAATTTTTACTGTGCAGAAAGAAGGCAACTATATTTTTGGATAACCCACTTGCCTTTTGTAGAACTTTAATTGGCCCATATGCCGCTTTTCCTTGTCTGTACAACCTTTGTAGCTTGGTTTTTTTCTCTGTCTAATTTTGAGCTGCCTTTTTTATCTGCTCAAAAGCAATAAAAAGTTCTGCTGAAGTGTCAGATACCCTTGAAACTTTGCAAGTTTGAGTGTGTTATATGACCATTTCTTTGACACATTTGACTTTTCGTCCTCAACAGCGGGATAAACATTTAGAGCAAGGGGGCAACATGTGCTCTTAGAGCCTTTCAGTTCAATGGTCTCCAAACATGGGATTAACAGAAACAGCTTTGGAGACTTGTACATATGGTTTGAAGGTGGTTTTTAGAGGTCTTTTGACGATTGTCGTGTTGCATGACGATACTTTGTATAAGAATCTTTACTGTGCAGAAAAAAGGCAACTTTCTTATTGGATAACCCACTTGCCTTTTGTAGAAGTTTAATTGGCCCATATGCGGCTTTTCCATGTCTGTACAACTTTTGTAGCTTGTTTTTTTTCTCTGTCTGTTTTTGAGTTGCCTTTTTTATCTGTTCAAAAGCAATAAAAATTTTCTGCTGCAATGTCAGATACCCTTGAAACTTTTCAAGGTTGAGTGTGTTATATTGAAATGCGACAAGTGACACTTTTGTTATTATGAGGTCAGCTGGAATGATTTTTGTCTGTATTCTCAGGTCTTTTGTTCTGTCATAATTTTTGCGTAGACAAAAGTTCTCAACGCAACAGTTCATCTGTCATTTAATGACTTGCAGCTATTTGTTAAATGTATTTCCAAAAATTTTTCTGAATCAAGTGAGTTTGAAAGTGATTGGAAAATGATCTAAAAAACGCGCGTTTTCATTGGAGATTGATGTCTTTTTTATTATTGCTCTCAAACAAAGTTTGTAGCAATTATATTAGTTCTGCTGATCATTTTTCGATTGATCATTTTTTGACACAATTGACTTTTCGTCCTCAACAGCGGGATAAACATTTAGAGCAAGGGGGCAACAGGTGCTCTTAGAGCCTTTCAGTTCAATGGTCTCCAAACATGGGATTAACAGAAACAATTTTGGAGACTTATACATATGGTTTGAATGTGGTTTTTAGAGGTCTTTTGACGATCGTCGTGTTGCATGACGATACTTTGTATAAGAGTTTTTACTGTGCAGAAAAAAGGCAACTATATTTTTGGATAACCCACTTGCCTTTTGTAGAACTTTAATTGGCCCATATGCCGCTTTTCCTTGTCTGTACAACCTTTGTAGCTTGGTTTTTTTCTCTGTCTAATTTTGAGCTGCCTTTTTTATCTGCTCAAAAGCAATAAAATGTTCTGCTGAAGTGTCAGATACCCTTGAAACTTTTCAAGGTTGAGTGTGTTATATTGAAATGCGAAAAGTGACACTTTTGTTATTATGAGGTCAGCTGGAATGCTTTTTGTCTGTATTCTCAGGTCTTTTGATCTGTCATAATTTTTGCGTAGACAAAAGTTCTCAACGCAACAGTTGATCTGTCATTTAATTACTTGCAGCTATTTGTTAAATGTATTTCCGAAAATTTTTCTGAATCAAGTGAGTTTGAAAGTGACTGGAAAATGATCCAAAAAAACGCGCGTTTTCATCGGAGATTGATGTCTTATTTTTTAATGCCCTCAAACAGAATTTGTTGCAATTATATTAGTTCTGTTGATCTTTTTGTCTGCAATTCTTCGATTGACCATTTCTTTGACACATTTGACTTTTCGTCCTCAACAGCGGGATAAACATTTAGAGCAAGGGGGCAACATGTGCTCTTAGAGCCTTTCAGTTCAATGGTCTCCAAACATGGGATTAACAGAAACAATTTTGGAGACTTAAGCATATGGTTTGAATGTGGTTTTTAGAGGTCTTTTAACGATCGTCGTGTTGCATGACGATACTTTGTATAAGAATTTTTAGTGTGCAGAAAAAAGGCAACTAGATTTTTGGATAACCCACTTGCCTTTTGTAGAACTTTAATTGGCCCATATGTCGCTTTTCCTTGTTTGTACAACCTTTGTAGCTTGGTTTTTTTCTCTGTCTAATTTTGAGCTGACTTTTTTATCTGCTCAAAAGCAATAAAATAATCTGCTGAAGTGTCAGATACCCTTGAAACTTTTCAAGGTTGAGTGTGTTATATTGAAATGCGAAAAGTGACACTTTTGTTATTATGAGGTCAGCTGGAATGATTTTTGTCTGTATTCTCAGGTCTTTTGATCTGTCATAATTTTTGCGTAGACAAAAGTTCTCAACGCAAAAGTTAATCTGTCATTTAATGACGACTTGCAGCTATTTGTTAAATGTATTTTCGAAAAATTTTCAGAAACAGGTTAGTTTGAAAGTGATTGAAAAATGATCTAAAGAACGCACGTTTTCATCGGAAATTGACGTCTTATTTATTATTGCTCTCAAACAAAGTTTGCTGAAATTATATTAGTTCTGTTGATCTTTTTGGCTGCGATTCTTCGATTGACCATTTCTTTGACACATTTGACTTTTCGTCCTCAACAGCGGGATAAACATTTAGAGCAAGGGGGCAACATGTGCTCTTAGAGCCTTTCAGTTCAATGGTCTCCAAACATGGGATTAACAGAAACAATTTTGGAGACTTATGCATATGGTTTGAATGTGGTTTTTAGAGGTCTTTTAACGATCGTCGTGTTGCATGACGATACTTTGTATAAGAATTTTTACTGTGCAGAAAAAAGGCAACTGGATTTTTGGATAACCCACTTGCCTTTTGTAGAACTTTAATTGGCCCATATGTCGCTTTTCCTTGTTTGTACAACCTTTGTAGCTTGGTTTTTTTCTCTGTCTAATTTTGAGCTGCCTTTTTTATCTGCTCAAAAGCAATAAAATGTTCTGCTGAAGTGTCAGATACCCTTGAAACTTTTCAAGGTTGAGTGTGTTATATTGAAATGCGAAAAGTGACACTTTTGTTATTATGAGGTCAGCTGGAATGATTTTTGTCTTTATTCTCAGGTCTTTTGATCTGTCATAATTTTTGCGTAGACAAAAGTTCTCAACGCAACAGTTAATCTGTCATTTAATGACGACTTGCAGCTATTTGTTAAATGTATTTCCGAAAATATTTCTGAATCAAGTGAGTTTGAAAGTGATTGGAAAATGATCCAAAAAAAACGCGCGTTTTGATCGGAGATTGATGTCTTATTTATTAATGCCCTCAAACAAAATTTGTTGCAATTATATTAGTTCTGTTGATCTTTTTGTCTGCGATTCTTCGATTGATCATTTCTTTGACACATTTGACTTTTCGTCCTCAACAGCGGGATAAACATTTAGAGCAAGGGGGCAACATGTTCTCTTAGAGCCTTTCAGTTCAATGGTCTCCAAACATGGGATTAACAGAAACAAATTTGGAGACTTATGCATATGGTTTGAATGTGGTTTTTAGAGGTCTTTTGACGATCGTCGTGTTGCATGACGATACTTTGTATAAGAATTTTTACTGTGCAGAAAAAAGGCAACTAGATTTTTGGATAACCCACTTGCCTTTTGTAGAACTTTAATTGGCCCATATGCCGCTTTTCCTTGTCTGTACAACCTTTGTAGCTTGGTTTTTTTTCTCTGTCTAATTTTGAGCTGTCTTTTTTATCTGCTCAAAAGCAATAAAATGTTCTGCTGAAGTGTCAGATACCCTTGAAACTTTTCAAGGTTGAGTGTGTTATATTGAAATGCGAAAAGTGACACTTTTGTTATTATGAGGTCAGCTGGAATGATTTTTGTCTGTATTCTCAGGTCTTTTGATCTGTCATAATTTTTGCGTAGACAAAAGTTCTCAACGCAACAGTTGATCTGTCATTTAATTACTTGCTGCTATTTCTTAAATGTATTTCCGAAAATTTTTCTGAATCAAGTGAGTTTGAAAGTGATTGGAAAATGATCCAAAAAAACGCGCGTTTTCATCGGAGATTGATGTCTGATTTATTAATGCCCTCAAACAAAATTTGTTGCAATTATATTAGTTCTGTTGATCTTTTTGTCTGCGATTCTTCGATTGACCATTTCTTTGACACATTTGACTTTTCGTCCTCAACAGCGGGATAAACATTTAGAGCAAGGGGGCAACATGTGCTCTTAGAGCCTTTCAGTTCAATGGTCTCCAAACATGGGATTAACAGAAACAGCTTTGGAGACTTGTACATATGGTTTGAAGGCGGTTTTTAGAGGTCTTTTGACGATTGTCGTGTTGCATGACGACACTTTGTATAAGAATCTTTACTGTGCAGAAAAAAGGCAACTTTCTTATTGGATAACCCACTTGCCTTTTGTAGAAGATTAATTGGCCCATATGCGGCTTTTCCATGTCTGTACAACTTTTGTAGCTTGTTTTTTTTCTCTGTCTGTTTTTGAGTTGCCTTTTTTATCTGTTCAAAAGCAATAAAAATTTTCTGCTGCAATGTCAGATACCCTTGAAACTTTTCAAGGTTGAGTGTGTTTTATTGAAATGCGACAAGTGACACTTTTGTTATTATGAGGTCAGCTGGAATGATTTTTGTCTGTATTCTCAGGTCTTTTGTTCTGTCATAATTTTTGCGTAGACAAAAGTTCTCAACGCAACAGTTCATCTGTCAATTAATGACTTGCAGCTATTTGTTAAATGTATTTCCAAAAATTTTTCTGAATCAAGTGAGTTTGAAAGTGATTGGAAAATGATCTAAAAAACGCGCGTTTTCATTGGAGATTGATGTCTTTTTTATTATTGCTCTCAAACAAAGTTTGTAGCAATTATATTAGTACTGCTGATCATTTTTCGATTTATCATTTTTTTTGACACAATTGACTTTTCGTCCTCAACAGCGGGATAAACATTTAGAGCAAGGGGGCAACATGTGCTCTTAGAGCCTTTCAGTTCAATGGTCTCCAAACATGGGATTAACAGAAAGAATTTTGGAGACTTATACATATGGTTTGAATGTGGTTTTTAGAGGTCTTTTGACGATCGTGGTGTTGCATGACGATACTTTGTATAGGAATTTTTACTGTGCAGAAAAAAGGCAACTATATTTTTGGATAACCCACTTGCCTTTTGTAGAACTTTAATTGGCCCATATGCCGCTTTTCCTTGTCTGTACAACCTTTGTAGCTTGGTTTTTTTCTCTGTCTAATTTTGAGCTGCCTTTTTTATCTGCTCAAAAGCAATAAAATGTTCTGCTGAAGTGTCAGATACCCTTGAAACTTTTCAAAGTTGAGTGTGTTATATTGAAATGCGAAAAGTGACACTTTTGTTATTATGAGGTCAGCTGGAATGAATTTTGTCTGTATTCTCAGGTCTTTTGATCTGTCAAAATTTTTGCGTAGACAAAAGTTCTCAACGCAACAGTTGATCTGTCATTTAATTACTTGCAGCTATTTGTTAAATGTATTTCCGAAAATTTTTCTGAATCAAGTGAGTTTGAAAGTGATTGGAAAATGATCCAAAAAAACGCGCGTTTTCATCGGAGATTGATGTCTTATTTATTAATGCCCTCAAACAAAATTTGTTGCAATTATATTAGTTCTCTTGATCTTTTTGATTGCGATTCTTCGATTGACCATTTCTTTGACACATTTGACTTTTCGTCCTCAACAGCGGGATAAACATTTAGAGCAAGGGGGCAACATGTGCTCTTAGAGCCTTTCAGTTCAATGGTCTCCAAACATGGGATTAACAGAAACAATTCTGGAGACTTATGCATATGATTTGAATGTGGTTTTTAGAGGTCTTTTGACGATCGTCGTGTTGCATGACGATACTTTGTATAAGAATTTTTACTGTGCAGAAAAAAGGCAACTAGATTTTTGGATAACCCACTTGCCTTTTGTAGAACTTTAATTGGCTCATAGGCCGCTTTTCCTTGTCTGTACAACCTTTGTAGCTTGGTTTTTTTCTCTGTCTAATTTTGAGCTGCCTTTTTTATCTGCTCAAAAGCAATAAAACGTTCTGCTGAAGTGTCAGATACCCTTGAAACTTTTTAAAGTTGAGTATGTTATATTGAAATGCGAAAAGTGACACTTTTGTTATTATGAGGTCAGCTGGAATGATTTTTGTCTGTATTGTCAGGTCTTTTGCTCTGTCATAGTTTTTGCGTAGACAAAAGTTCTCAACGCAACAGTTGATCTGTCATTTAATTACTTGCAGCTATTTGTTAAATGTATTTCCGAAAATATTTCTGAATCAAGTGAGTTTGAAAGTGATTGGAAATTGATCCAAAAAAACGCGCGTTTTCATCGGAGATTGATGTCTTATTTATTAATGCCCTCAAACAAAATTTGTTGCAATTATATTAGTTCTGTTGATCTTTTTGTCTGCGATTCTTCGATTGACCATTTCTTTGACACATTTGACTTTTCGTCCTCAAAAGCGGGATAAACAGTTAGAGCACGGGGGCAACATGTGCTCTTAGAGCCTTTCAGTTCAATGGTCTCCAAACATGGGATTAACAGAAACAATTTTGGAGACTTATACATATGGTTTGAATGTGGTTTTTAGAGGTCTTTTGACGATCGTCGTGTTGCATAACGATACTTTGTATAAGAATTTTTACTGTGCAGAAAAAAGGCAACTAGATTTTTGGATAACCCACTTGCCTTTTGTAGAACTTTAATTGGCCCATATGCCGCTTTTCCTTGTCTGTACAACCTTTGTAGCTTGGTTTTTTACGCTGTCTAATTTTGAGCTGCCTTTTTTATCTGCCCAAAAGCAATAAAATGTTCTGCTGAAGTGTCAGATACCCTTGAAACTTTTCAAGGTTGAGTGTGTTATATTGAAATGCGAAAAGTGACACTTTTGTTATTATGAGGTCAGCTGGAATGATTTTTGTCTGTATTCTCAGGTCTTTTGATCTGTCATAATTTTTGCGTAGACAAAAGTTCTCAACGCAACAGTTGATGTGTCATTTAATTACTTGCAGCTAATTGTTAAATGTATTTCCGAAAATTTTTTTGAATCAAGTGAGTTTGAAAGTGATTGGAAATTGATCCAAAAAAACGCGCGTTTTCATCGGAGATTGATGTCTTTTTTATTAATGCCCTCAAACAAAATTTGTTGCAATTATATTAGTTCTGTTGATCTTTTTGTCTGCGATTCTTCGATTGACCATTTCTTTGACACATTTGACTTTTCGTCCTCAAAAGCGGGATAAACAGTTAGAGCACGGGGGCAACATGTGCTCTTAGAGCCTTTCAGTTCAATGGTCTCCAAACATGGGATTAACAGAAACAATTTTGGAGACTTATACATATGGTTTGAATGTGGTTTTTAGAGGTCTTTTGACGATCGTCGTGTTGCATAACGATACTTTGTATAAGAATTTTTACTGTGCAGAAAAAAGGCAACTAGATTTTTGGATAACCCACTTGCCTTTTGTAGAACTTTAATTGGCCCATATGCCGCTTTTCCTTGTCTGTACAACCTTTGTAGCTTGGTTTTTTACGCTGTCTAATTTTGAGCTGCCTTTTTTATCTGCCCAAAAGCAATAAAATGTTCTGCTGAAGTGTCAGATACCCTTGAAACTTTTCAAGGTTGAGTGTGTTATATTGAAATGCGAAAAGTGACACTTTTGTTATTATGAGGTCAGCTGGAATGATTTTTGTCTGTATTCTCAGGTCTTTTGATCTGTCATAATTTTTGCGTAGACAAAAGTTCTCAACGCAACAGTTGATGTGTCATTTAATTACTTGCAGCTAATTGTTAAATGTATTTCCGAAAATTTTTTTGAATCAAGTGAGTTTGAAAGTGATTGGAAATTGATCCAAAAAAACGCGCGTTTTCATCGGAGATTGATGTCTTTTTTATTAATGCCCTCAAACAAAATTTGTTGCAATTATATTAGTTCTGTTGATCTTTTTGTCTGCGATTCTTCGATTGACCATTTCTTTGACACATTTGACTTTTCGTCCTCAAAAGCGGGATAAACAGTTAGAGCAAGGGGGCAACATGTGCTCTTACAGCCTTTCAGTTCAATGGTCTCCAAACATGGGATTAACAGAAACAATTTTGGAGACTTATACATATGGTTTGTATGTGGTTTTTAGAGGTCTTTTGACGATCGTCGTGTTGCATAACGATACTTTGTATAAGAATTTTTACTGTGCAGAAAAAAGGCAACTAGATTTTTGGATAACCCACTTGCCTTTTGTAGAACTTTAATTGGCCCATATGCCGCTTTTCCTTGTCTGTACAACCTTTGTAGCTTGGTTTTTTACGCTGTCTAATTTTGAGCTGCCTTTTTTATCTGCCCAAAAGCAATAAAATGTTCTGCTGAAGTGTCAGATACCCTTGAAACTTTTCAAGGTTGAGTGTGTTATATTGAAATGCGAAAAGTGACACCTTTGTTATTATGAGGTCAGCTGGAATGATTTTTGTCTGTATTCTCAGGTCTTTTGATCTGTCATAATTTTTGCGTAGACAAAAGTTCTCAACGCAACAGTTGATGTGTCATTTAATTACTTGCAGCTAATTGTTAAATGTATTTCCGAAAATTTTTTTGAATCAAGTGAGTTTGAAAGTGATTGGAAATTGATCCAAAAAAACGCGCGTTTTCATCGGAGATTGATGTCTTTTTTATTAATGCCCTCAAACAAAATTTGTTGCAATTATATTAGTTCTGTTGATCTTTTTGTCTGCGATTCTTCGATTGACCATTTCTTTGACACATTTGACTTTTCGTCCTCAAAAGCGGGATAAACAGTTAGAGCAAGGGGGCAACATGTGCTCTTACAGCCTTTCAGTTCAATGGTCTCCAAACATGGGATTAACAGAAACAATTTTGGAGACTTATGCATATGGTTTGAATGTGGTTTTTAGAGGTCTTTTGACGATCGTCGTGTTGCATGACGATACTTTGTATAAGAATTTTTACTGTGCAGAAAAAAGGCAACTAGATTTTTGGATAACCCACTTGCCTTTTGTAGAACTTTAATTGGCCCATATGCCGCTTTTCCTTGTCTGTACAACCTTTGTAGCTTGGTTTTTTCTCTGTCTAATTTTGAGGTGCCTTTTTTATCTGCTCAAAAGCAATAAAATGTTCTGCTGAAGTGTCAGATACCCTTGAAACTTTTCAAGGTTGAGTGTGTTATATTGAAATGCGAAAAGTGACACTTTTGTTATTATGAGGTCAGCTGGAATGATTTTTGTCTGTATTCTCAGGTCTTTTGATCTGTCATAATTTTTGCGTAGACAAAAGTTCTCAACGCAACAGTTGATCTGTCATTTAATTACTTGCAGCTATTTGTTAAATGTATTTCCGGAAATATTTCTGAATCAGGTAAGTTTGAAAGTGATTGGAAAATGATCTATAAAAAAACGCGCATTTTCATCGGAGATTGATGTCTTATTTATTTTGCCCTCAAAAAAGTTTGTTGCAATTATATTAGTTCTGTTAATCTTTTTGTCTGCGAATCTTCGATTGACCATTTTTTTGATACTTTCGACTTTTCGTCCTCAAAAGCGGGATAAACAGTTAGAGCACGGGGTCAATATGTGCTCTTAGAGCCTTTCAGTTCAATGGTCTCCAAATATGGGATTAACAGAAACAGTTTTGCAGACTTATACATATGGTTTGAAGGTGGTTTTTAGAGGTCTTTTGACGATTGTCGTGTTGCATGACGATACTTTGTATAAGAATTTTTACTGTGCAGAAAAAAGGCAACTATATTTTTGGATAAACCACTTGCCTTTTGTAGAACTTTAATTGGCCCATATGCGGCTTTTCCATGTCTGTACAACCTTTGTAGCTTGGTTTTTTACGCTGTCTAATTTTTAGCTGCCTTTTTTATCTGCTCAAAAGCAATAAAATGTTCTGCTGAAGTGTCAGATACCCTTGAAAGTTTTCAAGGTTGAGTGTGTTATATTGAAATGCGAAAAGTGACACTTTTGTTATTATGAGGTCAGCTGGAATGATTTTTGTCTGTATTCTCAGGTCTTTTGATCTGTCATAATTTTTGCGTAGACAAAAGTTCTCAACGCAACAGTTGATCTGTCATTTAATTACTAGCAGCTTTTTGTTAAATGTATGTCCGAAAATTTTTCTGAATCAAGTGAGTTTGAAAGTGATTGGAAAATGATCCAAAAAAACGCGCGTTTTCATCGGAGATTGATGTCTTATTTATTAATGGCCTCAAACAAAATTTGTTGTAATTATATTAGTTCTGTTGATCTTTTTGTCTGCGATTCTTCGATTGACCATTTCCTTGACACATTTGACTTTTCGTCCTCAAAAGCGGGATAAACAGTTAGAGCACGGTGTCAAAATGTGCTCTTAGAGCCTTTCAGTTCAATGGTCTCCAAACATGGGATTAACAGAAACAATTTTGGAGACTTATACATATGGTTTGAATGTGGTTTTTATAGGTCTTTTGACGATCGTCGTGTTGCATGACGATACTTTGTATAAGAATTTTTACTGTTCAGAAAAAAGACAATTATATTTTTGGATAACCCACTTGCCTTTTGTAGAACTTTAATTGGCCCATATGCGGCTTTTCCATGTCTGTACAACCTTTGTAGCTTGATTTTTTTCGCTGTCTAATATTGAGCTGCTTTTTTATCTGTTCAAAAGCAATAAAAATTTTCTGCTGAAGTGTCAGATACCCTTGAAACTTTTCAAGGTTGTGTGTGTTATATTGAAATGCGACAAGTGACACTTTTGTTATTATTACGTCAGCTGGAATGATTTTTGTCTGTATTGTCAGGTCTTTTGCTCTGTCATAGTTTTTGCGTAGACAAAAGTTCTCAACGCAACAGTTAATCTGTCATTTAATGACTTGCAAATATTTGTTAATTGTAATTCCGAAAATTTTTTGGAATCAGGTGAGTTTGAAAGTGATTGGAAAATCATCTAAAAAAACGCGCGTTTTCATCGGAGTTTGATGTCTTATTTATTATTGCCCTCAAACAAAGTTTGTTGCAATTATATTAGTTCTGTTGATCTTTTTGTCTGCGATTCTTCGATTGACCATTTTTTTGACACATTTAACTTTTCGTCCTCAAAAGCGGGATAAACAGTTAGAGCACGGGGGCAATATGTGCTCTTAGAGCTTTTCAGTTCAATGGTCTCCAAATATGGGATTAACAGAAACAGTTTTGGAGACTTATACATATGGTTTGAAGGTGGTTTTTAGAGGTCTTCTGACGATCGTCGTGTTGCATGACGATACTTTGTAAGAATCTTTACTGTGCAGAAAAAAGGCAACTTTCTTTTTGGATAACCCACTTGCCTTTTGTAGAACTTTAATTGGCCCATATGCGGCTTTTCCATGTCTGTACAACCTTTGTAGCTTGATTTTTTTCTCTGTCTAATATTGAGCTGCTTTTTTTATCTGTTCAAAAGCAATAAAAACTTTCTGCGGAAATGTCAGATACCCTTGAAACTTTTCAAGGTTGTGGGTTTTATATTGAAATGCGACAAGTGACACTTTTGTTATTATTAGGTCAGCTGGAATGATTTTTGTCTGTATTCTCAGTTCTTTTGTTCTGTCATAGTTTTTGCGTAGACAAAAGTTCTCAACGCAACAGTTAATCTGTCCTTTAATGACTTGCAGCTATTTGTTAAATGTATTTCCGAAAACTTTTCGGAATCAGGTGAGTTTGAAAGTGATTGGAAAATCATCTAAAAAAACGCGCGTTTTCATCGGAGTTTGATGTCTTATTTATTATTGCCCTCAAAAAAAGTTTGTTGCAATTATATTAGTTCTGTTGATCTTTTTGTCTGCGATTCTTCAATTGACCATTTTTTTGACAAATTTGACTTTTCGTTCTCAAAAGCGGGATAAACAGTTAGAGCACGGGGGCAATATGTGCTCTTAGAGCCTTTCAGTTCAATTGTCTCCAAATATGGTATTAACAGAAACAGTTTTGGAGACTTTTACATATGGTTTGAAGGTGGTTTTTAGATCTTTTGACGATCGTCGGGTTGCATGACGATACTTTGTATAAGAATCTTTACTGTGCAGAAAAAAAAGCAACTTTCTTTTTGGATAACCCACTTGCCATTTGTAGAAGTTTAATTGGCCCATATGCGGCTTTTCCATGTCTGTGCAACCTTTGTAGCTTGATTTTTTTTCTCTGTCTAATTTTGAGCTGCCTTTTTTATCTATTCAAAAGCAATAAAAATGTTCCACTGAAGTGTCAGATACCCTTGAAACTTTTCAAGGTTTAGTGTCTAATTTTGAAATGCGACAAGTGACACTTTTGTTATTATGAGGTCAGCTGGAATAATATTTGTCTGTATTCTCAGGTCTTTTGTTCTGTCATAATTTTTGCGTAGACAAAAGTTCTCAACGCAACAGTTAATCTGTCATTTAATGACTTGCAGCTATTTGTTAAATGTATTTCCGAAAATATTTTTCTGAATCAGGTGAGTTTGAAAGTGATCGGAAAACGATCTAAAGAAACGCGCGTTTTCATCGGAGATTGATTTCTTATTTACTATAGCCCTTAAACAAAGTTTGTTGCAATTATATTAGGTCTGTTGATCTTTTTGTCTGCCATTCTTCGATTGACCATTTTTTTGACACATTTGACTTTTCGTCCTCAAAAGCGGGATAAACAGTTAGAGCACGGGGGCAATATGTGCTCTTAGAGCCTTTCAGTTCATTGGTCTCCGAATATGGGATAAACAGAAACAGTTTTGGAGACTTATACATACGGTTTGAAGGTGGTTTTTAGAGGTCTTTTGACGATCGTCGTGTTGCATGACGATACTTTGTATAAGAATCTTTACTGTGCAGAAAAAAGGCAACTTTCTTTTTGGATAACCCACTTGCCTTTTGTAGAACTTTAATTGGCCCATATGCGGCTTTTCCATGTCTGTACAACCTTTGTAGCTTGATTTTCTTTCTCTGTCTAAATTTGAGCTGCCTTTTTTATCTATTCAAAAACAATAAAAATGTTCTGCTGAAGTGTCAGATACCCTTGAAACTTTTCAAGGTTTAGTGTCTAATATTGAAAGCGACAAGTGACACTTTTGTTATTATTAGGTCAGCTGAAATGATTTTTGTCTGTATTCTCAGGTCTTTTGCTCTATCATAATTTTTGCGTCGACAAAAGTTCTCAACGCAACAGTTAATCTGTCATTTAATGACTTGCAGCTGTTTGTTAAATGTATTTCCGGAAATTTTTCTGAATCAGGTGAGTTTGAAAGTGATTGGAAAATGATCTATAAAAAAACGCGCGTTTTCATCGGAGATTGATGTCTTATTTATTTTTGCCCTCAAAAAAAGTTTGTTGCAATTATATTAGTTCTGTTAATCTTTTTGTCTGCGATTCTTCGCTTGACCATTTTTTTGATACTTTCGACTTTTCGTCCTCAAAAGCGGGATAAACAGTTAGAGCACGGGGTCAATATGTGCTCTTAGAGCCTTTCAGTTCAATGGTCTCCAATTATGTGATTAACAGAAACAGTTTTGGAGACTTATACATATGGTTTGAAGATGGTTTTTAGAGGTGTTTTGACATTCGTCGTGTTGCATGACCATACTTTGTATAGGAATTTTTACTGTGCAGAAAAAAGGCAACTTTCTTTTTGGATAACCCGCTTGCCTTTTGTAGAACTTTAATTGGCCCATATGCGGCTTTTCCATGTCTGTACAACCTATGTAGCTTGATTTTCTTTCTCTGTCTAAATTTGAGCTGCTTTTTTTATCTATTCAAAAACAATAAAAATGTTCTGCTGAAGTGTCTGATACCCTTGAAACTTTTCAAGGTTTAGTGTCTAATATTGAAATGCGACAAGTGACACTTTTGTTATGATTAGGTCAGCTGAAATGATTTTTGTCTGTATTCTCAGGTCTTTTGCTCTATCATAATTTTTGCGTCGACAAAAGTTCTCAACGCAACAGTTAATCTGTCATTTAATGACTTGCAGCTATTTGTTAAATGTATTTCCGGAAATTTTTCTGAATCAGGTGAGTTTGAAAGTGATTGGAAAATGATCAATAAAAAAACGCGCGTTTTCATCGGAGATTGATGTCTTATTTATTTTTGCCCTCAAAAAAAGTTTGTTGCAATTATATTAGTTCTGTTAATCTTTTTGTCTGCGATTCTTCGATTAACCATTTTTTTTGATACTTTCGACTTTTCGTCCTCAAAAGCGGGATAAACAGTTAGAGCACGGGGTCAATATGTGCTCTTAGAGCCTTTCAGTTCAATGGTCTCCAAATATGGGATTAACAGAAACAGTTTTGCAGACTTATACATATGGTTTGAAGGTGGTTTTTAGAGGTCTTTTGACGATTGTCGTGTTGCATGACGATACTTTGTATAAGAATTTTTACTGTGCAGAAAAAAAGCAACTATATTTTTGGATAACCCACTTGCCTTTTGTAGAACTTTAATTGGCCCATATGCGGCTTTTCCATGTCTGTACAACCTTTGTAGCTTGATTTTCTTTCTCTGTCTAGATTTGAGCTGCCTTTTTTATCTATTCAAAAGCAATAAAAATGTTCTGCTGAAGTGTCAGATGCCCTTGAAACTTTTCAAGGTTTAGTGTCTAATATTGAAATGCGACAAGTGACACTTTTGTTATTATTAGGTCAGCTGGAATTATTTTTGTCTGTATTCTCAGGTCTTTTGCTCTGTCATAATTTTTGCGTAGACAAAATTTCTCAACGCAACAGTTAATCTGTCATTTAATGACTTGCAGCTATTTGTTAAATGTATTTCCGAAAATTTTTCTGAATCAGGTGAGTTCGAAAGTGATTGGAAAATGATCTAAAAAACGCGCGTTTTCATCGGCGATTGATGTCTTATTTATTATTGCCCTCAAACAAAGTTCGTTGCAATTATATTAGTTCTGTTAATCTTTTTGTCTGCGATTCTTCGCTTGACCATTTTTTTGATACTTTCGACTTTTCGTCCTCAAAAGCGGGATAAACAGTTAGAGCACGGGGTCAATATGTGCTCTTAGAGCCTTTCAGTTCAATGGTCTCCAATTATGTGATTAACAGAAACAGTTTTGGAGACTTATACATATGGTTTGAAGATGGTTTTTAGAGGTGTTTTGACATTCGTCGTGTTGCATGACCATACTTTGTATAGGAATTTTTACTGTGCAGAAAAAAGGCAACTTTCTTTTTGGATAACCCGCTTGCCTTTTGTAGAACTTTAATTGGCCCATATGCGGCTTTTCCATGTCTGTACAACCTATGTAGCTTGATTTTCTTTCTCTGTCTAAATTTGAGCTGCTTTTTTTATCTATTCAAAAACAATAAAATGTTCTGCTGAAGTGTCTGATACCCCTGAAACTTTTCAAGGTTTAGTGTCTAATATTGAAATGCGACAAGTGACACTTTTGTTATAATTAGGTCAGCTGAAATGATTTTTGTCTGTATTCTCAGGTCTTTTGCTCTATCATAATTTTTGCGTCGACAAAGTTCTCAACGCAACAGTTAATCTGTCATTTAATGACTTGCAGCTATCTGTTAAATGTATTTCCGGAAATTTTTCTGAATCAGGTGAGTTTGAAAGTGATTGGAAATTGATCAATAAAAAAACGCGCGTTTTCATCGGAGATTGATGTCTTATTTATTTTTGCCCTCAAAAAAAGTTTGTTGCAATTATATTAGTTCTGTTAATCTTTTTGTCTGCGATTCTTCGATTAACCATTTTTTTTGATACTTTCGACTTTTCGTCCTCAAAAGCGGGATAAACAGTTAGAGCACGGGGTCAATATGTGCTCTTAGAGCCTTTCAGTTCAATGGTCTCCAAATATGGGATTAACAGAAACATTTTTGCAGACTTATACATATGGTTTGAAGGTGGTTTTTAGAGGTCTTTTGACGATTGTCGTGTTGCATGACGATACTTTGTATAAGAATTTTTACTGTGCAGAAAAAAGGCAACTATATTTTTGGATAACCCACTTGCCTTTTGTAGAACTTTAATTGGCCCATATGCGGCTTTTCCATGTCTGTACAACCTTTGTAGCTTGATTTTCTTTCTCTGTCTAGATTTGAGCTGCCTTTTTTATCTATTCAAAAGCAATAAAAATGTTCTGCTGAAGTGTCAGATACCCTTGAAACTTTTCAAGGTTTAGTGTCTAATATTGAAATGCGACAAGTGACACTTTTGTTATTATTAGGTCAGCTGGAATTATTTTTGTCTGTATTCTCAGGTCTTTTGCTCTGTCATAATTTTTGCGTAGACAAAAGTTCTCAACGCAACAGTTAATCTGTCATTTAATGACTTGCAGCTATTTGTTAAATGTATTTCCGAAAATTTTTCTGAATCAGGTGAGTTCGAAAGTGATTGGAAAATGATCTAAAAAACGCGCGTTTTCATCGGCGATTGATGTCTTATTTATTATTGCCCTCAAACAAAGTTTGTTGCAATTATATTAGTTCTGTTGATCTTTTTGTCTGCGATTCCTAGATTAACCATTTTTTTTTGACACATTTGACTTTTCGTCCTCAAAAGTGGGATAAACAGTTAGAGCACGGGGTCAATATGTGCTCTTAGAGCCTTTCAGTTCAATGGTCTCCAAATATGGGATTAACAGAAACAGTTTTGGAGACTTATACATATGGTTTGAAGGTGGTTTTTAGAGGTCTTTTGACGATCGTCCCCACCCCTGCACACTTCAGGTCGTGAGAGTCTCGTGTAGCTAAAGATCCCCCTCCCACCGTTGCTCGCACCCTACTGTTGCCCCCATCCCCCCCCCCGCAGTTGCAAACCTCAACCCCGCTGCGCTCACCCCATTCTCCCTCAATAGAGCTAAAGCTGGCATCACTAAACTGACGGACCGAACCATTCGCCGATCGTTTGATAGCAATTCGCCCGACAGATGGTTATGTTTAGTTTTCCTGATCGTTTAGCATGGTGCGTCTCCCAAACGTTTTATTCAGCTGATCATCAAAATTAGGGTTCCTGTCATATTGCAACCCTATTAGGGTTCCTGTCATAGGGTTCCTGTTACAAGGCATCTGCAACAGTTTTGTTTTGTTATAACTTTGTTCTTTTATAAGAGATTACAAATTGGAAATGTTTGACAAAATTGATTTCGATTTTCTTTCAAAAGTAAGTTTGTCCATGTCTACATGTTTTTCTGTTTCTGCAAGATTTCTTTCACTTGTGGAAGTGATCTTCTTTCCCGCCCACAAAGAACATATTTTGCCATCAGCGAACTGAATAACTTTCCCCCTTGTGAATATGTTAGTTGAAAAACCATTCACATATTAGTAAAGATATATGTCCTAAAACAGTTTCCTGTGGCACATCGTGATTTACATCTTCCTAATAAAAAACTAGCAATTAATTTTTGAATTTTGTCTGACGTTAATCAAAATAGAAGGTTGCATTTTTTTTGTTTCTTGCGAAAATCCATAAAACTCAATTTTTATAGGTAAAATTCCATATAAAATGGAATTATAAGCATTCTCGGAAGCTCTAAAAAAAGCAACAGTTTCTTTCATTTGGTTAAATATAGACAAAACTTTCATTTTATTGTAAAATTTCACTCCGCTCCCCCAGAGCTACCGTCTTTTAGTCCCCACCAGCTGCCACCAATCGGTTGATAGCAGTTCGCTCGACATTAGTCGATTGTTATTATTGAAATATTTGTTATGTTTCTGATGCTTCTTACTGTCAAATTTCGTACGTATACATGAGAGTTGACTTTGACAGACTTCCGTTTTAGGGGAAGGGCTATCTCACGCTAGGCATTGATGCTAACACCGAAATAGTAGCTAACACACAGATTTCTCAAAGGCTTTTGACAATGTACCTAATTTTGATCTTGCAAAGAAGCTTGCATTCATCGGGGTAGCTGCCTGCATGCTTAAAATTCTAGATTGTTGAAATCAAAGTAAACAATTAGTTTGCTTTGACAATTTTAGTTCAACGGTACGATGTGTAAAAAATGGTTTGCAAGGCTAACTGCGTGGTGCGATTTCGTTTGCATCTTTTAATTGATTTGCCTGATGTTCTCGCTTTTGCTGACCTGTTCGTTTTTTGCCGATGCTTTTATCTCTTAAATCCTTCTGGGAAATTTTCGTATCTGCAGACCTAAACTGGAAGTTTTATACAGAAGAGAAAATGAAAGCGGCCAAAAAGTTTTGCATCCTTTGAGTGGACTCGTGTGCTGTAAGATTTGTGTCAAGCTGGATCTCAACAAGTCTTTCATACTGTCTGTCTTGCCATACGGCTTCATTTATATAGCAGTAAATCGATCCGAGATAGTTTTGATAAAGAAATGTCAAAAGAATGCAGTAAGATGGACAACTGTCATAAAAGACTAGAGCGAACAATTGAAATTTTAAAACAAATTACGGTCGCCAGTGTTTATCCATCTAAATGACCTCTTATTTTTCAAAACTGATGACAGAGAATGAATTGATTAAGCTGCCAGTAAGGAAAATGGAGATAAACGGACACATGAATATCTCGAACTTGAATAAAACAAGAACAGAAAAGGCGCGAACTGAATTTGTTTTCAGAACTTGTAGAATTCTGAACAAAATTGATATATTGATTTCTGCAAAAGAGCGGGGTTAAAATGAAGAATTGTAGAATTGATGTGGAAGTTTTTCCAAATATCTCAGAGAACCTGACGATGAACTCAGAGTTCGAAAACCTGACGATGAACTCAGAGTTCGAAAACGTTCGTAAGAAAGTTTTAAATTGACAATCCTTTTTTTAAATCTTGATCAAATATGTCAATTCAACAAGCCGAAGCCCAGGAAAGGGGCAAGTTGAGTTTTCTATGTCATTTTAGCTAGATCAACATGGAACAATTACATATTGAAGAATGGTGCATATTCTGGCGGCAAGTTCGCTTTTCCATGCATTAAAGCCTAAAAACAGCAAACATCCAAAACTGTTACTCCCGACCGTGACCGCCATTCCGGGTCTTTCGTTCAATCCAAATTCCAAAAACGCCGAAAAGAACATAAGAAACGCCTGGGCAAGGGTCACCTGACAGACGGCAGTGATTTCGTGAATTGGCACGACAACTTGAACAACTCCATCACCCCTCACAAACGAACAAACGACAACAGGCCGTGTGATGTAGAGGAGTTGATTGCCTTTTTACAACGTCATTCGGATAGAATCAAGGCGATAGTTTACTGTCAAAGTGATCCAGTCAACGAAGCATTTGGTGTCAAGACGAAAGCAAAAGAACACCAACATTATCAGCAGATACTTCCAACTACATCAGGACCCCGACATTGAGCTTAGATCACTGGGGTTAGGGTTGAAATATCAATCTAATCTACGGAAACTGCTGAAAAAGAACAAGGGAAAAAGGAAACTGTGCAAAAATCAACGGGAGGCAAAGAAAAAGCGAATGCTCAGTGGTTAGTGATAGCATCTCTTGGTGTTCGCTCACCGCTCAACCTTCAGCTATGCTTAAACTGCCAAGATGTTGGCTGAGAAAAATTTTGCAAAACAGAGACTGTGGGAAACCATACTTGGATTTAGATAACCACCTATTGCCCTCCGTAATTTTTGTTTTGCGCAACCGAGTTCGCAACCATGTAGTTAAATCTGAACGAAGACTGCAGGGAAAACTTGCCAAACTTTCTGAAAGGCAAGACAAGCCGCTAAGAGCATCTAATGAGAAGACTGTAGTGGTTCTAGATAATATCATTTTGCCGGGATTCGTCAGGTTCTTGCTCGCTTTTGGCCCAAAGCATCCAATAAGGGACAAGTTTAAGAGTTGCATTTCTTGGTGGACATAGACAGTTTGATGAGAAATCTGCGTGAGAGCAATGAACCAGGTGAAAAACTGTTCGAAATTGAAGCGGCAGTAAAATTGTACTCAAAAAACTTCAGAGAAACACCTTTAGATAGAACCTTAGCAAAAGTGCAAAAATATCTGCGTGACAGCGCCCTGATTGCTGTTCCTTTTGATAAAGGTGTAGGGTTTTATGTTATGAAAAAGAGCACGTACGCAGAAAAACTGGAAAAAGTTTTAGATTGCGAACAGTTCAGAAAACTTGAAAAGAGTTGTGATATCGTAATGAAAAATGAAAAAGAACTAAGCAAAGAACTTTTGGATATGAGGAAAAAAAGGGAAGATACCGGTTAAGGTTCACGAAGCTTTAAGGTCCACTGGAGCGCAACCGGCAAGGTTGTATGGATTAGCTAAAGTACACAAAAAGGAAACCCCTCAGACCTGTTCTCTATCCTGGGAAATTGTTATCATAAACTTGACAAGTTTCTAACACCCTTTTTCCAAAAGATTGAAGGAGCAAACATAGAAACTAACACCAATGACGCACGAAAGACTCTGGAGCAAATAAAACTTGAAAAAGACGAACAAATCCTATCATTAGATGTAAAAAGTTTATACACCAGCGTTTCTGTAAAGGAAGCCATTAACAGTGCCCTGCGATCGCTTTATGCTAGGGACGATAAGCCAGACATACCTAGAACAACAATGAAACGTCTGCTTGAATTAGCCGTCACCAACGTCCATTTCAAATGCAATGAAAGTTGGTACTGTCAGAAGAACGGGTTGGCAATGGATGTTTCCTTGGCGGTGATTTTGGCAAACCTTTGGATGAAATCATGGGGGCCACAACTGAAATTACAGACACCTAAATGTAAAACCAACACACAATCTAGCACTTGTCGCAATTGCGAACACCGTGTGACAGAACGTGCCAGGTGTGTTGAGTTTGAAGTTTGTAATAGATGGTTCCACGCAAAATTTCAGCAAATCAGTAACACAGAATATGATAGCATGGAAAACCAGTTCTGGATGTGCTCATTCTGTCGTGAAAATGATCAGACTGACATAAAAGGTTTTCTAAGATATGTCGACGATATTGTGAGAACAGTTAGAGGTGACACAAAAGAGCTGTTAGATGCGGTCAATAACCTCCATCCAAATCTCTAATTTACATTAAAAACAACAGATGACAAAAACAGTTTGCCATTTTTGGACATGTCAATTAACGTACAACCAGAGGGTAACATTTTTTGCACATGGTATCAAAAACCATCAGATAGTGGAACAATTCTGAACTATCGTAGCTGTGCACCCCTACAACATAAGAAAAGCATAATACAGGGAACAATACACCGCCTGTTCCGAGCCACCAGCAATTGGGAAGCATTCCATGAAGCATTGACAAAAAATGAAAAAAATTTGGGAAATTAATCAATATCCTAGGCATTGGGTAGGGAATATCGTCAAGGATACAATTAACCAGCTGCGAATGAAAGAACAAAGAAAAGGACAGATATAACGCGGGTGTAGCCGTAAAACAATAGGGAAATACTGAAACAACAATTGGTATTACAGTACAGAGGCAACATCTAATGAATTTGTAAAGAAGTTGAACAAAATTCATCATGTACAGACGATTTTCACCACTCGGAAACTTAAGAGCTGTTTACCTAGCCTCAAGTCTAGCTTTGATAAGGATGTCAAATCCCACGTGGTTTATGAACTCACTTGTAATGGATGTAAATCCATCTATGTAGAGCAGACATGCCGACATATTACCACAAGGGTTGCAGAGCATGCCAAGGCGGACTCATCGATGGGAGTACATGCAATCGAATGCAACGGTGATTAAACAGCTTTCCAGTGGAAGATATTAGATCAATGCAGCAACCAATCTAAGTTGATGACACTAGAGGCGCTCTATTTAAGAACATTGAAACCAGCCATCAACACTCGCGTTGAATACCGAACACGAGAATTGACACTGAAAGCTTAGTTTGGGGATGAAAATCCAACTTGAAAGACACGTTAAGAAACGAAAATTTCAACTTTACAATTGAACAAAACTGAAGTAAGTTTAAAGCAATATATGCAGGTAGTTTAATAAAAAAACATGTCGATGTGCATCTGCTACATAAAATCGAAATTGTATTTTTACTCAGACGTAAATGTTTTGTAGATACGATTGTAGATATGTAAAAATTCGTTTTAATTTTCCTTGAATGATTAATTTTAGTGATTTGCATTTTATTTTCTGGCTTTTCATTATAGCATTTTGTATTGTTTATAACCTGACGATGAACTCAGAGTTCGAAAACGTTCGTAAGTTTTAAATTGACAATCCTTTTTTAAATCAGAGAACAATATCGGAGCTTGGCAGTTGGGTGCGATTGTTCAGTGTGCAGAAGCAATTGTCTATATTTTAAATCCGATGACCGGGAGCATCTCCCTGCGTTCAGCAAATCAACAACAGTTTTAATTTATCCTTTTTAATTGCTCTTGAATAAAGTTCATAGCATTTATTGTAAATGTGTTGGTCTTTTTATGCAAATTTTTCGCTTGACCATTTTGCGCTTTTCTTCTAGAACATTCTTTGACTTCTCAAGTGACTTTTTCACGCTTTCATTCTTTATTTTTGAGGGATCTCTAATGCTCTCACTCTGAAGTAAAGCTTGTTGCTAAAATGAAATTGTTTGCAGCACAACAAGAAGGGCATGATAGCCGAGAGGGCCGTGCTTCTGGTCAGGGAGCGGGAGGTCAATGGTTCGAATCCCGGCGTGGTAAACTATTTTTGCTCATCCTTAACGACAAATTTATCTTGGCTGCAGTCCCTGAATTAAATTGCCTGTTTTTCAAGAGCAATTCTTTCGACATGTGTTGGTTTATGTTTTATTTAGAAGACTAGCAATCTTTTTGAGTTGCGAAGCGTTTTTAAATTTATTTTTGGCTTGTCTTTATGTAAACTGTTATGCGTCAATTTTGCGAAGTGTTTCGTGTAATGTATTCTAAGTGACAAAAAATAATTTGGATCCTCAAGGAGACTTCGGCAAATCTTGTTCTGCTGCTTTTCAGATTCAATGGTACTTGATTAATATCATATTTAAAAAGATGTCTTTTGCTATTTATATAGTAAAAGTTGTATTCTTGGGCTCATTTTTCTTCACTTGTTCTATTTCATTGACGTTCTATAACAAATGGTTGTTCCAGAACTTCCATTTCCCACTCACTGTAACTTTTATCCATTTCCTAACGCAATTTCTTGGTGCAGCTGTGCTTAGAACGATAATGTCACCCTGTTGCTGCAGTTCTAATCAACCGGTTGTGCTAAATTGGACGCTTTATATGAAAAGAGTTTATCCAGCTGGAATAGCTGCTGCTTTAGATATTGGATTAAGTAACATGTCATTGATGTTTATTACTGTGTCGCTTTACGTCATGTCGAAGACAACATGTGTAGTTTTTGTTCTGATTTTCGCTGTCTTACTGAGGCTTGAAAGTCCACGCGTAACAACTTTATTAGTGGTAATATTAGTGAGTGGGGGATTATTCTTGTTTACATATAAATCAACGCAGTTCAACTTAGGAGGGTTCATCCTGGTAATGAGTGCTTCTTTTCTCAGTGGACTTAGATGGGTTCTGTTGCAGATGATAACTCAACGAGAAGAAATTGGTTTGAAAAATCCAATTGATACAACATATCACATGGCTCCAGTCATGGCTTTAGGTACGCATGTTTAGTTTACTTGAAAAGAATAAATTTTTATTGTCGGTTAAAAGAAAACTCAATCTGAAAAGGTAGTAGGTCGGTCAAATCGGGGAAATATTATTAGAAGATTTTACTTGTTGCATCTTTCGATACGTCGTCAATCGATGCAAACCTTTTTCTGAACTAGGAAAGCAATGCCCCTAGAAACACGCAAATGACTGTTATGCTTACTTATAACAATATGGATTTCAAATGAAAAGCAAAGCTTTAAAGATTGACCGGAAGCATTAAAATTTCTTCCAGGAGTTATTAATAGCTGCGATATTGTAGCTATTATTGGCCGTCTTTTTAAAATCCAGGTGATTTGATTCGCATTGGGGCACTGTCTTTTTTAAAGGCTGCGAATTAACTCCTCTCGGTTTGACAACTCGAGGAAATATTGGTTTTTAACTGACGAAATTTGAAGCAATATTAGTCCTACAGGTCTTTCATACTACTATACGTTTCTTCTGAGGGCATTAAGTTCTCTTAGATGCCTTACGGCTCTCTAGTCTCTGATCTGAGTATACGATTCACCGAAACTGTTTACGTTTAGAGATACGAAAATAAGATTAGCTTCAATTCATGGAAATGACAATACATAATTTTTAACATCAAGTCGAGACTAACTCCAATCTCGGGTTAATGGGCGCTAGAACAATTGAGATCTGTGCAGAATCGTGGAATCACTATGAATGACAGCCTCACCTGGAAGCAACATGTAGAATTGCGGACTGGTAAAGCTAATAAGTTAAAAGACACCACATTAAAAGAAACATTAAATCTCCTGGCGGTTACTACGCTACTAAATTTCTATAAGAGTACGCCAATCTTAGCATATGGATCTAACTGCTATATGCCTTCGAAGTCTGACATGCGACTCTTAGAAAAATTTAGGAAAAAATTTCGAAATGCATCCTACCGAATCTTAATTAATGCGAACGACTATGATCCTTAAACTTATTAACTCTAAACCAGTACATTCTGCTCAGATTTTTTCTCGGTATTAATAGCCACACAACAATATCTGGGGCTATTATTGGCCTTCTTTTGGTTTTTTATTTCATCGTCGCGACTTTTATTACGACCATATGGCGTCACATCCACTTCAAATCTGCTTTTTGTTCATTCGTTCATGCAATTTAAACTGAAGTGCGTCGTTTTTCGCTCTTAGTGGAGCGAGTTTTCATTCGCGTGATCAATTTTTTGGCCATACTTGACTTACCTCACTCTCAAAAATGACTCCCTCACTTTGAAATTGACTTTTATTTACTTTAGTTCAAAGAGATAAGGTCAAATAGGTATGTGTCACTCTAAATAAAGGTTCTTTGAGAGCAGCTAATAGAGGCAGCAAAAACTTATACAGATTTTAAATCAAAATATGACAGAAGAGCCTTCAATGAAAAGACGAATTTTTTGGGTCCGTCTTACTGTTTTTTTGAGACTGCGGGTCTACGAAGCTATTGCGGTTATTTTCTGGCAATCTCGCAGCTATTATTATTCAATTGTTAAATTATTTAACAATTGTTATGCATTCAACATAAGCGAGCATATTAATATTGTGCAACGACGGTCTAGTTATCGGTTTGTGTTGCCTGAAATCAAAAAGGAGTTTTAATGGTCAAATGGTTTTTTTTATTGAGCTACATACAGAGCAAACATCATTGATTCAAATGTGAAATTCTCTCAACTTGTCGGACTATTGAGAGAAAAATTGAATCTTAATCTTGATGTGGAGATACTTCAGTTTTTTTTTCAATATTGAACATTTGTGTTCCATAACATTCATCCCATACCATCCATTCTTTCTAAAAAAAATGACGTTCATCAATCAAATAAACTTTCATAACTTAAACTAGAATGTTTCCTTTGTACTATCTATCTAGCTGGAGCTGTCCCTCTCTTTTGTGGATATAATAATAGTAATAATGATAATGATAATAATTCATAGTTTGAAAGGCAGTTCTTAGAGTTTGACACCCTCCCACTTAACCCCCAATCGCTTAACCCTCCCACCTCCATTTAATCCCGCGTGCTCACAATCCACCTTCTCTCCAATCCCCATGCTGACTCTCTGAATAAAGATAAAGTCAGCCTCCCTAAGCCTCAGCTGGCCACTAACGAAACCAACCGCTCGCCAGTCGTTTAAGAGCTATTCTCCCTACTTACTCGGTTATGTTCTACCGGTTTTTTTTATGTTCAGAAGCCCCATGTGTTCAGGCGACTCAAAAGCGAAAGCCAGTAAAATTGCTGTGAACTAATTTTTGCTTAGCAAGGGAAGTTCATGCGCTCTGTTAAGTGATGTTCATTGTTAACTTTTTGACTGTGAGTTGTTTTCGACAGAATGGTGAATATAGCTAACTAGTTTTGAACCGTTTTTTCTTCCAATTATCTGATATATTCTTTTAGTTAAATTTTGTGGAAATATTTTTAGTCTCCAGTTGATATTGCATAGTTTTTTCAGAGCAATAAACTTGTTGATTTTTTTCCTCTTTCAATGATGTAATTGCTCAAATTTTTCTCTTTTCAACAGTAACATATTAGGCTACAAATTTTCGTTGGCTTTGGCGAAGCAGAGTGCTTTTTTATTATTGGCTTCAATGACAGTTTTTTCTCATTTTAAGTTTTGCCCGTTCTATATTTGAATTTTTTGTTGTTTTGTTTTGTCCTTTTACCGAATGATGAATGGTGTTGCTGTTTTATTCAGGATGTTTTGATGCTTCGAGTTGCTTTCGGAATCCTGTTGGCTAGGTTTTCGATTTCGTATTCAAGATTTTTGTAATGAGCTGTTAAGTAAACGTTAAATTCGAATGAAGTGATTAATGCTCTTTTTTTATAGTCACGTTTTTCTCGTCGTCCTTTTTGTTGCATAATTTCTCATATGTAGGATTTTAATTTAGTCTATTAATGAAAGGTTGCATTGCTTATATAAGAAGTAAGAAGACATAAATGAGCCTATTGAATGTTCAGCCGATAGTTAATGATTTGTTCAATGAAAATTAGTTTATTTTGTAGTTTCGCTTGTCAATTTTTGCCATTAATGAAAAATTCCTCTCGTTTTCCAGGTAGGCATAACTTAATGCTATGCCTATTTAATGTTTCCAGTTGATAGTTTTTTTATCTGTTTAACTTCGCTTGTGTTTTAGTCATTAATTTTTCCTCGGTTTTCCTGGCAGTTTTTTATTTAGACTCATTTTTAATAGCTGTCATTGGATTCCTCATGAGAAATTGTTGAGCATATTTTATTTTGTTAGTTGTTAACTTAAATTTTTAAATTATTGTTTTGTTTTTAATTTAATAGTATCAGTTAGTCCCCTTTATGACACGTTTTACAGGTTTTCTTTTATAGCAGTAAATAGCTAATGGATTTTTAAGTTTGAAACTATTTTTCTAAACTATTATTTTATTAAGTTGTATCTGTTTTGTATTTCTAATATTTGTGGTAGCTGAGTGGAATTATTATTGGCCTTTTTCTATATATTCGTTACCAATATTTTTGTTACAACGTGACCACACGTTTTTTTCTGATCTACTTTTTATTAATTGATTCATGCATTTTCGACTGAATTGTTTGTGACTTCATTTTCACTCTTATGGGAGCGAGTTTTAGTTTATTTGCGTCATTAAGTTTTCATTCACATGTGCTTTACCTCACTCTCAAAATAGTTACTTTTACTCAAGGAGCTAAGATCAAACAAATCACCATATGCTACTCTAAATGAAGGTTATTACTGGACAGTTAGTAAAAAATATTACATACGCTTTACAATGTCCTTAAGTAATAATAAAACATCTCAGGATTATGTAAAAAATTGAAATGTCTGCGAGCTTTTTTTTCAGTCTTTTTGAGGCTACAGTTATACGGAGCTATGGCAGTTATTTTCTGACAGTGTCCCAGCTATGTTTTGCTGTCTTGGTCGCAATAAGTACAGGTCTCAGAGTTATTCTAAGAAGTCGTAATTTAATCTTTTCAAGGTTTCAGTTTATAGCTGATGTTTCTTTTGAATTGGGGAATATTTGTTTTCGAAGTTTTTGTCAATTGTTTAGTTCAGCCTTTTTAATTTATTTTTGTCTTTTCGTCGAAAAATGTTATGCTTTCTGAGCTGCATACAAGTGGTCGATTATTAACGACAAATCAAAATTTCCGTGTTACTGAAACTGCACAACTTAATGATCGATGTCCATTCACAGCACGGAGAAAATTTGTGTACCAGACAAAATTAACTTGGAATTTTTTGATGAAGTGCTACGCAGAGGAGAGCAGATGTACATTGCGCAATATATGATGACTGGATACTGCAACATCAATCAAGAACTGACTAATCTAGAAAACTTACAACCGCGAGGAATGAACTAAGAATACTTATCTACTAGTCTACTACTCTTGATATATATGAACGAGGAAGAGTTAAGGACGCATTATTGAACGAAATTAATCAGGCAGGCGAGTGGAGGAATAGAAACTAAATATAAAGCTTGCAAACGGAAGTTGCAACATGACATTAAGAGACAAAAGTCACTATTTGTCATCAACTTTACGAAGCACGAAAAATGAATTTTATCGTGTTAGATTTTTCAATCATTTGCTTTCCTGATGGAGGTTGAACGAATAATCTGGTGGCTAATTATCCTTTGCTTGAATTATTTTCGATACGTGAATTGTTTCATGACTCATCAGTTTTTACGAATTAATCATCTGAGCACAGAGAATCAAATTAGTTCATTTTGTTTTCAAAAGTTAGAGCTCTGAATTTCTTGTCAATGGTGCTGGCTTTAATAATGGTTTTAATTAATCAAGATGGCACCACTAAAGCATACGAAAGAAAAATTTTTTTGGCTTGATCATTGTTTCAATTGAACCTCAATGAAAATGTATTATGCGTTGCAATGGCCGTTTTGTGACGAAATTTTATGTTTACAGGATTGTTGCTTCCGGCTTTCCTAATAGAGGGCATTCCAGCTAGTCTATCTTCTGAAGTATTCCGATTCGAATCCTATCTGACTCTGGAATCTACAACTGGAAAAGTAGCCTTGGGCGCAGTGTTGGCGTTCCTGTTGACGATATCCGAGTACACATTTGTCCATTACACATCTTCACTCACGCTCAGCATTGGGGGGATATTTAAGGAAAGGAAATATAGTTTTTAATATAATGTTTATTAGTGATCCTATCATGAAACGTTGAATAATGTTTGGATTTGTGACTATGAATGGCCAAGCTCAGATTATGCGGTCTGGATTGAGACCTAGGTTTCTTGAAAAGGGAAAGGAATAGCTTTGTCATTCTTGGAAAGGGAAACAAAAGGAAGTTGGCAATGCTCAAAATTTGAAGGCCTTATTTTGCGGCGGAAGTTTAAGGCTTTGTATGTACATATAAAAATCGAAACGTCAGTTATGATTGAGAAAGATCAAGCATTCCTTGCTCCATTAAAAAAAATAGATGATTTCTAAATTATTTATAAACCAAGGCCTCAAAATTTTTGAAAGTTGTTTATGGCTTGTTGCTTAACAATCAGAAGTAGATCATATTGAGCAGCAGTTCTTATTGACGTGGTAAGTCTAATAAAAAACAGCTTAGAATTCGAAGTTAACTTGAGAGATTAGGCTTCTGGTTTGAAAATGATTTTTTAATAGGATAGTAGAAATTTGTTCTGATTGCCCTTTCCTTAAAAGGAACTTCTGACGATGTTCCTGGCAGCCGAGATCAACAATGATGAAATGAGCTTAATGAATTTGGTTGGTGCTGGTCTGTGTCTGCTTGGAATCATGTGTCACATTGTATTCAAAGCCATCTATGCAAAGAATAGATTTGACAACGAAGGCAGTAGCCCAACTGGGTCCTACTCACAGGGGTAGGTATTTTGTTCTCACGTCAGAATTTGGAATTTAAAATAGAAATATTGCTCGAGCAATATAAAAGGACCACGTTGCTTCAGTTCTAGGAAGTCAGAATTGAGGGTTTGAAGCATGCGATGCTGTCGATACTTTTTGTGATCTATTTGACATTTTCACGGGACTTCTTGAGGTGATGTAGGGAACTATTTGAATCGGCATTCTCGTGCGCGACGAACGAACCATAATTGCTGAATGGAGGAACACTCTTAAATACGAGGAGTGTTGAAACAACAAAATGATGATGATAATTAGCGTTTGATTTTTTGTAAATTGATCTCGAACGAAGTTTTGTGCAATTATTGTAAACGTGCGTCTTTTTCATGCTTGACCTTTTTGTTCTAGAGCACTCTTTTGATTTCACTTCTTGAGACTTTTTCACGCACGCTTGACGTCTTGATTTTTGCGTTACTTAAATTTCTCTCGTTGAGAAATTAAGTCTGTTGCTGAAATAAAAGCGAGTGTAAGAAAAGAAAAGCGATTGTAATACAGCCATTTGAACACCTTTTGAGAACTTAAAGAAATCACTCACTCGCACAAAGTTTTGTCAAACAGAGCTCAATTTTAAAATTAGTTCCTACACTGCAGTATCAAAAACCAGACGGACAAAATTCATCCAAACAAAATTCGGACAGAATTCATCACATACAAATCACATTACCTTCAGAATTGTTTTATCGCCCCCAGCTAACGAATCCAATTAGTATTAATCTTAAATTTCAAACTCTGGAAGAAATCAGGGACCATTTCAGAAATTTGAAATTTCTCGTAGCCTATGGTATGGGTGCCTATAATGGAGAGAATTCAAATTCAGTTAATGTTACCCACCTTTAATACAGTTAATACCTTAATTGATGCATTTTCCACCAACTCATCGTTATTTAAATTGTACATTTCCCTACACTCCCATTGGCAGCATGGTAACTACATCTGTCTTTAGAATTAAAGTTTTCTTTTCTATGAGATATTAAGATCCTGATAGCGGAGCGATTAATGCTTTAGAGAAATTACGCCGGAGGTCGCGGGTTCGAACGCCTCCATGTCGGATTATTTTTTGCACCCATAAAAAATTTGATAAAATTCTGAATTAAATCGCCCCGCCTTTCGTTCGAGATCATCAATTTGTCCGACGTTAGTTTAAGTTATTCTTAACCACAGTCTGCTTATGATGCTCTTTTAGGCATGTCATAGTTTTTCCAACCTTATGAAAGGGGAATATTGATTTGTGGTGGTTTTTTTTGCAGACCAAATTGCCAAGTTTTACAGCATCAAAGTAAAATGAAGATGGTATCATATGAAATTTTGAAACGCCGATTTCAACCACCTTACTGTCAATAATTGTAATTACCAAAATTTGCTGTGATTCCGGTGATACTGCTTCGAAGGGTATAATAGCACGCTTTGTATGAATAAAAAACGGTTGTATGAACATAATGTTGTTTTCGATTTTTTAACGTTCGGTAGTTTGACTTTTTTCTTTCCCTCTTTTTACTGCGTGTTTTTTTGAAATTTTTTGAAATTTGATGCTTGTTTTGATTTGGTTTATGACTTAGACGCAATTTTTGTTCATGAAATATCAGCAATTTTTGTATTTTGAGCTTTTTTGTAAAATTGGCTGTTTTGTAACTTGACTGTTAAATGAGTCTTGATGGCTCTCTGACTCTAATTTTAGTTCAAATAATAGTGAGTTTTTGGTTTTACAAAGTTTTTGTAGTTGTTGTTCTTTCACGTAGTCTTATTAATTGCTCTCAAACGAAGTTTGTAGCAATTATATTAGTCCTGTCGGTCTTTTTTATGCGATTTTTCGCTTGACCGATTTTTCGTCTGACGCTTTTGACTTTTCGTCCTCAAAAACGGGATAAACAGGTAGCAACCAGGTAGTAGCAACCAGGCGGGCATTAAGTGCTCTTAGAGCCTTTCAGCTCTGTTTCAGCTCAAACTGTTTTGGAGACTCATACTTATACTTATGATGTGAAGATCGGTTCTTAGAGGCTGAAGAGACCCCCACTGTTGACCCCCCTATTGCCCCCACCCCCCACTGCGCTGTTGCCCCCGACCCCAGTGTTGCCCCCTTCAATCAGCCCCTGTTGCACCCCCTCACCCCCCCCCCCCCCCCCCCCCTCCCCCTCCCGTGGCTAGCTACTGACAAACAACCGCTTGCTAAAAACGCAAATTTATACTATTTTGCATTTCTTTCAAGCTTTTTGAAAATTTTTGATTTTTATCAGCCATAGGTGTCAAGGAACCTCCTTTAGGTTTTGAAAATAGGTTACTGCGTAGTTTATAGTGGTAATGTAGTGGTTTCAACATTTTACCATCACGAATTTTAGTATTTTTTTTTGACAAAACGTGCATTTTTTTAAAAAATTTTTTGACATTGTTTTTCTTATTAAGGTCTTTCGAGACCCAGGGGCCAGAAAACGTCCTATGGGGTTTGATAATGAGTTACTGACAAATTTTTTATGGTAAGGGAGTAGTTTTTCAATTTTTTAATGTCACAAACTTTTTTATAAAACTTTCCTTTTTTCAAGTTTTGAAATTTTTTGTTTTTTTTTTAGATTTTTTCAGCCTTAAGAGCCAAGGAAAATCCTCTAGAGTTTGAAAATAGGCTTCTGAATAGTTTTTTGATTAAATGGAATGTCTTGCAATATTTTCACATCAAGAATTTTAGCATATTTTTGATATTTTTTGCCATTTTTTTCCAATTTTTAAACATTCAGTCATTATTCAGATTTTTTGAGCCTCAAGGGTCAAAAAAGCCTCCGTTAGAGTTTGATAATCAGTTATTGGAAAAATTTTGTCTGTCTTGGATTATTTTTCAAATTTTTGATATCAAGTTTTGGCAATTTTTTTCAAAACTTGCTATTTTCGAGTTTTTTTTGTCATTTTTTAGTTTTCTCTAGCCTCAAGGGCCGCGGAACTGCCTCTAGGGTTTGATAATATGTTACTGCATAGTTTACAGATGAAATGGAATGTTCTTGGAGATTTTAATATCACGAATTTAAGCAATTTTAAAAACTATTTGCAATTTTTTCATGTTTGAATTTTTTCCGGCAACAGAGGACCTGGGACCTCCTCAGAGGTTTGATAATAAGCTGCTGCATAGTTTTTAAAGTTTATGGGATTGTGATCAACATTTTTTATGGCTCCAGTTTTAGTAATATTTTAATACTTCAAAACCTATTTTCAAGTTTTCAATATTTTTTGACTTTAACGACCATTACTGGCCAACGAAACTTTTCAAGTCTTGGAGATGGGTTACTTGACAGAACTTTCGAGACAAAAAAATGGTTTTGATTTTTTATTGCGGAGTTCAAAACTTTTTTAATTTTTTCTTGAGTTTTTTTTCTATGTGATTTATTTATTAACAAGGTTAGAGAACTTGTTAAGTTGCAGTGTCGGATCCAATCATGGAAGATATTCATGTCTCCTCTCTTTCAGTTGGGTTTCCTTTCCTTCTCTTTCTCGTTTACGTTTTATCTCTCTCTCTCTCTCTCTCTCTCTTTGTTGATTCCGCACTTTAGCTGCTGTTTTGTGGCGTACTGTCACCATCTCTGATCCTCATTATCAATGAGTTATAGTTGAAATGTTTTTTTTTTATCACAAATGATCTAACAGGCACTTTTAGGAAATCATTATTAATTGCTCTCAAAAGCAAATCGGCCAAGCCAAAGCAATTTTTCGCTTGGCCGATTGTTCGTCTGACTCTTTTGACTTTCGTATTCAGAAACGGGATGAAGAGGTAGAGCCCTGAGGACACTAAACCGTGGCTAGCTGTTGACGAAGCCAACCGCTCGCCGGTCGTTTGAGAGCAATTCGCCCGACGTTAGTCGGTTATGTTTAATGAAAGGTAACCTTGACTCTGCGGTTCCTTTTTTCTTACTATTTGATCGTTTTATTTAATATCTATTTGTTTTGAACGACTGTGAAGCAACCTGATTTTCGGAAAATTAGATTTTTTGGATTATTGTTTGTCTCTAAGTCATCTAAGGATTTGACTCCTCTTCTTTTCGTAGAAAATGTGATTTATTGAGTTTTTACATTTTTGTAATTTTCTGTTTGTTTAAGTCTCTTTAGTAGCATGTGTCATGGGATCTTTCAGAAGAAATTTTTTAACGAAATTTTTTGATGTAAAATTAAATCGAGGGGTCATAGTCTTCGAAACCACTTTTGAAAAAAGTTATTAGCTTTTTCGTAATATATATAATATATATATATATATATATATATATATATATATTTATATTATATATTATTTTTATATATATTTATATTATTTAGATTGTTTTTTTAGATTATGTTACTCTGTCGCCTTATTTCATCGTCATAGGTGTCATTTGCTCTCTAATTATACAAGCCATTTAAATTTTGTTCAATGGCTCTAGCTCGGAAAACCTTTACAATTTTTTTCTTTTTGATCGTTGCCTGCTTTTGTTGTTACTTCTGTTTCGTTGTCCCCTAATAGTTTTCTTTGAAAGCGGACTTATATTTGCCTAATGATGAATATTTTGTCGTTTCAATGATACCAATTTCCTATTGCGTGTCTCAATGATTTTCACTTTGATTTTTAAAACATTACTTGCCGATTTTTGACAAATGCCTTGTCTTTTACCTTGAAGCATTGGTTGTGTACAAAAATGTTGTTAGCTGTCAAAAAATACTATGGTATTAAATTTTAGGATGACGTGTTTGGACTTTATGAGGATGAAAACTCTTTCATAACAAAAATTAGTTAACCATCAGAAGCTGCTCTTTTCGCTAGGCCGATGTTTAGCTCTTAGTACTGTTTTTTTTCTTTGTACTGTTTTTCAGGACCTGTATTGTTATGCTATTTTAATTCATCAAATACTTTTTCGCTGTATCCAATTTTTTTACGCTATTCAGACATTTTTATCGAAATTTTTTGGAGTCTTCTATGTCGATTACAGAATTGGCCCATTCGTCTCAAGGCGCATTTATACAGCAAGTGCGTTGACTTAAATTACAAACCCATAAATTATTGTTTCCACTTGCCCCAAAATCAATTTAAATTGTATATCAAAAAACCTGATTTTTAATTTTATTCAAAAGTTAATTTTTTTTGTCTGAAAACGAGGGCAAACAAGCTATTTCGACAGAAGAATCTATTTGATGTTTTTCCTTTGACTATTTTCTTGTCTTCAATGCATTGGGATTTTAAAGTGTTTTCTTAAATCTTTTCGTTTTATGATTTTTTTGTAGCTTCTGAGCTGATTGTGCTATCACGTCATCATCAAAGGTTGACCAAAATTGACTTCGCCATTTGTATAGGCTTTGGGAAAACATGGCGACTTTCTGGCTTGGTATTCTGGGGCCATTATTTTGGCTTTTTCTAATGGATTTTTTCGACAAACCGGCGGCGATCCCGAAGTCTGTGCTGTACTCCTCGGTAAATCGTAAGGCGTTTCTATGCTGTAATCTTCATCGGGACACGAGATTGTTTTTGTTCCCACTTTAGTGGGGGACGAAGTATATGCTCAATTGGGTTCATTTTGTGCGAACTTCACATTTTCTAATTACAATAGTGAGCTTTCTAAATGGACAAAATATTTATTTGGAGAACATTAAATTCTTTTACTTTTTATAGACTATTTGCCCCAGCTATGGATGCCAGTGAACTAGTCTTTGGTAGAGAAGTTCTAACATTCAATTCGATTTTGTGTGAATTTCCTGCTGAAGGAGATTTGATAACAATAAAATAAATGGAAGCGGTTAGAATAGATTTGAAGGGATGGATACTGGCTTTAAAAACAGCCCTAATGCAGATTTTTGGGCCATTTACGGTACCTCCTCTCAAAAAAGTAGAGGCAATGGACAAATTCCAAATTCGTCGCCAAATTATCTTCAAGTCGAATTAGCTCACAATAATCCCAAATCTTCGGAACAACTAGAGCTATTAACCTATGCTTTTTACTTTTAGAAAAAACAATGGAAACAATCAGAGAAATGGCCGAAGCGGCAGGAAGCATTCCTGGGAAAACATTCAACTTCTGAGTGGAAATGGAGACGAATTTGATGACGGTAATGAATGCTACTTTTGTCTCTTTAAAACTTTGTTGAGCCAGTGAGGTCGCTTTGCAGACCTATCAACTTTTGTAGCCGATGGATAATATTAACCGAGAGTTGCATTGACTGAAAATGTTAATGGACTGTTTTGCTCGTGCTGTGTTAACGGATAAAACAGCAATGTACACCTGTAAATTACTAAAGGACTGAAATGAAACGGGTGCGGCGAGTGAATCCATTAATAACGAGTCTTCAGAACGCTACAGACTAATATGCTACGTTTACAAGGGTACGTGGTTTTGTGTCAAATTTCATGGATATTGTTGATGGAGATTTTTATCGAAGTTGAAACACTCACCTATAGATTCTAAAATGCCAGATCTCTGCAGTGCCAGATTATAAAATTTCAGATCTTAGCATTTACAGTGCCCGATTTTGGAGAATATAAAGTTTCTTTCAAATTGAAACAAGGTTATCTGTCTCTGCTGAAGTCACTTCCTTTGAAAATCTGACTTACGGCCCCAGCCGCTCCATTACTGGGGCAGGTAAACTGTACTGATTTATTAACGGATGAAAAAATCCCGTTCGTTTAAATTAAACTGCTAACATTTGAAAACGCGTTGGAGTTATGATTTTTATTTCAGTTGCATGGAGAAAATTGTAAGCTTCTGTTTGAGTACTGATTCTAAAATATTTCGGAATTTTACTCCGAAATTCTTTGCAATCTAATACCTTGTGTTACGGATCTTCTGTTTGTTTTGTTTAGATATAATCAATCGTTTATCTTTAGCATATTAGCTAATAGCAGCTGTCAACTTCTCAGTGGGCAATTGTAGCGGCCCTTTCTTATACGACTCCAAAAGGAGTATTGGTTTTCTTAAGGTTCTTACGACTGGAAAGGAGTATTTGTCTTTAGTTTTTACTACTCGAAGTACTATTTTGGGAGCAATTTGCCCGAAACGAATCGGTTATGATTAATAGAGGCCCTCATCTCCTCAGCCGGCTATTATAGTGGGCCTATTTTAACTTCGTCAAATAAATATGAACAGAATCGATACCAAAAAACAAAATCAAAAATAGAAACGGTATAAACCCATTAAGTTCAATTATAGATGCCTTCTTCTCGATCTTTTTTGGCATCTCAATTCTCTTTGCTAATAATACTAGGGCATGTATACTCTCATTAAAAAAGAGTTTTGTCCAGCTACGAAATGCAAACAAAATAGCTTTCACTTAAAATTTGTGTACAAAACGTCAAAAAACTTTGCAAATTGTGTGCATTTGTTCCAGTAAATTTACTCGAACTTGTCAAGTTTGTCCACAAATGCTCTTAACAGCCTGCCAAGAAGTGTAACTACAACGTAGTCATAAATCAAGCTCTTAACAACGTGTAACAACGTAGTCATAAATCAAAGAGAGCCTTAGTTGCAAGTAATTGGATAAATCGAATTACTAATTGTGGATTAAGAAGACCAATTGCAAAATTTTTTTGGAGTTGGATTCTTTAGTAGTTTCAGAAATTTATCATTACAGAAATTCTAGAATTTAATTTATTTGATTCTGTTGTGATGATACCTTTTGAAAATTCCACCATTAGGTTTTGTCACCAAAACATCAATTGATACCTTTTGCAATCTAATGGTTTCGTTTTTTTTCTTGTTCCAACCCACTAAGTGAGGAGGAACGATTTGCTCAACTGGTTTTTTGGTCATATTTTGCCGATCGACATATTTATTGCAGAACTATTGTATTTTTGAAATATTTTAATTGAAATATTGTATTTTTTGAGGAGTTGTTATGGCTATAACTTTTGTGAACGGGTATGATTTTCACTGTCTTCACTTTCTCTGATATTCTGCCATTTTTCTTTTTCAAAACATTTCGCGTTGTTTTAAAACTTACGAAGACGCTTACGAAACTGTTTAACTTGACTATTTCGGCAAAATTTTGGCTCAATTTTCTGATAATTTGTCATGTTTCTCTGGAGAAATTTTTAAGTGGACATTGATTTTTTGCTGTTTTTGGTGAATGCTATTAATTGCGATTATTGCATCTAGTGATACGTAGTTTCATTTATTGGTTTTTCTTTGGACATTTGATGGTTTTTGAAACTTCAATGCTGTTTTTTGAGTAAAATTATAGTTCTTTTCTTTTCGCGGATTTTTATTCTTTTTGATCTGCACGCGCATTTTTTTATTGTTGTCTCACCATTTTATCATTAATGAGAGATTTCATATTTTTTATAAGACATAAGCAAAAACAAGACTGTTGCGCACTAACTTTTAGAGTTATTATCTCAGTGTTTTGAGGGTTATTATTAGGAGTAATTAACTAGAATTATCGCCATTTTGCAAGAACTTATTATGGTTGATTCATAGTGCGATTTTAGCGGATATAATTTCAATAGACTTAGCTAGTAAAAGCTTTTAATTGAGCGGTTCAGATGCCTGATATATCCACTGGTTGCCTTGCGTTTTAATAGTTTTTCACTGCTATAGTTAAGTTCCATCAGTGTCTACTATAACTTGGGAATGTGGACAAAGTTTTCCAGTTCAATCTTTAATTATTTTATCCAAATTAATAAGTTCAGAAGAATAAGAAGTTTCAGAAGTTTTATCAAAGTTTCTGGATTAAACTATCAACTGATTGTCAGGCTGGTTCTCCGGTGTTCTTGTGATCGTAGATTCTGCTAGGTTGTACCTCTGGCTGTATTGGTCTGTCGCAAATATTTACTGTTTTGAAGTTGGGCAATTTCCGGCTCTTACGTTTCTTGATGTTAGTTGAGTACAGTTTCCGTATTAGCACCTACTTCATCAGCATGATTACTTCACCAAGTACAAAACTTCTCTTAACTTTATTAACCAATTATACAAATTTATCTTCACTGAACTTAAAAGGTAAATACTGAGGCTCTTGGGTACGTAATATGTTTGTCCGTAATCTATCAATCTGCGGTTGTTTTTAATAAACATTAGGGATTATAAGCCTAGATGGGAATACGGACTAAATATGGCCTTGAGAACTATCTGAATATGAACTAATTTACAGCAATTTATGTGAATATTAAGTAAAATCATCACGTAGCTATGAGGAATGAAATAGGGGCGTGATAAAGTCCTTTTTAATGGCGCGAGATGATAGCGCTTGGTTTTTTATGACTTAATAACTCTATTTTAATGATTTGTTAGGGAGTTTTGAGTTGTGGCCGTTTTTTGTTCATTTTGTTTTCTTTCAACTTTTCAAATTGATGACACGGGCCGTTGGTTTTCTAATGAATTTTTTATTGCAGTTGATCGCTTATTGTTTAAAAAACTTTTCAAATTCATTTTCATAAGTTTTTAGTTCAGTTCTGTACTGTTTTGTTTTTGTGTTGTCTTATCACAATGAGATGTACACAAACCTTTTTCATGTTTCTAATTGCTAGTTCGTTTTTTAAACCTAATCTTTGTAAATTGTCATCTAATTTTGAATTTTTTGGGTTTTGCTTACAACTCTCATTGCCTAAATTTGGAAGTTTAAATGAACTTTATTTTTGCATGCAATTGGTAGCCAAAAGCTTGTCATAGTTGATTTAAGTTTTTGTTGCCTTGTCACTCGTTCTCATTTGTTAAATTTCAAGTGGTCTTTCTAATGAAAAATAATGGTTTTGATCTCTTCCTTGGTCTCAGCTGGCAGCTGACGTTTTGTTTTGTCCGGGATGAGGCTGTTTAGTTATTAATCATAACGTTAATTGGTATGATTGTATTAAATTTCAAATATCTTTCGTGTTTTTTTCACCTTAACGCTACCAGTTTTTAAAAACATAATATAACCATATATCTTGTTGTTGTTTTTGTTGGTTTGTCTTTACTTTCTATCCAGCAAAGTTGATGCATACATAATGCAAAGGATATTTTCAGGGAAACGCCGTGTGAACATCTTTTTAATATGTTGTTATTGGTAAAGATGATTTTGAAATCGTTGTCTCTGAGCATTTTTTTCGTACCTAAGGTTATATACCTTATTGACTACCAAAGGCTGTTATTACTGTAGCAATGTTAATGATCAGGTCATTAGCTGAATTTGTGGTTCTACTGCCTGGCATGCCGGTCAAACTCACTTGCGATTACTGGAGAAGTTTAACGAAAAATGTTTGAGTTGATGTTTTAAGAAGAGCTATAGTGATTTATTGTTGGGTGCTGACGCGATTCCCATCAGCTTCAAAACATTGATCTGAAAGTTTTGCTACCATTGCTACAGGAAAGAGTTGAATTGCGTTCGAAAAATTTTTTAGTCTTATGAAGAACAACAGATCTCTACGCAGTGAGAACAAACAGCACTTGGTTTCTAAATGCCCACGCAAACCGGTCACTGAAACATCAGTATTTAAAAGAGTAACTCTTTTTGTCAACGATTTTAATGATTCTAGTGATGTAAACATTTTTCCCCTGCAATTATTTAATCGCTCTTAAAGGACTTCTTCGTCAGTCTACGTGATTAAAAATATGATATATCAAGAATCTGTACGTGGTTAATCAAATGTCGCTGTGCCGTTTGTAGATGTTAAACGTATCTTATATTATTCCCTTTAAATCATTTTTTACCGCTACCTACTATAAGGATTTTTCAGTACTGTCAGAAATCCTTAATGATAAATTTAAGTCTTTTACTACTACTACTACTATTCTTTGGATTTTTTCCAGAACTTGACATTCTCTTTTTAATTTCTTGTCTTTTTGTTTTTTCTTATGATTCAACTCGGGTGATTTTCAAATCCAAATATCATTTTTTGAATCAGGCTTTTTTGTCTTAGTGATCCTTTAAGCAAGTTAGCGTCAACCCTCTTTATCGCCAAATCTGTTTCAAAATCCGCTTCTATAATTGTTTCTTGAAGCAAGAGTAATGTCCCGAAAAATTTGTTAAATTATTTTGCTTTTTGCATTTTCCTGTTTAATGCTGTTTTAAGTTTTCCTAATGCTTTTCAGAATTTGATTTGGTTTTGTTAGTTTTCACTATTTGTTGTGGAATTGGTTTCTTACTGTCTAATGGCTCTTGAACTCAGTTCGAAGCAATTATTTTAAACGTGTTGGTCTTTTTTGTCCCCTCGTGGCTAGCTACTGACGAAGCCAACCGCTCGCCGGTCGTTTGAGAGCAATTCGCCCGACGTTAGTCGGTTATGTTTTAGTTTGTCTGTCCTGTCTATCTAGCAAAGGGGGTGCGATGCGTACATAGGGAAGGATATTTTCAAGGAAAAGCATTGTGAACATCTATTTAACAGGTTATTGGTAAAAAATGATTTCGAAATCGTTGGTTTTTTGGGCAGTTTTTTAATCTAAGGTTATCTGCCTTATTGACTATCAAAGGGCGATACTACTGTAAGAATATTAATCATCACGTCATAAGCTAAATTTATTCTTTGGATTTTTTCCAGAACTTGGCATGCCGTTTTTTTAGTTCCTTGTCTTTGTGTTTTGTTATGATTCAAAAACTAGGGTTGATTTTCTCTTGGTGCGGCTTTTAGCAAGGTGCTAGGAACAATTTTTCCCGCAACATTCTGGTTTGAAATCCTTCTAGATTTATTTTGTAAAGCAAGATTAATGTCCCGAATAAAATTTTTTGGCTTGTTAGCATTTCAATTTTTAATGCTATTTGAAAAGTTTTCCTAATATTTGACTGAAATTAATTTGGGTGTATTAATTTTCGCTATATGTCGTGGAATTGTAAGCGATTGTTAGCTATTGAGTCTCAAAGGCGTTGTAGCTTAGTGGTTACGATTTCTGACTGATATTCTGGATAATTTGGTTTCGAACCCCTTTGGGGCCGAGACATCTTGCGAACGCACATTAACGAGCCGTCTTGTTTTTTTCCTACAGGCTTACGTGTTTTGAAATGCAGCTATCTTTATGTCAAATCGGCGCATTAGAACCTACAGAGAAGATAAGTAGTTTTTAAAGGGTCCAGTTGTTGGGCTTCGTTCCACCGTGACATCACGTTGTTAGTTTTTATTGGTTATCTTCACAAGATTTTGTTTCTTAAACACAACATCGAGAAAAACTATATATTGATGAATCTGGGGACAACACTGATTTTTGTTAGTGATTATTTAATCAGCAAGGATAAAGCTGGTGCGATGTTTCAATAAATTAGAGTTCCTCATTTTCAGGACTTTTTGTCTACAATCAAAACACAGGCCGCCACTGCATTAAATTAGCTGAGATGCTTTGCGAAACGCAGTGAGTTTTAGAAAGTTTGCTAAGAAATGCTGCTAATTAATGCTTGTGGTTGAAGATTGAGGATGAAAAAATCCCTTTTGAAATGCGACGTCAGTAGAAAAATGTTACGGAAAGTGGAAAGCGCGAATAGGGCGAAATTGAAAAAGTACACAAGCATTTGCAAAAAGCGCTGAAAGCAATTGGTGATCCATCAGTAACCTCTCAATCCGGTACTTATAATGCGTCGCGGCATAAAAATAAGGGGAGCCATAATGCGCGACGGAGTTCTGTTTTTCATTTTTTGACATTTCTGGAGCTAATTTGGTGGAAATTTTTTGTGATTATGATAAACTTATTATGTTTTCGAAATAAGTATGGCTCTAATTATTATATATTAGACCAGTAAATAAAGAAAGAAAGAAAGAATTATTTATTTCTTTGATCAAGTACCAAATAAGTAACAGCAAGTACAAAAAATAAACGTAAATATTGACTCGTACAAACATGATCAAAGTGGACAGGCAACGGTGTATTTAAACCCACACGCCCTGCCCTTAGAGACTCTGTAAACTAGGCAGTAGGACTATTCCAACAAACAAGTTCATATGATAACAAAAACATAGAAAAATGAAGAAATGGAAAAAAAAGTTAAAAAATATTTTCGCTACATTCGACAAAAATTAACAGCAGCCTAATTAAAGCTCAAAACTCGTAAAACCTACTGGAGGCATAAATTAGGCCTCCAAAATTTTTCGGTTTAAAAATTTTTCGCAAGTTTTTCGGAAGCCTTTTTAGCGGGAAAAATTCAAAAAATTTTGAAAAATTGCGATAACTCGGAAACTAGAAAGAATTGAGAGCTCTTTTTTTTCACAGAAATCCCATTGCCAAAGCAGATGTCTGATAGCATTTATCCAAGGGGTCGTTTTCTTTAGAATTTCCTAGAGAAGTTATTCAAAGATGTATTTCACTTTTTCATCAATATTAACCAAAAATGTATCCTTAAATTTATGATAAAAACTTTTTATAACTTTTTCATTTGATCTAATAATATTGTAGGGAAGAACATCGGCTTTACTCAATGCATTAACGAGCTTCGAAGCACTGAATTTAACTGATCGTTTTTCAATCATTCGCTTACAAGACTGTTCCATTAGTAATGTTTTTGATGCACTTCGCGTAGGTCTCGTTGGCGAAAACGAAAACAAACAATTAAGGTAACTTTCACGGTGTAATCCACTCGATGACTTCAAAACTAGCTTCAATAACTCGTATATATGAAGCTGGTAGATTTTACGTAAATTATTTTTAACAAAGATGTCATTAGCACTGTCGGATTTTTTTCTGAAATAAATGAGTTTAAGTATTTTCTGTTGTAAATTGTAAATGGGCAACAGGTTGCTATAGCTGCTGCACCCATAGACTAGTATGCCATATTGGATAATAGAACACGTTCGTTTTATAATAATCAATAAGCTGGTTACGCGGGGCTTAATGCCTAAGTTTTGAAATAATACCACATTGTTTAGAGAGTCTCGATTTCAGCACTGATAAATGAGAGACAAAGGAAAATTTGAAGTCAACTAAAATGCCGAGATATTTACATACGGGCTCAATGGAAATGTACTTGTTATCAATATCAAACCTATTTTCGCTTGACTTCAAATTCAATTGAATGGTCTTATCAATATTCAAACAAAGTTTAAAAGTATCTAGCCAGTGTTTAACATTATCAATTTCTCTTTGCACTTCCTCGCAGGACTTATTAAGAAACGTAAGATTTGTATCATCTGCAAAAAGGAGGACTTGAGCATGTTTACAATGAATTGGTAGGTCATTTATGTAGTTAAGAAAAAGCGGGGGGGCGTAGTATAGACCCTTGTGGTACTCCATGTTGTACTTTCCACCATTGCGAGGAAATGCAATTGACTCGACTAAAGCATCGATGGTACTATGCATGTTTCGGAAGCCGAATTGACAGGGCGAGAGGAGCCCGAATAGCTCAAAAAAGTTGTATAACCTTGTATACATAGCACGTTCAAAAGTTTTATTCCATACATTTAATAGTGAAATAGGGCGGTAGTTACTTTCTTCTAACTTACTGCCTTCTTTGTGTAGAGCAAGTATCTTTGCATTCTTGAGCGATTCGGGGAAGAAGCCATGAGTGAAGCCAACAATTATTAATGTGTGTCATGAAGCGAACCGTAACAGGCGCTGATAATTTAATTATTGTATTACTTAAGCCATCATCACCAGATGATGCTTTGTGAGCCAAGCTATCAATGAGCTCCTCAACTTCAAATGTTGAGACCGGGTATAAATATAAAGACTTGTCATTGCCTGGAATGGGAATAGGAGGCACTTTATTGATCGACTGACGAATATTATTAGGTACATTGACAAAATATTGATTGAACTTTTCTGCCACGTCACCGAGAGAGGGTGACTGGTTCGCTTCATAAAAAGAGGATAGAATAGGAATCTTTTTTGAGTGCATACTTCTGCCACTGATTTCTTTAAGTAAATGATAAGTTTGTCTTGAATCACCAATGCAAGACTTAAACTTAGTAAGATTTTTTTGATTTTTTGTAGGCGTTTTCGAAATTTTTACGCTGAATTTTGAATTTCGCCAGATAATCTGGATTATTGGGGTTATTTTTCCTTTTTCCATAAGCTTTGTTACGCTTGGTTTTAAGATTTTTCAAGTATTTTGTCAACCATTTAGGTTTGTTATTTGATTTGATTTCCTTTTCATTTTGCATCGGGGCAAACTTATCAAAGACCTTAATAAAACTCGAGTTAAAGATTTCAAAAGCAATGCATGGATCATGACAAGTTAATATTTCAACTTCCCTGAGACTCAGGTGTTGTTGGATTTCATGCAGGAGGAGCTGTCTCCGAGATTCGTCATGAATAAATTTTGTATTTCGAAATTTACACTGAGCGTCAGTCTGATCGAGGTCGTTGACCAACCAACTAGCTAGAATAGGATAATGATCTGCGGTGTTTTGATGAAAAAAGATATTTGATTTAAATGAAGGAATATTTTGATAGATGAAATGATCTAAACAGGTTGATGAATGATCAGTCTCTCTAGTTGGACGATCCGAGCTATCGAACAGACTGAAGCCGTTTGCATTTATAATGTCGACGTAGTTACGGCTAATCAAATTCTGAGATTTTGAATCGATGTTTAAATCCCCGCATATTATAAAAGGCCTTGTGGCAGAAGTATTACGTTGCAGATATTCATCAAGTAACTCAATGAACTGGTTTTTGTTAGTTCTAGATTTACTGTAAATCACCAAGGTTTCAAATGTATATGATTGGCTGTTGATTTCAACACATATTGCCTCCTCGAATGGAGTTTGCAAGGTTTTATTTATCGTCGCACTCTCATGGACTTGAATCATCACCCCTCCGCCATACTTGTTACGATTTTTCACCTCAATGTTCGAGTATCCAGGCAAAAGAAAATTAGAAGTATCATCATCATCATCTAAGTGTGTCTCCGTAAGGCATATGACTTTGGGAAGTGATTCAAGTCCATATATAAAAGATTCCAATTCCAGCAGTTTGTTCCTGATTGAGCGGATTTTTAAATGCAAAATAGATATTATCTGGGTGGGTTTAGATGTAGAGGGTTTATCACGGGACGGTAGGGGTTCATGGAGGGGTTCAAGAGACTTGTGAGTTATTGTTTGGGGAAAACACCTTTGAAACAGGCAAGAACGTCAGAGAGGGGGTAGTTGAGCACTGAGCCACCTTCATACAACCCGAAAATTTTATAAACTCTAGTGTCGTTGTTCCACGTGTTTTGCAGTACGCCTTCACGCACCCAGGCACTTTTGTCGCGGTTGTCAGTTTTCATAATATTCAAGAAGTTCAATCTGGGTCTGGTAATATCCTCGACCACACTTATATAATTCATGTCGTCCACCTCTGCTAGCTTCTTTTTCTTCTTCAGAAGGTCCAGGTTTGCCACCCTTCTATTGAACTTCACAATGATAGGATTGCATTTTCCAGGCAGGTGGTGAGCAATTGAAATGTCTGAGGCCTCAACAACTGATTCGACTCGATCAATGACTTCCAGTACTTTGTCAATAGTCTCATTGTACTCTTCGCGTGTTTTGCCCTCGTCCATCTTGAGATTGAAAATTTTTACATTATCTCGCCTGTTGTACGACTCGACTCGTGCACATTTTCCGACAGTGTTTTCAAGTAGCATCTATTTTCGAGGTGGACCATTTCTGTTTTGACTTGTTGTTTAAAAGTTGCCAGGGAATCTTGATGCTTCAAGTTGCTGTTGCATTTGAGCCATGATGTCGGGAATGGCATTTCTATTGGCGTTTTGAATAATAGCTTCTAGGTTGGCGTTGGGGTTTTCGGTTACAGGACTCAATTCTGTACAGCCTCGCTTGGGCCCTTTTGCAACCGGAGTTCTTCCCAGATAGCTCAAATGAGGAGGGATAGTTTGATACGCTTGGCTTTGGCTGTTTTGGTGTCCATTTGTCATCATCATTGCCAATATGAAACTGTTTAAGTTTATCACCAACTAGTACTTACGTTTTTGAGCAACCTCGGAAAATCGTTTCAGCGGTTATTTCAATCAGGTAAGTGTTCGTAGAACTAATAAACAAAAATGCTCAAAAAATATGATTACTATGATATTTATTGCGAACTAAAGGTATTGCAAAAAATCCTGAGAACTGTGTTGCATCATAATTTTTTTTCAAAATTTTGGATGGAAGCAGTTAGTGCTCATTGGTCTAACATGTGTCATTTCATGTTAGCTCCACAAGAATAGTACAAAGCTGTACTAGTGATTATGTACTACTATTGATGTCAACTAAGCTGATATCAACTAATCCGATTTTGTTTAATATTCAAGGTAAAAACGAATTTTGTTCAACTAGAGGAACATTTGAAGCTCTTAGTATGCGGCGCAGCTTTGGCGACATGGCTCTCCCCTGATTGTTTGATTAAGTTACTTTTGAATAGATTCCTTTGAATAAGTTACAAATTTACAGCCATGAATCACAATGTTCTGTACCAAGTTAAGATTTTATAGTGTCACGCACCTATTTCGTTCCTTATAGTTTCGTGATGATATTTCCTTTAAATATCCATAAATAAGTGCTATAATTTAGTTCATATTCAGTTAGTTTCAAGGCCATATATAGCCAGTATTTCCATCTAGGCCTGTAACCCCTAATTTGTTTATGTTTATGAAAAACAACTGCAGATTGACAGTTTTCCCTACAAACACTTCAAGTCCCTAAAAGCCTCAATATTTACTTTTTTGAGTTTCTTGATGATAAATTCACATAATCAGTAAATAACTTCATGAGAGATTATGTACTTGGTGAAGTAATTATTCTGATAAAGTAGGTGCTAATACGGAATTGTATATGTACTGAACAAACACCAAGAGACGTACAAAAGCCGGAAATCGCCCTACTTGAAAATCAGTAAATATTTACGAAGGACCAATACAACTGAAGACACAGTCCTGCGGAACTTACGATCACCAGAACACCGGAGAACCAGCCTGACAATCAGTTGCCTATCATCTCATAAAAACTTGATAAAACTTGAGAAACTTCTTGTTAAAATTATTAAACAATTCTTGCTAAAATAATTAAAGATTGAACTGGAAATTCTCTTAAAAACCTCCAAGTTTGATAAACTAAGTTACAGAAATAGCGACTAACTTAACACTAAAATGCAAGGCAAACTAGTGGATATATCACGCATCTGAACCGCTCAATAAAAGGCTATTACTAGCTAATTTTATTCAAAATATATCTGCTAAAAATCGCACTGTGAAACATCAAAATAAGTCCTTGTAAAATGCCAATTATTCAAGTTAATTACTTCTAATATAAACCTCAATAACACCACGAGGAACACTATAAAAATCAGTGCGTAACATGGTGACAGGAGTTATTAACTGTTTTCCAGTTTAACGAACCGATATTTCGATAAATTCCTCGATAAATTTGATATTTTCTTCTTTTATTTTGTTGTTTTCTTTCTTCTCTTCTTCTTCATTACCTTAAGAGCCTCCAATCATCCAGACCAGCATCCAGCACTTCTTTTCCGAGCAAGACGATAATGCAGAAAGCAGTAACAAAGGAAAGAATGAGTGGAAACTGTGTTTGTGTCTTTGTGGACTAAGTGTAACAACAATTCAAAAGTGTTTGAGTGGACAATAACTGGAACAAACTCAACCACAGCCGCCATAACGGACAAAAACAACACAGGGTATTTGCAAACGAGGATATTGTGAGTAAATGAATTTGTAAAATTAATTTTGGTGCTTTATTTATGTCAATTTATAAAGAACAAATTCTCCCCGCTATTAATAATTGTCGCTCTTCCCCCAATTTTGTTGAACATATTGAAGGAAACCACATTAATTATACCCAAAACAACAGTAAAACGCAAGCTCAGATAGTAACCGCTTTTTTCTCTTCGTTTTATAAGTCTATCGTTATTTATGTGCTAGATAAAGATGACAAACGTGTTGCAATTTATTGGACAGCAAAAAGTTAAAATCAGAAATCTCGTAAATTTGGACTTATCCGTCACAAACCTCAATCTGATAAAGAAATTAACCTTGATAACATCATCACTGATTATCAGATAACATCAGAATAATAAATTACTGAAACCATAACTTAATTATTAACTAAAAAAGAGGGCAAAACAAAAGTTTAAACAAAAATAAAAAACAATTATATTTTATTTCCCCGCCCAGCTCCGGAGGTTAATGAATCAAACAGTGACTTCGGTCATTATGCTGTTGCCTATCTGAGTGCAGCTTCCACAAGGACTGTGCGGTCGTGGTCCCCACGAATTTTCCTAGACTAAGGGGCACTCTTTAGAGGTGAGACTTGGGCGGCCCATACGGCTTCAACGATACAAGTCTGACGATTCGACCGGAGCTTTAGGAATAGGCTTATAAGCAGCCCTTCTTTATTATTTTCTGAACGAATGGTTTCAGTAGTTTCTTTTCTGATATACTTGTGCTACTCACTTAACTGTTTTCATCTCTTAAAACCCCTTAATCTCTCCATTAAGTTAAGTTAAGCGTGCTATTTAATACTTTAGAACGAAAATAAGACTGATTGAACGAAAAGTATATAATCTAAACGGGTAAAAAGCGAAATGGCACACGCGCAGATCAACATCACGCCCTTTTCCGGATCCGAAACGGACAATTTTAACGAGTTTGAACAACAAATAACAGGTGCAATCGGAGTCGCAGCAATCGCAAACGCGCAACAAGCGAACTTTTTACAGTTACATTTAAAAGGAGACGCTTTACGATACTTCTTAACCCTACCAGAGGCTACTAGACTTGTCTTCGAAGACAGTATAACAGCTCTGAGACACAGATTCACGCAGGATGACTTGAGAGAAATTAGAATCATAAAGTTAGAGAACCAAAAGTTTAATCCAAAAACAGACACTGTTAAAAATTTCTTAGTAAAGTTAAGAACTGAAGCCAATAAAGCATATCCAGCACCTGAAATATTAGTAGCGCCAGCAGGAGTAGGCGACCCAGAAGCTCGTAGATTCGAAAGAGAGACAGCAGCAAGAGATTCTGCCCTTCAGATGTCAGAAAATCGAAAAAATGAGCAAATAAAGCGCTTCTTTATTAAGTCTATGCCAAACTGGCTCAAACCTAAGCTCTTAGAAAGGCCAGACACAGATACAATAGATCATTTATGCACCTTAGCTAGCCAACAAATTGCAATAAGGGAGATGTGTAATAGAGAAGAGTATTTTGATGGCGGATTTAATGAAATAACGGAAACAAACACTGATAAAATGTTGAAAGCAATAACCACTATTTCAAATAATCAAAAAGAACTTGAGCAAAAACTTGAGCAGAGATCAGCACCTAAAAATGAGCCATCAGAACAAGGCCCAGTAAACATATTCACACCACATTACCCTCAACAAGTCTACAGACAAAGTTATAGACAAAATTTCCGCCCCCAATATCAAAATTATCGACCAAATTACCCTCAATATCAGTCTAATTATCGTCCAGTTCAGCAAAACTATCGGCCCCAGCAACAGTATGCCCCTCGTGCTAATAATTACCGAGAGTTTAGACCACAATTTAATGCCCCTAGACCGTTTCATTATAACGAACAGCCACAAACTCGTAATTATTGGACCGAACCTTCAGATAGTCCCCCATTTGTTCATCCAGCTTATGTTAATAGACCAGTTTATCGGTTCCCAACAAAAAATACCCCACAAAACCTTCTTAGACAGGGTATAGTTTACGATAGTCCAGCACAAGACCGATATGGTATGCAAAAAGCAAAAGAATTTAGTCGCGCTGGTGCACTCCAAAGTAGAAATATGAGAGGTATGAATTTCCCATTTAATCAACAAAAAAACTAATAAAGCCACCCAACTTTAAAAAACAAAATAAAAATTATAAAAACTCAGTTAACCATTATAACGAAAGCACGTCTAGTCCTAGTTTAGATAAAGTAATAGAGCCAGTTTATAACAAAAGTAACAAAAAGCGTAGAAAACGCAAAAGTAATAATAATAAAAGTAAAGTTAATAATTCTGTGCAACTCCCAACACAAGTACCTCAATCCGCACCAAAGCCAACACCAGATGTTCAGCAAGTATTCAGCATTGTCCCACTTTTAGGCAGAACATTGTCCTATGTTAAAGTTAAATTTAATGGAGAATTAGAAAGACGCGCACTAATCGATACAGGACCATTTGCCAACGTGATAAGTCGTGAGTTTTACAAGGAGCTAATTAATACAAATATCAATTCAATAACAGAAATAGAAAAGCCTGATCTAGATAAAGTTAAAATGGCAAACGGAAATATAGTTAACATTGATAAAGCAATTAAAGTTACATTTAAATTGGGCACACAAACATTTACAGAAGATTTCCTTGTTTTAATTGTCACAACTCCTGTAATATTAGGCAACCCATTCTTCGTTAAACACAAAGTAAGCATCTGCCCAGGACAAAGCTACATTAAATTCCCTTATCAAACACTACAAATAAACGAAATAAAGCCAGAAAATCAACCTAGAAGAGTGGTAAAACGTAAAAAATTTGGAGTTTATACACAGAAAAAGCAAGTCTTACAGCCAAATCAACAAGCAGTATTAGAATGCAAGCTTTATGATAAACTAGAATCATTCACTAACCTCTGTGGGGTAATAATTCCAAACGAAATTTTTGAAAAAGACAGTGAAGTAATATTAACATCCTCTTTAAGTAAAGTTGCTGAAAATAACATTCTGTACATCTATGTCCTAAACATTACCGATCACCCAATTACCATAAATAAAGGCGAAGAAATAGCCAAATTTTCATTCTTAACATCAGACCAAGCTGAAAAGTTGTTAGAAGTAGATCCTCAATTAATTAATGTGGCAAAAATGAGCGAAAATTATTTAACAGAAATAAATCAACTAATTCAAGTTACAGACACCCCAAAAAGAAAGGCTCAAACCAGCGAAACCAGCACCAGAATATAAAAAACTATGGTTCCCAACGCCTGAAACGTGCCCAGATCCGACAAACTTGTCGCCCTTGCAGAGAGATATCTATGAGCAACTGCTAAAACTGCAAGAAATGGAGAAATTAGATCCTAAGGGTAACCATCAGGATAAAATAACATTTTTGAGCAAGTTTCCGTGGGAAAAATCAGCCCTCAATGATGAGCAAAAAGCAGTAGTAGGTGAACTACTAGTTGAATTCAGTGATATCTTTGCGAAACACAGATTTGATGTTGGATATAACACAGACTTAAAAATAAAATTAACTCCAGAAAGAAGTATACCAATTTATGAACAAGGTCCTACAACACCTGTCCATTTGAGAAATGAGCTACAAGTAGATCTAGCATTAATGCATTATTACGGACTGATAACAACTTTGTCTCAATCAAGATATAGTAGTCCACTTTTCGCACAACGAAAGAATTCAGGAAGACTTAGACTATTAATTGACTTGAGAAAAGTAAATCATTTGCTGAAAAACGATTATGTGAATACAAATTTCCCAATTTCGAACATGAGTGATGCAATAAACTACTTTGCCGGGAAAAAATTGTTTACGAAACTTGACTGTTCTCAAGCATACCATTGTGTGCAAATGGCAGATGATGTATCAGTGCAACTGCTAGCATTTAACTTTGCTTCGAGAACTTATGCATATAAATGTCTTGCACAAGGGTTGAATAAGTCAGTAACAGGATTTAGTTCCTTTATTAGACATTACTTGGACCCATGCTTAGCTTCAGGAAATTGTACCCAGTTTATGGATGATATTGGAAACGCAGTAACAAATTTTGAACAATTGGTACCCTCTTTGCGAGAAATATTTATCTGTATACGACAATCCGGTCTGAAACTGTCGCCCGAAAAGTGTGAAATAGCAACCGATACATTGAAATTCCTTGGAAATAACATCAGTGCAGAAGGAATATCACCAGAAAAATCAAAAATAACGAAATTTTTTGATAAATTTAAAATGCCGAAAACAACAAAGCAAGTAAAACGACTAATTGGCTTCACGCAATTCTTCCGTAATTACATACCTAATCTAGGTTAGAAACTAATGTCCTTTTACAAGCTCCTGAAGAAGGATGCAGTAATAGAAACCACAGAAGAACATGTAAAAGCATTAGAAGTAATAAAGAAAGATTTAATGGAAGCAACAAATGTAACATTGCGATTGTCAAAACCAGGCCTACAGTATGTACTTCTTTGCGATGCTAGTTACCACGGTGCAGGTTTTGTACTAATGGTGGAAGACTACGTAAACGAAACAGGAAAGAAAGAAAAGAAAACATACGCTCCCGTATCGTTTGGATCGCATTTGTTTAATGCTACGCAATTAAAGTTCTCAATTTACTACAAAGAGTTCTTAGCATTGTACTACGCGCTGGACTACTTCTCACACTACATCTGGGGGTCAAGTAAACAAGTAATTATACTCACTGACAACAAAAGCCTCACACAATTCATTCAGTCAAAAGTAATACCACCATCACTCTGGAATTGTTTAGACAGAATACTTGCATTTAACATAGTAATTGCTCACATTCCAGGACGCGCTAATTACGCAGCAGATTTCCTCTCCCGAATGGAGAATGACAAAACAGCAACAATGTCTTTAATGTTAACAGATAGAATTCCAGTTAAAGAAATAGAAATTGACACAGAAGCACAAAACCCTGATGTAGAACTAAATGTGTTATTTGATACTGAAGGCCTCGGTGACGAAATAAATGAAGACGAAGTTAACTTTCTTAAAAAACTAGGAGTTTATGAGGATTACAAAAAACGACAAAATAATGTTCCAATTACAGAAATTCAAGGGCTCTTAAAACTTAAACGAAAACACGAAATAAATTCAATTGAGTACCCAAATCCATTAGATGAGTTCCCAGACCTTACAGACAACTTAATTAGCCTTAACTTAGCAGATGAGCAGCAAAAAGATGCAGATATTAGAATAGTAATAAACTGGATTCAACAAAACAATCAACAACCAGACTTAAAGTATGCTACAACCAACTTAAAAAAGTATCACAAACATTTAAATAGATTAATTCTTGAAGGGAATGTCTTATACCGGAATTTTTATGATGATACTGGAAAAGTACTTCATAAACAATTCTGCGTACCTAAGCATTTGTGGAAAGAGACTATATATAGGCTCCATAATTCACAAACAGCAGGTCACTTAGGCATCAAAGCAACAATTCAGGAATTTAGAAAGCGATTTTCTTATCCAGGCTTCACCGAACATTTCATTAGCTTCATCAAAAACTGCCTTACTTGTCTCCAATTGAACAATTGAACAGAGTACCAAAAAGCCATATTACACCAAAGTTACAACCAGTCAGTTCACTACAATCATATCCAGGAGATATGCTACAAATTGATTTAGTAGGCCCCCTGAAGTTATCACAATATAAGTATGTTCTGAGTGGAATAGATGTTTTCACAAAGTACCTATTCGCTGTCCCATTAACAAATGGATATGCTGAAACAGTAGCCAGAGAACTAGTAAAGGTGTTCTTCCAGCACAGCTACATTCCTCAAACGATACTTAGTGATTTAGGAACAAACTTTACTTCTGAATTAATGTCAGAATTAGCAAGTTTATTAGAAGTAAAGTTAAAACATGCCTCACTAAAGCACCCTCAAACTATTGGAGCAGTAGAGCAATCTCATGGACCATTAAAAAGAATATTGAAACTCAACACTGAAGAACAATGGAAAGATTGGCACAAATATGTTCCTCTGGCAACATTCATTCATAATACTTCCTATCACTCAGCGACAAATTGTTGTCCTTCAACTTTATTCCATGGCAGAGAACCTAAGAAGCCCCATGACATTAGGTTCTCCAGAAAAGTAATGGATGCAGTAGTAGTAAACTCTGACTTTGTAAATGAACTGCAAGACGCCATGATGCAAAAGTTTGGAGAAAACAAAGAAAAACTGACGACCGCATACTTGAAGTACAAGAAGTATTATGATCAAAAAGCATCAGCAAAACCGATTCCGGAGAAATCATTCTGTTTACTTTTGAATCCTAAGCTACTAGAACAATCAACAGTAATAGCTTCCCAAGTACAGAAATGGCTCCCGCTATATAAAGTGGAAAAAGCCCTTACTGATTCTAATTACATCATTCGAAAAGTAAATACGAATTACACACAATGTGTTCATCGCATCAGACTGAAGCCAATTAAACCAAGTGAAACTCCTGAAGATCTCGAAGTCATCAATCCTGTAAACTTTCAACTTGATCCGTCGAGAAGACAACACATGGAACCTGACCTATTTGATAAACATGTCCCAGAATTAATCAATGAGCAAGAAACAGAGATACAACAATCCAAGAAAGTGAAACAAGATTAAGTCAGAGTGACCATAAATGTTCCTCTAGGTGGACCATTAGCAGGACCAGCAGTAGCAGCACCTCCAGCAGCACCACCGGCCCCACCAAGGGTAGTAGCACCAGCAGTTAGACCACGAACTGCCCCAGTTAATCTTCCAGTAATTGATTCCTCAAGCTCAGATGAAGCAATTCCAAACTTATTTAATGAAAATAGCAGTTCCGACAAAAATTTAGCTGACCTAAACCTGGATGCAGAACAAATTGCCCGAATACAGTTAATCCGTTAATTGCCGACGAAATTAGACATCAAGAACCAGAAGTTCGTGTTCCTCTTGTATCATCTTCATCATATGATGAAATGTTCCTACCAGCTCAACAGCCTCGCCCGTCAATAGAACCATTCGATAGTGACTCGCCTCCAGAAACAGTGAAGAACAATTTGCGTTAACTGATAGAAAATTAAGAGCCCGACCTTATCACCCTAAACGACAACCAGAAAAAAGTGCTTTCAAATCACCAAAATACCAACAGAAGAAAAATGTCCAAGGATTTAAAATAACTAGACAAATATGGTTACACGATGAAGATAGAAAAAACCCTTACCTAACCAACCAAGTTAGAAGATCAGGCAGTCCTAGACCAAAAAACGCACGTGCCAGACTGGAACAAGAAGAAAAACGTGAAGCAATAAAAGCATCAGCACAAGCAGCACAACAGTCAAATACACCAAGTAGAGAGACAAAACTAGATCAAGTTAGAGCAAGTATAGCAAAATATTCAGGGAAAAAGCCCAGCAGTTCAGCAAACAAACCAGTAACTAGATCTCAATCAAAAAAATCTTCACCAGGCTCATCTAATCAAAATTTAAACCATTTTAGTCAAGAAATAAATGCAACATATCTAAGTTCTCCAACAGATATCTTATATTCACCCCACTCTTTTGCACACTGTATATCAGCAGACCTTGCAATGGCAAAGGGATTAGCCCGACAAGTCAAAAGCTGGTACCCAGCAGCCCCAAGTGCAATTAGACTTAGATATCCACCTGATATTGGCTCAGTTTTAATTTACTTCGACCCCATTTCTGAACGTTATATCTTCAGCTTAGTTACCAAATTCAGATACTACAACAAACCCACTTACGAATCAGTATTAGCGAGTCTCTATGAACTGACAGAAATAGTAATAGATGCAGGAATTACACACTTAAGTCTTCCAAAACTCGCCAGTGGCTATGATAAATTGGATTTTAACATCATTTTTGAGCTTATATGCCAAGTCTTCGACCCTCTACCCATAACCATCTATATCCATTAGCATGTACAGACCCAATACAGTCTAGCAGCACCCTTCATTTGTCCAAAAAGTCCAACAAGCCTGGGCAACTTAGCCCGAAAGTCCAAAAATCGCCAAAAATTCGAAAAATTTTGACCTCAAATCCTAGTTATTTTGTTATATCTCTAGAACTACTTGTCTGAACATGGATTAACCTATTGATCTGAAAAGCCCTTATCCAGCAGAAGCGATTCCAGCTGTTATTGACCCCATTCGACCCGTTCTAAGTACCAAAAACTTAGCCTAAAAATGACCCTTCCGAAAATCCTAGGTTCACTTCAGAAAAATAGTCATAAAATTGTGAAAAATGCCCCGATCATCCCAAATGTTTGCGCTGCAGCATTTTTCAAGCCGAGGAACCGACATACAAATTTTGAAGCGATTTGGAGAACTTTAAAAATTGAGTGACGCTGGAGCCCTCAATTTTTGACACTTTTCGAATCCGCTCGAATTCAATGATAACTCCTACAAAAAACCTTCAATTGACCCATTTTAAAGCCCTAGACCATCCTACTGCTCACGCTTGACATGCCAGTACCCAAAAATCCCGTCAAAACTCAATAAAGGTTGAGTTATGACAAAAATACCGAACCCTACCAAAGTGTGCTAAAATTGATAAAAATGTAGTGTAAATTATACCCCAAAAATATGCCAAAAACTGTCCCAAATGCCTCCAGCAGCTACTCCCAGCTGCCACCCACATGGTACAACCTCAAACAACCGTTAAAACCCAATATTTCTAAGTATATGTTGAAAAATGATGAAAAAACGAAAATTGCGCTTCTGCTTCAATTCACTGCTTCAAAAATTTTGTCACTTTATTTCCCACATGACCCGATTGAAGCCACCTCCACCCCCTACAACCCTAGTGCAACCCCCCACTAGCCTCGCAGTACCATAAAAACCAGTCCCAGCTCGTCCCAGTATCAACCCTGAAGACTTAAACCCAAATAAGCTCTGAAATCGCCACAATTTTGTCAGGAAAAACTCAGTTTTTTCCAGCTAGAGTCAATATTATTAATTTCTGACAGCAATTAACCATACCACCAGCACGCCCACATCTATAGCTCTCAGAATATGCACTCCCAGCCACCTAGTGCCAATACAAGCTGAGAAAAAACTGCCAAAATAACGAAAATCACAAAAATTTAAGTGTAATTTCCAGAAAAAGTGATCGAAAATGCATCTTAATACCTGAATATGCCCAATTTTATTGTTAATTCAGTTAGCCCTACTCATGAGCAGTCCAACCATAGCAATATCAATCATTTTGAACAAATTTTTCATAGCCTCATAGCCAATAACCTATCCCCTATCTGAGCCTTTTCAAAAAACCCAGGTTCACTGCAAAAACGTTTTAACTCGTGAAAAAATAGTTGAAACTGCCCAAATTTTTGCACTGCAGGGTTTTTTGAGCCGATAAAACGATTCACCAATTTTGAGATCAATCGGAGCATTTTAAAAATTGAGTGACGCTGGGCCCCTCAATTTTGGAGACTTTTTGAAAATTTACGAACAAGTTCATAAAATCCGAAATATTGATCGAAAACCTGATATTATTAGCTTAAAACATCCGCATGCTCAAGCTCTACACGCTCATATCAAAAATATGGAAAATTGTTAAGTAAAATGTTGAAATAATAGTAAAAAACTGAAGCCTACCAAACTTCTCAAATTTGCCAAAATAGAGACAGATTTAGACCAGAAAAATAGTATCAAATAGCTGATTTATGAGCCCATATCCAATATTCAGTCTCCCTAGTAGTCTTCCAAGCCCAATAAACCCATATAATCGCCCAGAAATTCATAAATGTTGAAAAAAGTGAAAAAATCGAAAATTGCACATATTTGATCAAATTTAGCCCAAAATTCTAAAGTGAAAAACTCCACATAATAAAGTCAAATCATGCACCAAACTGCACCAATTGTTGCTACCAACATAGTATTCACTAGTATGACCCACAATTACTGTCAAAAACCAATTATCTCCAATCTATGTCAACTTATGCACAAAACATGATGCTTCACAAGTAAAAATCTAGTAAATTTCACAGAAAAACCGGCACAAAACACAAGTTATTCAACTCCCAACCTACCAAAATGCTACCTCTGATACCCATAGATATCAGCACTAACACTTAGCACCTGATTTAGGCCACTAGAGAATCACCTGACCGACACATGTCTCGACGAAGCTCAATTAGTGGAAAAATCATGCCTGAAAATTAGCATTTTGGACGCAAAAATCAATGTTCTGACCCGATAAATAGTTTCAAACCCTATAATTCACTAATATACATTAGTACCAAGCACAGACAGTACCATTTTATCCATTCAATACCGATAATGTATGAACAGTGACGACTTATTCAGACCGAAATTTCATGATTCAAAAATAGCCAGGTTCAGATCACGAAAACAATAATAACTTTGCGAAAAATGCTTAAATTGCGCCAAATTTTTGCGCTGCAGGGTTTTTTAAGCCACTGAAACGACCTACCAATTTTGAGCCCGATTGGAGCAATTTAAAAATTGAGTGACGCTGGAGCCCTCAATTTTTCGCATTTTTCGGTTTTTCATACATTAGTGAAAAAGTTGACCAAAAAGTGTCCAAAAACCTGAATTTATTGCATAGTTATTCCCCACCGATGTCTACTGAGTGGGCCAAGCCAAAAAATTTGCCCAAAGTTCAATAAAAATTGAAAAATTCACATATTTGCCACACTAGCCCTGATGCGGAAAAATGACCAAAATTACGAAAAAACTACATGTGAAAATTAGTACCAAATACTCTTCCAAACCAGTCCAAATTACACACAAGTGCTGCTAACAACCAGATTAAGTATCTAGATTCATTAGAACCAGTCTATGGTCAATAATTTACAAGTAAATTAAAGTTAATGCTCAAAAATCAAAAAAGTCGTTATGTCACCAGAATTTCACTTTCATAAATATGTCATTATAAAGTCACACACTGTAATTAAAATATTACCACATGCTCACACACTTCACAGCTGCTAGTACCAACAGTCAAAACCAATTATCAAAGCTACAATTAACAAATAATAAGTAAAAACTCACCTATAGATGAAATTAAACTATATGATGAATATAATTGCACCGACACTAGTCAATTCTCATCGGCGCTTTCCTCAACTATGGTACCACCACTACTAGTACACTGACCAGACTGACCCCTTGTCCTAGTAGAACGAGTCACGTACCGCTCAACATCGTCCAACCTGTTTAAATGTCATTATAATGAACAAAAAGCCTCAAAATTGTATGAAAAACATGATAGATCTGCACAAAAAACAGCTAAATACTCACTTTGGAAAGTCCACAATTGGCTCACAATGGTACCGATACTCATTGTTGATGAATTTCCCGATGCACTGGATCAGTACAGCAGGAGCGGTGGTTTTAGCATTGATTGAATGCCTGTAACACACCCAGCCGCCCCCCATTTCCTCAGTATACTGCCAATAGATGTTGACGTTGCATCCGAGGAAATAAGCCATACCGACAAACTAAATAGCAAAACCTTAGATAATATCTACCTACAAATGCACGTACCAGGATTACCAAGTATAACAGGAAACTTTACCCAGAACTCGGCCAACGACCCGTTATCTTCACTCTCAGCAATCTCATACTCCGACACAAAGTACCCTAACTTGTCCTTTACAAGTTCAGAGAACCCAGGCGAACGCCTCTTGGCCACAATAGCCAAGCGTAGAGCGCGAACATCATGCTTGGGAACCTTCTTGTCTGTAACACATCGAGCAAATGTGAATTACAGTAATAAACTTACTGAAAATTGCGACAAAACAACAAACACCTGACTTCCGACCAGTTAAAATGTAGTACAGAGCACTGAGAGCACACAGACCACCAACTTCGGCCCTCAAATCAGCCGCACCAAGCAACTTTGGAGTTTTAAATGACACTATGTCCACATACTCAGCATAAATGTCATTGTAAAACTCGTACCCCAATTCGGCACACACGTTCGCACGCAGATTTGCACGGAAAAAAGTGCACTGCACCTGTTTGCCGTGCATCTTCTTCACGAAACATGGCAAACATTCACGATTAGCTCTAAACAAAAAGCATACACCACTTCACAATTAATATTACATGTTACAAACTAAAGAAAACCAAATAAAAATATAAATAAATATTATAAATATATGCAATTACCTCTCAACAGCGGCCTGCAATCCCCCCATAGACCGTGGAAAGAAGAACCCAGCAGCTTTCAGGCGATCGACTTGTGACCTCACACGAGTAATGTTCTTTGCAAAAGCACTAAACCCGACATGAAGTGAAGCCAACTCCTGAGACACCATCTGCTGAGTTGGAATTTCCTTCTCCTGAACTTGCATTTCGCTCCCCACCTTCACTTCCACCTTAACATTAACACCTCCCGATTCACGACCAACTCTGAAGTCCCAAAATTCTTTGTTCCCAGTACCATATGCTCCGCTTTGTCCCGATAAGCTCGTCGCTCCTCGGATGTTCGAACAAATGATGGATACATCCATTCAGACTGAGACAACGACTTGCTTCGCAAGAAAGTCAGAAAATCCTCATACTGGGCAACATCCATGATTCACAATAACTATCTGAAAGTTTAAAAATTGTGTCAAACTAGTTATTAAGCAAGCAGAAAACTAAAGTGTTAAGTCAAAAATGAACAATCACAGGAATGAAAACACACAAACAGAACAAATTATGCAATAAATGCCAAGGACGTTTAAATACCATGCTATAATGACCGCTAATAGTTAATAACACATGCCGCAAAACACACAACAACGCTCTGAACACACAATTACACCCTTCACTAGCATTCACTTATTTACTACGCCTCTCTAATTCTTCCTTTTGTCCCCTACTTATATCCTCAATCCCCCCCACAAAATAAGTCTTGCTATATTAATTACTACCATATTACTAGCACCATGTACGAAGTATATTAGTAGCACCAGTCAATATTACATCTAAAACTACAATATTAAAGTCAGTCCCAATAGTCCTTACACAGTTATATTAATATTAATATTACACAATATTACAATTATTAATATAGTAAAATAAAATAAAAATAAATAATAAGTCACACTGAATCTTCTTCGACAGCCTCCTCTGATCTTCCCACTTCCCTCCTCCTCCTCCTTCGATTTGCCCACACTCCCAACAATCCAGATACTAATGATAATAATAAAAAGAATACTAATATAATAATAATCCACCACTCAGTCCCACCACCACTCCCACTGTCAATAACTACATTATCTACCGCTGTCATATTACATTTCGGATGGATCAGTCTCGACCAGTGAACAGCGTTCCTTCCGACAAACCTGGTCCCATTTGTGCAACATCCAATAATTAGAGAAGAAACAGTGATATTAAAGCACATGGTGCAATATTGTGGGCAAAATAATCTGAAAAACTCGAAAAAACATGTAAAGACTGCACAATCCGACCCCCCCCCCAACCACTATCCCCATCATCATACACCCACCATTCAACCAAACAACCACATTTCAACATGTTTAAACACCATGTTTAGTAGTAATATTAATAAACACACACATCAACACACATGATCCAAAAGTAAAGTACACCTGAAACAAATAAATATCACAGACCTAGAAGCCTGAATCCAGCAGACAAACCAACAAAATGAACCACCATAACATGTGATAACGGCAATAGCTGGTCACAAATTCAAAAATATTGCAAAAGTTTCACAATATCGAGTTCTATTTGAGTATCTGACCACTGAGAGAAGTTGACTTTTAGTCAAACTTTCAGCCAAACTTTCAGAGAATGAACATATTGCTGTCAATGAACTGCACATACAGCACCACAGCTTTCCGTTCATTTTATGCTCGAAAGGCAGACAAATTGCCAAAGCTAGTGAAACACAATGAAAAGGGAAACTGAAGAGCTCGTGCACAAAGTGATGAAAATTGTTTTCTTAGATATTTTTCCTTTCTCCCCAAACAGGACCTCACGAGTCCAAGTGAAGGATAATAAAGGAAAAAAAAGGTCTTGATCTTGCTCAGAGTGAGTAGCCTGACCTAAAACACATCATCCAGCAAAAACAGAGTGAAGTAACTACCCTGCATAGATACAATGCATAAGTCCATAAAGGCTTCACGAAAAGCCAAAAGGTGGAAGATTATTGCACGAGTAGCATGCATCGCAGTTCTCCTCTCATCAACGACAGCATTCCAATGACAACCATTCGGACAATATAAACGACGACCAGAAGAGACAAACTTGAGACTTCTCCGCAAGTGACATCAGTTTTGTTCATAGGGAGAGCAATCTTCAAGTTTTCCTTCAACTCTTCAACTGTCCAACTAAAAAGTGCATCTTCAACTTGAAACAGACAAATTTGATACAGAAGACAAACAAACTACCACAGAAGACAAACTGGACAATCAAGCTCAACCCCGAGATGAAAGTATTCTTTAAGTTCATGAAAGTCTTAAATAGTTCAACAAGTATTAACCCTTTAAATGATTCAGTATCCCTTCAATCATTAAGTTCTAACCATAAGTGATTTAAACCAATAAATCAGTACTCCAACCCTAGAAATTAACCAGAGCTGTTAACCATTTATTCAGCCAGTTCAAATGTTTTCAAAGTTAAGAGCTATTATTCAGTGAAATAACCATGATAAATTTCAGTGCTAATCTTAATGTGTTCTCTAAACCCTAACTCTACCTTCTATTCTCACTATTTCCTCAACATTAGCGCATTTTGACATCCTTAATGTTCCTTCAAAACCCTTAATTTTGTCTTAACCCTCTTTATTTTAACCTTGTCTTAACTTAAACTTTATTTCTCTTATCTTCTTTCATTGTCTTTAACTTAAATGCTTTCGTTCCAAACTCTTTTCTAAGAAAACATAAATTGGGTGGCTCCAACAAAAATATGTTTATAACCTCATATTCGTGCAGATTATATGTTTTATAGAAAAATTGTAAAACCCCAGTTCTTTCACTAAAATTTTCATGGAAAATTTTCATAAAGTCGGGTAGTGTCACGCACCTATTTCGTTCCTTATAGTTTCGTGATGATATTTCCTTTAAATATCCATAAGTGCTATAATTTAGTTCATATTCAGTTAGTTTCAAGGCCATATATAGCCAGTATTTCCATCTAGGCCTGTAACCCCTAATTTGTTTATGTTTATGAAAAACAACCGCAGATTGACAGTTTTACTAGCAAACACTTCAAGTCCCTAAAAGCCTCAATATTTACTTTTTTTTGAGTTTCTTGATGATAAATTCACATAATCAGTAAATAACTTCATGAGAGATTATGTACTTGGTGAAGTAATTATTCTGATAAAGTAGGTGCTAATACGGAATTGTATATGTACTGAACAAACACCAAGAGACGTACAAAAGCCGGAAATCGCCCTACTTGAAAATCAGTAAATATTTACGAAGGACCAATACAACTGAAGACACAGTCCTGCGGAACTTACGATCACCAGAACACCGGAGAACCAGCCTGACAATCAGTTGCCTATCATCTCATAAAAACTTGATAAAACTTGAGAAACTTCTTGTTAAAATTATTAAACAATTCTTGCTAAAATAATTAAAGATTGAACTGGAAATTCTCTTAAAAACCTCCAAGTTTGATAAACTAAGTTACAGAAGAAATAGCGACTAACTTAACACTAAAATGCAAGGCAAACTAGTGGATATATCACGCATCTGAACCGCTCAATAAAAGGCTATTACTAGCTAATTTTATTCAAAATATATCTGCTAAAAATCGCACTGTGAAACATCAAAATAAGTCCTTGTAAAATGCCAATTATTCAAGTTAATTACTTCTAATATAAACCTCAATAACACCACGAGGAACACTATAAAAATCAGTGCGTAACATATAGTGATATTGCCGATCGCAAATTTCTGTTTTCAAAATTTCGTGACAGCCAGTAACAGTGACTTATAGGCTGTCGACCCTGTTACCAAAAATGTCTCGACGACTTTCTTTAGGTTGGAGCGCTGACCATGCTTTTGTTTACTGCCAGATGTACTGAAGCAAAATCGTAAGAAGTGCAAATGTTCTCCGGAATAGCAATTAATTCAGAGTTTTTCTGTTAAAGATGATGGCGTAGTAGGCGGCGGTGGAATGTTCTCATTGGCTGATGCTTCGAGTGAGGAAGAAGAGTCAATGTTTCTTAACGAAGAAATGATGCGACGAATGAATGGAACTAACAATGGAATAGGCAATAACAGAGCTTCTGAAAATAATGGCAGAAACGGACATCACAATGGAAGTAATGGCATCGGCAGCACACGGGAAAGGGTAGATTGAATGTAATTGGAAATTTGCAGACACGGAGTCACTTTTTTTGATTAATTATAAATTTCTGAATTGTGAATACAGATGTACATGAGATATTGGAACTTTTCCGTTAGTGCCCCCCCCCCCCCCCCCTCCAGTATGTCATGCACCCTCGAGTTACAGAGCACGTGCCATTTCATAGCAAATCATTGTTAAATTATGGCTCGTGCTGCTGATGGTGCAAATAAGCTGGGGGAGTGGGAGGCACAGGGAGTGGGAGGCACAAACGGAAAAGATCCGAATTGCTGCGAATTGTTATGTAGCCGGTATATAGTGGTGTCGCATGAATTCGCAAAAGGTGAATTATCTTAATTGTCTTAACTTGTATTAAGAGGTATGGAACACAACTAACTATATTTACAACAATATTGAAAAAACTAAGTCCCAAAAATCAGTAGACGTGCATGCTTTATTTCACATACTATGCCGAGCAAAAATGTTTAGCACTAAGTATCGAATGGCGGCAAGTTTTTTCTGATTGTTCCTCTCAGTTCTCAGGACAAGCTTGGAGATGTGCATACATCTAATAACTATTTCCAAATTCCTAACTTGATGAAATTAAATTCTAATTGTTTTGCAGAAGCTTTGGAATGTGTTTTGTGACACATTACATCAATTTCATCAGTGGTAATATCAGTAATACAGTTGGTTTGTAAGGGATTAGCATATTTTATTTACCTACAATTTGTTTTGAAGGAATCAAATTTTAAATTTATATTTGCCAATGGTGCTGTAATGTACATTTTTGTATTTGCATCGTCTTGTATTTAAAAATAAATTCTTTTATAATTAACTTGTCTTTATTTTTGTTACTTTATTCTTGCTTACAGTGTTGCCGCAGTCTATTTTAAATTTTGCAACAGAAATTGAAAGCTATGGACGAAGTGGCGTTTCAGTTACCCAATCGGCGAGTTATCAATTCGAACTAAGTTTTTCTTCCACATCATTCAGAAGTTTAATCAATTGTTTGTGAAACAGGTGTTCGAGAAACTTGATCTTTACCGATTGTGCCATCCCCGTTTGTTATGAAATTATAAGTATGACATTATGCTATTGTTTGTTTGACATTATAAGGTGCCACGCATAACGAAAGGCGAAAAAGCATGTTTTAGAGGCCTCTGAAGAGCGGGTTTAGGAGCTCTCGAAGAGCATGTTTAAGAACACTCGAAGAGCATGTTTAAGAGCTCAGCTCTCGAAGAGCATGTCTATAAGCTCTCGAGCAGTATGGTTAAGAAGACATCGCGAGAGGTCAATGACCAAAAAATCTTTTTTTAAAGAGGTCAATGTCCGAAAAAGAGCAGATAGAAAAAGAGTCATTGACCGAAATGTGAAAAGAGTCATTGACCAAAAATGCTGGTACCCAGAGTGTCAATGCGCCGAAAAAAATTGGAAATGCGATCGTGATAGCTGAGCGGAGCTATTACTGGCCTTCTCTTGATTTTTAATTTAGCCATTCTAGTGTTTTACTGACTTGCGTTCCTGGCGTCAATTTTCACCATCCCTGTATCGAGGTTTTTTGTTAATTTGCGTGATGATGTTTTTTGTCGCAAGTGACTTACCTCACTCTCAAGAATGACTTTGACTCTTAAATTGATTTTAAACTAAATTTTATTGAAGGATGAATTTGGCGGTTGTTTAAGGGCAGCTAATAGAAAGAAAGAGCACACAGAATATACATTTTTTTTGCGAAAATATGATCTCAGCAATTAGTTAAGGTGAATTTTATCTTCTTGGGTCAAATTTTCAATGGCGGGATTTCAAGTCTACAAATATATGGCAGCTATTTAGTCTGTGTTCTTTTTCTTTACCTCTTGTAATTTTCTTGTTTCTCATTTTGTTTTTTTTTCTCGGTCTCAGTTTTATTTGTTTTCTGTTCTCGTTCTATTTTGGTTTTCCGTATCTTTTGCTTTCTATTTCTATCTCTCCTTCTCTCTCTCTCTCTCTCTCTCTCTCTCTCTCTCTCTCTTTATCTCTCTCTCTCCCTCTCTCTCTCTCTGACGTTCTTTTTCTCCTTATTTCTTTTTTGCCGTTTAGTTGCCTAACTCTCCCACTCTGTCTCCCTCTTTCTATTTCTTTGTGAATGAAGTTTGCGGTAACTATATTATTGCTCTTGGTTTTTTAAAAATTTTTGTCTGACCCCCGATTTTTTATCCGACGGTTTTGTGTGTTGAGCAAAATTCTCTCCTGTCTCTTACGGTCGTCTTTCTCAATTATTATCTCTTTGTCTCTCGTTTTCTTTCAGTCTTTCTCTCTCACTCTCTCTCTCTCTCTCTCTATCTCTCTCTCTCTCTCTCTCTCTCTCTCTCTCTCTCTCTCTCCTCTCTCTCTCTCTCTCTCTCTCTCTCTCTCTCTCTCTCTCGTCTCAAACTTGTTCTTTCTTCCCAAATTTTATCGATTCCTAAATTTCTTTTGTTATTTTGCTTCTTTTTCTATCTTTTCTCCTTTCTCTTTGTCTCTTCCTCTCCTTAAAATTCCCTCTTGTCTGAAGTTTCTCCATCTTTTATCGACTCGTAACTTTCTTTTGTTGTTTTGCTTCCTTCTCTTTCTCTCGGATTTTGTTCTTTTCTCGATCTTGTTTCCGTTGTGTCTCTTGGTTCTACTCTTTTTTTTTCTGTTTTGTTACCATCTCTTTTTTGTACGGCTTTTCCTCCTTCGCTGCTTTTTCTCTCTTCCTTTTGTGCTTTGTTTCTCCTCTTTCTCCTCCTCAATATTTCTGCCTCTCTCTATTTCTGTGTTCCCTTTGGCCGGTTCCGCTCTTCCGCTTTTTTCTCTTTCTTCCGTTTTTGAATGAAGTTTGTGGCAACTATTATATTGTGTGACCCCCTTGTTGTCCTCCGACGGTTTTGTGTGTTGAGCAACATTCTCCCCCTCTCTCAATTATTCTGTCTCTCTCGTTTTCTTTCACTCTTTTTCTCTCGTGTTCTTTCTTCTAATCTTCTATTGACTACTAAAGTATCTCTTGTTATCTTGCTTCTTTTTGTTTCTTCTCGATTTTTTCTCTCGATTGCGTTTCCCGTTCTGTCTCTTGATTTTTTCTTTGTTTTGTCACCATATCCTTCGTTTTCTACGTTTTTCCTCCGTTTTTCTATGTTTTGTGCTTTATTTCTCCTCTTTCTCTCCTTCTCTCTGTCTGCCTATTTCTGTGTCCCATTTGTTTGGCCGGTTGCGCTCTTTCCTCTCGCTTTCTTCTCGTTCTTTTGTTTGTGAATGAAATTTGTGGCAACTTTTGCTACTAAAATTGATCACAATTGCAGTTATACAAAGAATCTACATTAAAAGCAAAGCCGAGGACACACCAGAACCGGGTTCGATAGAAATCAATGAAATTCTTTACAACAGGCCTGATCCAAAGCTAACATAACAGCCAAATTGCGCTTGGTTACCTTTATCAACCAAAATGCTTTTTCTGAAGCGTATGCGCGATAATTTTGAAAACAGTGACTATAGCAATCTACTGGAGGAACTAAAAAGCAGGAGAGCTGATAGATGGCTTGCTAGATTTCGTTATGGGTCTCATTAGTGATTCACCGAATGCCAAAGAGACAAATCTTGCTGATATTGAGGAACAGCCGTTTCGGAGCGAAGAGTGCTGTGAAGTGCTGTGAGTCTGGAACATAAGAGTTCACCCAATAGATTTAAGTGACCGAATTTAGATCTGCATCAAATAAATCACTACAAAATTTTACACTTAAATACTAGATTCATTAAAAAACAATGAAAAATTAGGGGCGCTGATATCCTGAGTCTCCGCCTGCCATCATATGTTAAACATAATCTTGACTAAAAGTTAATCATGATCCGAATTTTTTATAAGTAACAAAATCAAGGAGTGGTAGGGGTGGAGGTATTATGATTCAATTAAGTGATGGGGTGCACTTGATTGAAGAGCTGAATTGCACTTTAAATGAAAGTCTTTTGGTTCAATTGAAATTGGGATAGTTAAAGATTGCTTTGTTAGTGGTTTATGATCCCCCCAGAGTTAACAAGCAGAATTTCTTTTTTGAGCTGGATAAAACATTGGAAAACATCAATGAAAGTTATGACAGATTGATTGTTTGCAGATACTTCAACGTCCCAGATACGAGTCTGATGACTTCATCATATCTATCGGCTAACCAATCGAATTGTATTCAGCTATGTTTTGAGCCAACTTGCATCAGCCGAAATACCTCGACTTGTTTGGATCACTTTTTCGTGAAAAATATAAGGATTCAGAAAACTTTTGTAATGGAGGTTCAGAATTATTGCGATAACTTTCCTATCGTGTTGCAATTTGAGAAGAATACCAAAGGTTGTTTGTCAGAAATTGGATTTCGGGACACCAGTTTGTTAAAGTCGTTGAATAAAATGTCTTCTTTTCTTGATAACCTTTCTAAATCACTGTTTACGATAAGATACCAGGCAACGGTAAAAATAAACTGTGCATTTGACAGGTTTGAAAATACTTTGAAAGAAATACCAGCAATGTTTACACTTTATCGGATGTCAAACGGGAATAAAATAAGAAAACCTAAATAGTTTGAGAAATCAATCACACAAATAAGTCATGAAAAATAGTCGTCAAAACAACGGAAAGATAGATAAACTTAAAGCACTACGTTCTAAAGTGGAGAATACAATCAAAGCCAGACAGAATTATAAATATGAGCAAAAATTTTCAATATGCATCGGAGATTCAAAACAAGTGTATAAATTGTTAAATGAGAGCTTAAGGGCTTTACTTTCTAAAGTTCTAAATTCAAATTCTAAAGTTCTTTACCTAATGGAAGATGGTTGTAGAATTGATTATAAGCTGTGTTGTTGGATGTTGCAAACGAGCTCAACACTTTTTTGTAATTATGGGACAAAAACAAAGTAGACGTCACAAATGAGGTCTTTGATAGTTCTCAGATTAATAACTTGCAGAGTATGTGGCAAATTGCAACGAAACGAATTGCAACGAAGCAAAAGTTGAAACAAATTGCAACCAAGTTTTGCAAATAATTGAGGTTCTCAAAGAAAAATCATTTTCGGGAGTTGATGATATTAGTAAGATTTTAATCAAGAAAACATTCCTTAACTTGCTAGCATCTAGTTCATCTTGTAAATAAATCTTTTAAGGACGGTAAATTTCTAAAAACAAACTAGTTTTACCTCTGCATAAGGCAGGGGAGAAAGACGAGCTAAATAATTACAGACCAATTTTGCTACTCCTTGTGTGGAGTAAAGTTTTTGAACGCGTTATGTATAATCTAATTTCTACTTACTTTGAAACTTTCGATTTGTTCCATCCTAATCAATTTGGATTTCAAAAAGAAACATAGCACTATTGATGCCATTGCAAACTTAGCCGAAACAGTTCGCGACGGCTGGATTTGTCAGGTAGCCTCATTGACTTAGGGAAGCCTTTTGACCCAATTGACCACCAAATCCTATTACAAAAGCTTGAACTTTATGGTATAAGTGGCGTTTGACTAAGATGGATTAGTGATTTTTTGTCGGAAAGACAACAATGTGTTTCGGTCAATGATTGCTTGTCCAGCTGGCTGAATTTGAATTGTCTCGATTCTTGGCACACTCCTTTCTTTGATATGCATAAATGATCTTCCAGACGGATACCAAGTCTTCAGAACGTTTCTCTTCGCAGATGATACCAACGTAACAGCAGACAATATTGATTTTAAATGAATACAAAAGGATTTGGTCAACGTAGAGAAATGGCCTTATGTCAACAAGCTGTCATTTATTCCTGAAAAAGCTGTCAAATAAATATAAAAATAGGAAACAGTGCCTCTAATGTTAATAGGTTTTCTGTATTAAAATTAAATTCTGTTAATATACCAGAATCAGAAAGCCTCGGTTATCTTGAAGTGCGTTTGAATTTTTTTTAAAAAAATGAAATTCATAAAGTACATTGAGGAAGTGAAGAAAAAGTTAGCAATGCAGTGCGGAGTCGTATCAAATTTAAGGCATTATGTTGCAAAATGTGTCTTACTCCAATTTATTTATCAAATATCAGACCAATTATTCAACATGGTGTGTTGATATCTGGATGAGTGAACCTTACCGCCCTTCAACTGCCCTTTAATTCTACTGCAACAAAATTCTGAGACTCTTTTTGTTCCGGAAATACACAGAAAATATTTCTTTTTGAAAAGTACAAGGTCTTAATTGCTCACGAATTGAATATTCACGAAGTTTGTAATAAAATGAGGAAATAAAATGCACATAGATACATATCTTAATGAGTTACTTTCTTTTAAATCCCATTCAACAAGAAGATCTTCGAAATGGTTGTTGAAAATACCAAAATTTAAACGTAAGATCGAAAGGAATTCACTGAGATACACAGGTGTCAAATTACTTAATCAAAACAATGTGTTACCATCAAACTTTAATGAGCTTTCTGATTGGTCGTTGGTCAGCGTGGTGCACAAGGTCAGAGACAACTACATTTTATTGAATAATTAATTAACAAAAACAATCTTCTCCTACTTGCTACTTTGGGTGCACCTTTCGAGGAAAAAAATCCAAGTTAATTTAAAAGGCATCTCAGAATGATTCAATTTGCTGCGGCCGGGGTTTCGCAAAGGGTTAGAAATTTTGTTAAAATTTGAAAATTCCATCAAATAAATTAAGAATTTGGTCTATTATCTTCACTAGATAATTTTTTTTAACACTCCTATCCAATTGTAAAAATTTAAAGGTCAGTGCTCAGTGATCTAGTCGGATCCGTAAGCTGTCCTCTCTGAGTTTACAATGGTTTTATGTTTAATGCAAAGATAACATGACGCTTTCTGATGTTAAACTCTAAAAGTAGTAATTTTTGTCAGGTGTTAATTTTTGATATTTATTTATACTCAGAGGAATTTATTCTCTCTCTCTCTCTATCTCTCTCTGAAATGTTCTACTGACTCACAGCTGAGGTCAATATAAAGCTCTGTGTTTTTTCCAGTCCCATGAATACTCCGGAAAAATTCTGCAGAATAAAAACAAATTGATGTTTAAAGTAGTTTATGTCGTTGATTTCGATCTAATAAATGATAAATGATAAGCTGTATATGACTGCCAAAGCTGAATCCCCCTATCAACTTTTCTTACCTATAAGTTCAATTCAATTTCAGTTCCAGCATTTTTATAGATATAAGTATTATTTGTATCGTGTTTCTCTACCAAAAATGTGTGCTATCGTAAAGAGATGACCATCTATGTGTTATTCTCTGTATTTTTTATGGTAAAATCTCTACATGTTGACAAAATAGAATCTCTTGATTCTGTGCTCGATTAAGAATGCTAGAATTTGCATGGAGGAGAAAACTTTTATTGTCGATTACCACTATTTTCCTTAATCCTTTTTTCAGTGTTCAGTTTTACATTTTTATTAATGAAACATCGCTGAAACTATTTTAGTGCGTTAAGATTTATTCAAATTCTCGGCAAGAACTTGCTTGAAGTGTTCTCCGTGTAATTGATACCACTTTTCGCAGTCGTCAGTAGGAGTGAGGATTTCTTCATCCCCTCCGCAGAGCACTGTGCTCATATTGCTCCAAAAACAAGAATACTGCAATAAGGCTATTTCATTTGTGAACAAATTTGAAAATAATTTTCCGTCCAAACAGGTGGTGTAAAATCCAAGAAGTAATTCAGACGCAAATTTGTTGTACTCATGAATAAGAACTTCCATTATTTTGAACTGATCTTGAATTGTTTTGAATAGCCATTTGATGTCAATGAATTCTCCTCCTGATAGTAGACACATGTCTATGATGAAAGTTATGAAGTATTCTTCCGATCATTTGAAAAATTGTTGATGTACAGAATCTTTGTATAGAACCAAGTAACGCACAGGATCGTAAACTTTCGCGAAGTAAAGTGGGATGACTTCAGTATCGAATTCAAGATAAGGTTGTTTTCTGTAATTATTGGAAATTTTTGAATGTTTATTTCTGAATCTCGAAGTATTGTTAAGAGTTCTGGATGAAACTCCATGTTTGAATTGGAAGCAGGGCTCTTTTCGTGCAAATATTTGTACGAAAAGTGCATCGAGTTGTTTGCAGTCGTTAAGATTTTCGAAATGGGAATCCTATCGGAGAGAAACCAAAATCGCATAAATAAAAAAAAACACTGAAATTCGAGCCATATCAACGAGTATACAATTGATGTTAGTCCGCAAGTGTAATTATTTAAATTGATTTATTATTAATAGCCGCCCTCATCTTCTCAACCGGCTATTATAGCGCTCCTATTTTTTTTTTTACTTCGTCGAATAAAAAAATGTTTCGCTTTACCTCATTTTGCCGCCTTTTCAACATTTTGCGTGAAATCTTTTTGACTTCTCTAGGCTAGTTTCTCTCTTCTCTCATTCTGCTAAAAGTGATTTTGAACATCAGTTGCTCAGCAAAGCAATTCAAAATGAACAGAGTCAGTAGAAAAAATTGAAGTCAGAAATAGAAACGGGATAAACCCATAAAGCCCAATTTTAGATGCCCGCTATTTGAACGTCGTTTTTATAAGTATTAGTTACCTCTCTCTAATGCTTATTGTTATTGATAGTAGCCCCTGTAGCCTCTCTCTAAGAAACAGAAGTATGTTCAACTACGAAATGGCATCAAAATAAATCGGACTTAAAAAAATGATTTTGTACAAAATTTTTTTTTCAATATCTTTTATTTCAATCCCAATCATGCTTATTGGAATCAACGGCGGCTATTTTCCGGCAATCTGCCGGGTATGTTTTACATATTACAACAGAAAACTGAAGTTAATTCAATTTTTGTCGCATATCTCAAAATAAAAAAATAATTTAGTTTGTAATGTCAACCCAACCAGTAAACAGTAGTTCTAATTCATTTTTCCAAATTTAAAGTCACGCCATGTTGAACAAGTAACCTTCCACAAAAAAGGGTTCATTTTGTAAGCTGTGCAAAAGAAAGTTCTAAGTTCCTTGGGCAAACTTTTTTGTCTTGTTTGATTTTAATTTCACTTGGTAGTTCATTCCAATCTAGTATCGCTAACCTAACAAACGAGTTTTGCATTTTGGTAGAGAGAAATGTGTGATTCCAGAACAATTTTTTGTCCTTATAGACTCATGAAGATTCCAGTTGATTACGGGACTTCCCGATGTTGGTGAAAAAGCAGGTCGTAAATTTTTTTTATTTTCCAAGGGTATTGTAATCTTTTTGTTTTTAAAAAGAGTTTTACGGGGAGTATATTCCGACTGCATTTAATATCTTGAACAGATTCAAATTTTTGTCTAAAAAAGGTTGCTCGTAATGACCAGTTAAGCTGTTTTTCAAGAGATACTATTAAATTTTGCTCAATTGCGTGAATGATAACTGCTGAGTAGTGCAAGTGACTTAATACCAGAGCATTTAAGACAAGTATCAATAGTTTTTGTGGAATTGATTTCCTAATAGCATAAATTGTTTTTATTCCTCGGCCCATTTGTTGTAGGATATGTTTCACTTCCTCTTGAAACCTTAAATTGCTGTATATGTGAACCCCTAAATATTTTACTTCCGGTTTCTCGTCTATGTGAATTGAATATATAATTATCTGTTCATTGAAATCTTTTCTTTTGCTCTTACCAAATATTATGAATTCAGTTTAAGAGGTATTAACTGTGAGGTGATGTTCATGAAAGTATCGAATAAGTTTGTTTGCATTTTGCTCTAACTTGATCTTGCATTTGTCAATGGAGGTATCAATAGTTAAAATAACGGTATCGTCAGCATATTGTATAAGTTCAGTTTCGTTATCAACTCTTGTTGCCATATCATTAATGTACAGATTAAATAAGAGCGGATCAAGTACTGTTCTCTTTGGTACACATCTATGAAGCATTAGTTCATCTGCTATGCAATCTTGTAATATTACGGATGGGCGGAGGTTTGTAACGAAACTTTGAGTAACGAGATTTTTTGAGATCTCATCAAAACCTAAGTTGCCTAACTTGTTATACAAAATGTCGTAATTGATAGAATCAAAAACTTTTGATAGGTCAAGAAATGCTTCTGTGACAAATTGTTAATGTCAGTTTTGTTTTAGATGAATTCTGTGCAAAATAATAGGAATCGATGGTTGAAAACGTTTTCCTAAAAGCATATTGATTTTCACTTACTAATTTGTTGTCGTAAATTTACTAACAAATTTGATCCCTCGAGATGGTTTCAATGGTTTGAAAAAGGCACGGGGTAATGGAAATTGGGCGATAATTATTAGGTTCCTCAGGGTCATCTTTCTTGTAAAGAAAAAAGTTTGGAATAGAAAAGTATAGAAAAATGTTTAGAATTGCATATCCCCGAAATCTGTAGTGGATGCTGAGGGCCTTGGAACTTCCCAAGTGTAGAGAAACGATAGTTCAACAGGTTAGCAATGTTTTTGTTTGGGTTACATAATCACCAAATACATAAATACATTTCTCAAACAATAGATTCTGTGTTTCATTTTTCAGAGTTTCTTACTTCATTTATCAGCATCCATTTCTTTCTGTCATTTTCTGCTGCTTCAATAAGGTTTCTATGATATCTGTTAAAATCGTTGTCATTAGAAATACTAAACTGGTTGTTTAGATCAAAGAAACTTTCATAGTCTTTAGCATTCAAAAACCTATCTCGATCGACCATCAATTGTCTTGATTTTCTAGTTAACCATTTGTCTGTTAATTTTAAGAAACTTTTGTAATTTCGGATGAAACATTTTTTAAGTGGGGCATTTTTGGAAAGTGCTATCGTAATGTTTTCAGTGAAAACTTGTAGCATTGAATCCAAGTTGTTCTGAACATACATTTTTTGCCACTTTTGTTCTAGGCAGTGTTTAAAATCAAGTGCATTATACTTCTTATTATCGGAAAATGTTTTCTGGACTGGTACCTTTTTAGTTTCAACATGAAGCCCTAACGGACATAGAGTAGCAAATTGGTCACTTTTTACTATGCTAGCACAAATTATAGTGTCGTTGTTATAGTTGGACAGTCAGTATTAATGTAATCAATAAGGCTTTTGGTATTGTTGCCCCGGTTCAAACGAGTTGGAATGGTTTGGTTCTCTATATTCAAATCATCAGGAAGTATTACTGTTTCAAGCCTAGATCTTTCCCATGTATCTAAATAGTTAATGCTTTAGTCACCCAGAAGTATTATCTTTTCGTTTTTCGTAATTGCATTATCTATGTTAATTGCAAGTTGGTCCAAAAATTCAGTGCTATTTTGTTTATTGGGGTTATAGGTAACATTCACTAGTAAGGATGGACAAGTTGGTGTTTTCATTGAGACCCGTACACTCTCAAGTTTCCGCGTAAAAAGATTCAAATCCTTACGAATTTTTGGAGGAAAAACCTTTGGCACAAGCATCATAACTCCATCACCTTTTTTCGTTTTCGTTCCGGCCGTCGAAATACGGTCAGTTCTGAAACAACAGTATCTTTCTTTGTCAGGATTGATTGCTTTGTCAGGACTGATTTCTTTGTCAGGATTGTGTAGCGTTTTGGTCTGAATACGGGCACTTTCAACTCATCCATTGCAATTTTCGAGTTGATTGGTTGGTAGGGAAAGCGTTTGAATAAAAAGCCTAGACATCGCATTAGGGTGTCATTCATGGCTATGTTTAACATTTATGTAGCTATGAGCCTAGTGAGTACATTTCGTATAGATTAGTGGGACTGCTGGAATCATTGGCTGCCAAATTTGATTCCACATTCAGAACTAGTAAGGAGACTGTTTCTGTTTGAAGCGGAATGTTACCATTTACTATTGATCATTTGCAATTGACGGTTTCTTTGCACTCATTTTAATTGCTCCTCACGCTTTCGAGGTCACAAGTATGCTATTCACGGAAACTGTCTTCACTGAAACCCTTAGTCTTAAAGTTTGACAACCCTCAGTTCCCTCCCCCCAGTGGCCCCAATCCCCGCCCCCCGTCCACCCTCCTGTGACCTTGACCTTGAGTTATCTCACAACCCTACCCCACCTCCATCATCACTTGACCCCCGTACCCCCTATGCTAACATCCCTAAGCCCCAGCTGTCTACTCTACCGAGGCCAATCGCTCGCTGATTGTTTGAGAGCAATTCGACCGACGTTGTTTTATCTAATTGTTAGTGTTCAACTAAATACTGGAAATAGGGCCAGAAAAAGAATAAGTAATTGATGATAAAATCACCGGAAAAGAAATGGCTAGGTGATAACACGCTATAAGGGTAATTTTAGAAGATTCTTGAACTAGCCAGCCGAAGTTATCCGTTAAGCATGGATATTCTCAAGGACTCGACATGAAACAAGCCAACGAAAATGTTCAAGTCACCAGATTGGCACCAGATGGGAAAATTGTCGGTTTGACGAAACGAACTGACTAATTTTACTGCACAAAAAAAGTTAATGTTTATTAACTTAACTGCATAGCTGCGAGTTTTTGAAAACGAGTTTTTAGACATTTTTTTCTTCTGATAGTATGTGGTCTATGCCAAACAGACTGATGCAGAATGTTCAGAGTTTTCGTTTTCTGTTGGAAGGTTCACAGTGAAAAACATATTGCAAATAGCATAAGATAAGATTGACGCGAATCGCTTGGTTTTCTGAGATAACTAGGTGTGAACTGGTTGATACAATTGTATCGGTAACTGTAATTTTGGCATAGAACTTTGAAATAAAACTTCCTGAATTTTTGCAAAAAATTTTGTTATATTGATGTCTCATAAGCGTAAATTTTTTTTTTTTTGAAACCTCGCAGATTTGTTGCTAGCGAGATTTGAAAATCTGAATTTTGGTTTTTGAACAATTTCAAAAGCCCGATTTGTAATGAATGCTGTTATTTTTCTAGTTTTTTTGAAAATTATCTCTCTCTATTCTCTCTCTTACACAAACACATTACACTCACACACGCACTCACATACCAACACCCAAACAAACGGACGCACAAAATGGCAGAGGACAAAAAAACATCTTCGATGCAGAGGAACATTGGTTCATACAATTGTTCTTAATCGGTAGAAAACAGGGGGACAAAAAAAATTTTAAACGAAATTTTTAGGAAAAAAACAACGATTAATTTTCGAAATTTTGGTCAGATGGTTAAAATCGTTATTTTTTGGCTTGAACAGAAAATAATTATTCGTGACAATCAAAACTACCTTTAACCTATCTAATTGTAGTACAATTTTTGCCGCCTGTTTTAAGTTTCAACGCAATCTGTCACCCTTGCCCTCCCCCGTGCAGTTTTTACGTCGAAATTTTAAAGTGATCCCTTTTTAAAATGACAACTGTCTGATATTTTGAATATAAATCAAAACTAGATCCTCAGGGCTACAAAATGGAGTTTTCTTTCTCTACGATGCGTAAACAAAAAGTAAAATTTTGACAGAAGAAAAAAGAGCCAGCTTCGCATATATATTCCTCCATTTTGAAAGAAATGTCGGAACAATAAAGAAAAGGCCAAGAGCAATGAAAGGAAAATATTCTTTTTTTTTGTTTACGAACATTTTAAAAAAATTTTGAAGTAATTTTATTTTCAAATCTTGGAATTCGTGGGAAAAAAACGAGAGGAAGATTTCCTGGTTATCGGAGTAACAAGAAGTGATTAGGCGTGAGCAATAGTGTCAACATCGAGAGCGTTATTATTTGAATTTTATGCAAACTTAGCTTCTTCGACGTGAAATAAAAGGACTGCGTATTATGGTGATTTGCGTTTACATTTTGTGAAAATTAAAATTATTACTCATTTTCGAACGTCATTAGCGGAAAAACAACCCTAGTTTGACTTCTTTGACTTCATTGGTGAACTAATTCGTGCACCATGTTATCGATGACATCTGAGGAATCCTCTGATAGATGAACAAGCATAAAAATGAGACCCGTGTCTTCCTTTCCTTCGATTTCATGATCAAAAAAATTTTTGTCCAGTTTTGAAGACATTTGCCATGGAGTTTCAAAATTACGCTCGAGCCGTGCCAAAATGTAGACAATTACATCGCGTAACCTAGATGTATGGTCGCTAGCTTCCCAATTGCCTAATTCCTTTTTAGGAATTATTCGTATAGGCAGGTCGTTGTAATCAAAGTTGAGTACCTCGATGATGTCCGGCATTTTCAGAACTGCAAAAGCTATCAAATATGAGATGATTGGTTTTGTTTTGCCGAATCTAAAGATTCCTTCAGATGTTTCGTCCAATGTTGAGGTTTGGCGCTCATTGCTGAATGGGCTGTAATTTGATCCCAGTTCGCTAATGTTTAAATCTAGCGAGAATCCTGTTCTGAATTTCGGTTCGTCGATTCATGGAAAAGTGTTCTTGCGAACGACGCCTCGAATTGAGTTCGTTACATTATTTTCGTCCTATAGCCAGTAAGCTGCTTTCAAGTCTTCGATGTTAGAGCTTCCCGGACCGTTGATTCTGCTTTCAAAATAGATTTCGAGAACGAAATTGCTAGAACTTTGGGTGCAATTAAAGGGTAAATTGACGTGCAGTTGCTCATTCTCAGGTTGCAGCTTGTAACTTGTCTTGAACAACCCGACCTTCAGCCTTTGATATCATTTTTCTTCCTCTGAATTTGACAAAACTATACATTGAGAATTTTGTGATGATCACGTGATGGCATGTAAAGTTAATCTGTTATCTGTGTTTGTCGTCTTCAGCTCAACGGATAAATGTACATCTTCTGCTCTGTTTGCCCATTAACCCAGGACACAGTGTTTGAATTTAGTCCAAGAGATTTAAATTGTATTTGCTTCTCTTTTGAACTTGAAAAAAGGTTTCGAAAGTAAGCTTTAAGTGCTGTCTGGTGTAAAGAATGAGACAACTATGCAGAGTTAAGATTTCTCACAATCAGCTAGATGCATGAACGTGACGCTAATATAATGTCAATACTACTTGGTTGCTTTTGAAAGGAAATATACTTTACTTTTCAAAGAGATGAGAAGTCTGCCCTAGGAAGTTCTCTTGCTAGGAAAAATTCTGATTGTTTCCTTTGTAATATTGTAATCAAGACAATGGAAAAGAACCGTTGTATTATTTTTTTGCAAAAAGCTCGAAATGTTTCAGGGAAGGTGTCGCGGTCTTAAAGCTCAAAGCCAAACTTATTAATATGTAATCAGAATTGGTTAGATACGTGGAGAAGGTAACCTTGCTATGATTACTTTTTTTAAAAGAAAGTTCAAGCCTGTGGAGCCATTTAGACAAAATACACCACTTCTCTTTGATCTATGAAGTTAAAAAGAAATCATATTTGCAGCCAATTTTTAATCAGGTGCAACAATTAGACTTCTTATTCAGCAGTCTTGGTTCAATTGTTATCTAAGTTCTGTGAATAATTGATAGACGTGAAATTTTGTTAGATGGTTTAATCGATAAGGTCACGAAATATGTTTTATCCTGGTTTTCGTATCGTTTTCGCACTCGTATTGTATGAGTTATGTTTTAAGTATTTTGCATATAATTGAAACAAGAAATGCAGTGTACAAAAAAAATGATTTTGACCGCTGAACATGTCTGAAGACCGGTGAGAGAACTCATTGCGTTGCAAAAGTTGCATTTGTTTGAGTAAATTTCCTTTAAATTATCACTGCTATCCTCGATTGTAAGAGTTGGGTTCTAAGTGTGTGTGGACATTTGTGATAGTAAGCAAAATTAGTTTGTTTGCTCCAAGATTGGAAGTATCTCACAATTATTCACGATGCCTGTTTTGAGCTAGCCGGGACAACACTGATAAGATTTCGGCTTTCTTGACCCTATCACGTTTCACATTTGTCCATGCTATGACTGTTGTCCTTAGATACTAACAGCGGTTGTAAACAATGTCAGAGACCGAAATGCAAGAAAACCTAATTTGTGATTAACTAGAGAGTTGTCCCACGAATTGGCAATACGAATTATGTATTAAGAAGAGATTTAGCAGTTTCGCAACTAACCATAGCACGACTCAAAGAACTGTTATGTCTCTGAATTGGGTCTCAAGGAGTTACTAATTAAATTAGTCGAGCTTTAGGCCGAGCTGATTGTTTGAGCTGATTGTTCAAAATAGTTTGGAATGGTTACCTTACCCACCAATGCAATTAAGTTTTTAATCACATTTTTAATATAACTATGGTGTTATATGAGAAATGGTGACGAAGTGTTGTCACTGTTGTCAACGAAAGGCCAAAAGACTCTAATTTAGCAGATGGGATTTTCACAGGGTTATGAGAGAGTTTTCTTCGTTCAAAATTGCTTTTTGACGCAGTTTCTAATTCTTTCGGTTTCTAATATCTCCCGAATACGTAGAAAAAAGCTCGTTTTTTACTATATTTTAGCTTCTTAGATGGCTTTGGCGCAGCTGATGTCTAGTTGTTTTTAAGTTTCACTTGATGGGTGTTATGATTATCAAATTTGTAACCATCTCGCTGGGTTTGGTAAATTTGACATTTCTCAGAGTTTCTCTACATTTTTTTCCTTTTTATTATAACGTTGAAGTTACAGAGATAACTGCTGTTTATCATACGAGCATTTTTGAAGTTGTCTGACGAGAAGGATTAAAGAGGTGTGATCAATTTTATATGGTTCTCTGAGTCATAAAATGTTAATTTTTTCGAAGTTTTCAAATGCAGTGTTAAGCGGTCAGGCCCGTTATTCAATTTAGGATGTTCTCAAGCTAATTTTTACAAGGAGGCTCGGTAAGGTGCGTTTGCACATAAAGTTCCGACCCCACTCATCTACATTTTTCACTTAATTGTCTACCAAATGAGGAAGAGATAAAAAAAAATTAACATATAAACATATCGTTCAACAAACTACCAAATGAATAAAACAATCTACCTAAGAGGGTTGATGAGACCTGTAACTACCATAATATATAATATGAATACCAGAACAAAAGGCGATAAAAATCAAATAATTTTAAATATAAATTATTTTTTTTAAAAAAATGTTGCTTTTTAATGTCAAACTGATTAGAAACGTTATGCATCAATTGAAGTCATTGTGGGATTAGTTTATACATGTATAGAGCGCGAAGGAGACCTGTCATTATCCAGCATATGTCATACGACTACAAAACAAACGACTACAGCCAAAAAGAAAAAAATTGCACGTAGAAATGTGCACAAAAACAATGTCCAAGCCAATTAAACATTAAGCTGCTCGCTAATAACATAAAAAAACCTGGGTCGTTTTTTTTCGAATAACCAAAGGACCGCCCATTATTGTGATAATTGAAAAGAAAACCAAAACCTACAAAAATGGGCGATATGCAAAAATCACAAATATTTTGTTAAAACTGGCTGTACCAAGAACAAAGACCAGTTGAGGACAATAAAAACGTTATAAAGAGCAAAGCTTTCTTCATTAGATAAGGGGTGTGACTTGTCTGAAGAGATGCTAAGCTACAAGTTAACAGAAATGAGATTGGCAAACTCAGAAGTTCATTGTCTTTTTAAAAAACGAATGACTTCAAAAGTCATAGTCAACACAAATTTTCTACTAAAAGAGTAGACAGTTTATCTTAAAATTTGTTCGAAAACTAATTGGGCCTGTTATTAGTGAGACTATGTCAAAAGACTATAAAACAACATCAATTACAAGCAGAACTAAAAAACCTCACAAACAACTTCACGATACCACAGTGTTGGAGGCATTAAAAATATAAATTAAGCGCGAGAAAATTAAATCTTCATTTACGTCTCCTTTGAACATCATAAAGTCTTGTTTTGTAAAAACGCTATCTCAAAATGACAGCAAGAAGAACCACAAATATTGAAAAGTATCTAAAATCAAAAAATTCTGAAAAAGATATTCTAAGCCCTGAAGACATCAGTCAAAACGTTCAACCAACAGAAAGAATTTTCTTTGGTTCAACAAAATATTAAAGAGATCTCTCAATATTGAGGCTAGGTGACCAAATTGATGTAACATTTTAAAATACGAAAGAAAATGCAAACCAGGACAAAGTTTTGCTTTTTTTGGTAAAAATTCAATTTGCAGGTCAATAGAATCATTAGCTAAATACCGATATCAGCTTTTAAGTTCCAATATGTCTTTACCTTTGGCCACTGAGAACTTCAATTTCCAAATTATTGTCTTACGACAACAAAAGTTTAAAACAAATACAGGGCAAACATATAAATCTCTGCCAAATCCTGAAAGAGAACGATATCGCAACGCTTAAGTCCATTTGTTTTGAAAATAACGTATATGTTTGGATACAAAACCGTTAGAACTTTTCAGTTATGTTGTTAAGTTTTGTGACAATACACAAATGGATCAAAAATAACATCAAAAATGGGCAATTATGCACAAAAATCACAATTTTGTATGAAAACTCGTAGTATCAAAACCTAAAAGCCGATTTAAAAAAAATCCACCATAAAGATTATCTTGTATCTAATTTGAAAGAAAGTTGACCTTTATTTACTAAAAATAAGGTAAAAGTTGACATAAAAAATAAAAAAATTGACAAGATCAAAAAATCACTGAAATTTCCATAAAAGAAAAACATTCAGGGACATAAGAGACCTTAGCTAACAGCTGAATGCTTTTTTGCAAAAAGAACAAGAATTGAAGGCAAAACAAGAAATCGGTTAAAGTTTACTAAAACTCTTCTTCAAAACGAAAAAAACCATGAAGTTCTCTGAAAACAAACTAGATCTACATTCATGATTGCGTAGATGGTAGTTGTTAATAATAGAGCCGGGAATAAAAAATTTTTGTCAGCAATTAGCATTAAAAAAACGAAATTAAAGTATTTTGAAAAAGGCAGCACCAAAATAAAATTTTAGAAATTTCTTATTGTAAGAATCCATGATAATATCAAACCTGTTTCTGATTTTGCCGCGCGCCAACAAACCGCCCAAGTGTTCCAACTGTTTGCGAATTAAAGCAATTATTAAGTGAAAGACTTCAAATAATAAAAAAAGCAATGATGAATTTTGAATAATTCTCGCGTTAAATTTGCAAAAGACGGCAACATTTTAATTCGGGAAAACTTTTTTATGGCGCCAAGTTTCAACTAGCCTTTTTTGGAGGTTGATAAGATTATCTCAGTGACCTCTGGTTCTCCACTTTCGGCAAACGTAAACAAAGTGGACCAAGAAGTCGTATTTTGTACAACTTTCGATGAAAAAAGTCAAATTTTCTTTATCCAAAGAAACTCCAATCAAACATTTCAGCAAGGCTCTTCTTTCTCTTACGGTGACAATGACACTTAATTAAAGTTATATTAGCAAAATTGTTTCAAATTTTAGCGAAAATTACTGAAAATTTGAATGAAAACTGTCGAATATTCATAAAACTTTAAACCTCGATAACTCCCTGTAAAAGGAGTTCGAAACTTTTTTAATACCTTATTCTACGATGTACGTTCTTTTTAACTATACCACTCACAACTCTCTACGATGATTATATCGATCAGCCAAAATTCACTGAGCAAAAAAATCCATTTGAGTATATATATTCCTGCCTCCCCACTTAAGTGGGTCGGAACAAAAAGGTGTGTTTTATTTCTAGTTTACTATGGCATACGAGGGTAGGGTATCAATTTCAATTCAACGTTTTTAATAAACAAGCAAAAATGATGACAGTTTGGTCAAAAATGACGAAAAATGTGAATAAAAACAACGGAATTCTTTCTACTTTTCTCCCTAAAGTTTAAACCTCCATAATTCCCTGTAAAAAACGAAAATCGAAAAAATCTTTTAAGTTCCATATTCTATGCTGGAGGAGCTTTCTAATGATACCAGTCTCAACTCTCTACGATGAGTATATCGATCTTTCAAAATTGTCTGAACAAAAAAATCAATTTGAGTATATAGTTCCTCCCCGACAAGTGGGTCGGAACAAATATTGAATAGGAGTATATGGATAGGTTAAGAGTTTTTAATGTCTGTGGCATTGAATTGCTTAATCTGTTCGGTGCTGTTCTCTTAAGTCTTGTCTAATTATAAATTCAGGCCTTCTGTTGTAATCAAAATAGACTGGTTTTTGCAAATTGTTTGCAGTCTTGGAATTTTTTTCTGACGTGTATTGAATGAAGGTAATGACGTCTATTCACAATTTTAACTGATTGACTACTGATTTTTCCGTTGGCGTTTTTACCTAATTATTTATAGACCAATTTGTAATAAACTTGACTGATTTAAAACAATATACAATCCGACGTTCAAGATGATAACTGGTTGTTGGTGGTATTCTTTTGAATACATTTTTAAGTAAGTGACCGTGTAAACAATATTTTTTTGAAAGAGGTTGTTGTGTTTTTTCTTGACGTCTGGTTTTGTGTGTTACTGATCTGGTTTCTTCTGAACCATCAGTTTAAACGTTTTCTTCTAAGAATGTGGTTGCTGTCTGCTCCGAATTTTATAATCATTATATTACTAGTCTTCTTTGGATGATTTTACTTTTTAATAGCCGCGAAGCGATAGCGGCTATTATTGGGGACATAGTGGTTTTTTTATATATCGTCGTCTCCATCGATGATTCTTACGACCTGACTTCTTGGAATTGACTTCTTGGAATTGACTTCAGTGACTTCTATTGCTTTGCAGTTAAAATTTATGTCCGTGACGTCGTTTCTGCTTTTAGGTCAATTGCGTGACTTACCTCACTCAAAAAATGACTTCTGAACTCACTTATGGAACTTTAATTTTTTATGAATATTTACTAGTTAATAGTGTGCATCTAAGTAGTGCCAATCTTGTATGCCCTAATTAGTGATTATTAATCTTGAGTTTTTGATTTCGAATATCAATTTTGAAATAGCTATTTAAGGGCTTTTTCCTTATAGAACGTATGTGTAAAAAAATTGACAGTCCGAAGCTAACCCAAAAAGTCTTGTGGTCTATTAAAGGACTGGTGGTCGATCTGTCTATCTTATTTCTTTAGGTGTTTCAATTCATGGAAGGCCACGAGCGTCTATCGCGTCTATTTTCCGGCAATCTGCCGGCTATGTTAATTTTTTATCATTGAAGCTGATATTTTTACTGCGGTTCAAATTTTGCTTATCCGTTTTTATAACCTAGTCGAATATTTTGTACCTTTTTGCGTACAATTTTATTGTTAATTATAATTTTGGGGGTTTCATGAGAATATTTTTCTCAATTTCTTCAGGAAAATTTGAATTCAAATTATATCAAAAAGTACATATTTTCGGTTGTACTATCACAAAACTCCCATCAGATGGTTTAGTGGTAAGCTCTGCTTATTATCTTAATTGACAATTAGTAATGCGACGGACTTTCTGCAAATTTTATGCAAATTTTATGCAATTTTTTTAACTAGTAGGTTTTCTTTCATTTCTGTCTAAATTCTAAATTAACTCTATCTTTAGTGGGAAGCAGTGACAAAATCGGTTAAGTTCACGCGAGCAAAGTATTCGTTTTGCGGCGTAATTTTTTCAATATGTCAGAATTTTCAAACCAAACCTTGCTATCAGCGAGTCATACAGATTTTTACCTTGAGTAATGTGATTCATTTCGCTCGATAGAAAAATATTTTCCTTAAAGCTAAAGGTTCAACGTTGTGAATTCGCATCGTTGTTTTAATGGATTTGGTTTTAAATCTGAATCGTTCTGATAAATCCCTTACAGTAAAATGGTGCTTAGACGATACAATGCAACCTTGGTGAATTCAATTTGTGGACTCAAGAGGTCGTTTTTAAATAAAAAGGATTACATATTGAACTAAACATCGTTTGGGCTAACGTTTACCTTGCTCATAACTTACAAACACTGAGATGCGAATGTGAGAAATTGGAAGTACTGATATTTTCAGATATGCATTGCACGGTTTCTTTTTCTATCTATCCTATATTCTGTTACGGCTGAGTTAGCACTAGTCTTACTCCATGATTAGCAATATTGGAATCATTGCGACAATTTTGTTTTCCTTCACAATTTTGCACAGTAAAAAAATTGGCGACGTGGAAATCCGGTCCAGCTGGTGACGAAAAGGCTAGCAACATAAATACAACAAATTTTGAGAGTTGAGCTGAGGATTTAACTACTCAAATTCAAAGCTAACCTAAAATAGTCAAATTTAGATTTTGGTCAAGCAACAAACTCGATAATTGTGTTCATTCGGATTATAGGAAACTATAACCTGGTTCGGTGCCAACAGTGGAAAGAAACGACCAACTAGCCAATACACAAGACTCAAGATAACGGGAAACCGTAGCCTCTTCTGTCGTCATATCTTTATTCTGTAGAGATCATATTTGACTGTAAGTTCCATCACGTCAACTTCTTTGCGTTTCGTATCAACGAACTGTTCAAAAATTCAGCGAAGTTCAACGTCGTAACTTGAATTATTGGTAAAATAGACGTCAAGAAATTGAAATAACAAAGTAAACGTACAAGTTTGTTACAATGGAAGAGGACGACCTTGAGATAGCGATTAAAGTGTTGGTTGTGGGCAACGGAGGGGTGGGCAAGTCCTCCCTCATCCAGAGGTACTGCAAGGGATCGTACACTTCCCAGTACAAGAAGACAATTGGTGTGGATTTCTTGGAAAAATCCATAGAGTTAGTACTTAAACACAGATATCAATTTTATATGAAGCAGGTTCATAGTGAGTCATTAAGCTTCTAGCTTTCGATTGGTAGATAAATACAGATAAGGGAAAATGATGCACCGAATGAAGTTTAATTGATTCCCTGGCTCTATATAGCATTGCAAAAAACTTAGAACTCAGCTGTATCAAAAATCCAAACGTTTCTGCCGCGAACCTCTTGCTCGGAAAAACTTGCTAAATTTCATAAAATTGCAATAATTTATAAATCATTCGGTAGCCTACAGTACCATAGTGAAAGCTAGCAGCAGCTACTAGCTCTAAGATATGCTTCGATAATCTTGACCATCAATCTGCTGGCTATTGCGCATTCAAGTTGAGTAAGAATTAAGAATTAAAAAGATGCTATTAGTGGGATCTCTTCCCGAAAGTCACGTTTGAACCCCAATCGAAAATTATCTCTTCTCCTGTATAGCCGTTTATATGTGATGAGAAAATAGGTCCGTTTAGATTTCATTAGCGTAATAGGTCTAATGATGTTAAGGTGGGGCAGAATAGATCCGTTTACTGAAAATCAGTGTGTGTGGAGTTAGAAAACTACATTGAATTCGCGGTAAGATGCTCCAATTTTTGTCTGCACAATTTTCTGCCCGTTAGTGACTGTTGATTTTTTAAAATTGGTCAATTTGATTTAACTTGCAAAGCAGCGGAAGACAAATGTAAAAAAAAAACATAGCAGGACAATTTCTGGATTACAATCCGAAGAAATGAATTAACTATTATAACTATTAATCTGAAAATTAACATCTTAACATTAAAATCAAACTAAGACAGTCAACAAAGCCCATGGCCCTATATGCGCAAAAATTAATAATGAAACAAAACAGTTTGAAGATTCCGTTTCCAACATCTAGTGTTTTAAGATTAGCATCAAATTATGAAAATATTGATTCTTCTCATACATATATTAAGTACAAAACCAAAATTCCCGTGTAATTAATGACAAACAAAGCGAAATCGAAGAATTGGCAAAAATCAATTTGACAAAAAAAGTTGAAAGTCAGTGGCCTCAAAGTAGTAAAACCAGATAACCACATGCCAAATTTCTTAACCATCGCATACCATAAAACCGTAGAAGTAATAAAAGTTTTTAGTTGTTTTAATGGCAGAAAAAGAAACAATATAACTACAAACGAAGGCAAGATTCACAAACACCTGACTATTTTGAAAACAAAAGGTATCTGAGTCAATAAAAATGTTAGCTAACAGTTAGAGTTAGTAAGTTGACAAAAAGTAAGCTCCACTTGACGGTCGATGAGAACTGTTATTTTTGAGACCAAATGATACAGCCATTAGAAAAGCAGAAAACATTTAAGACTAAGGAATCAACTTTTGTCTTTTGAGAAAGTGTCGAAATCAAGCTATTACTTTTTGAAAATAGTGTAAAAGTCAGAAATAAATAGCCTTGTTCCGAAACAACTTCCTCGATTAACCTAATCCTGATTAGCAACCATAATACCTGTCATTAATGAGACTAAGAGATAAGTCAGCAAACTACTGAAAAAAACTCGCAAAACCCACGATTTCGATAGAAAGTTTGCTAAAAATTGTTGTCAATGTCCTTGGAAGCATTAACTTGAAAAAGAAGTGTCAAAGTCAGTAGCTGTTATTTAATAACTTTGGCTATTTTGTTTCATTATAAGCCAGTCAGACCTGTCATCAACGATACTGAGTGATAAGACAACATAAATCATTTTGAAACGGGGCGATATTGAAATTTTCTTTATGACCTCAAATTCTGTCAGTGATAAGCATTAGCTGCCTTTCGATGAATTCAAGAGATAACAAGAAAGGGCGATCGGAACACTTATGTGATATATTAAAAGCATTCAAGAGAAAAAACACTTTAAACAGAAATCAAATTGACACGTGGAGAAAAAATTCCAGCTGAAAACTTAAAAATTTGTTCTCACCAGTTTCTCGCTCCACTTTAAAAGTAGTTTGAAAAAATTCAAGCCTCAGACCTACTTGATTTTCTATCCCTATACTACATCGCTGTGTCTAAAGTCATCACTCTTATTTGACTTCTAACCAACATGAAGAAGCCGAAAAATAGTGAACATAGCATGACAAGTCCGGAAACAATTCAAGGAATTTTCATTGACTAAACAAAAAAAACTAGACCAACAATGCACTGTGAATGGATTGGGAAAACCATCTAGAACAAAATTGATCGAAAAGTTGAAAAATACATCGAAGGTTGCCGTATGCGGGTTTTTGATCGAACACCGTTTTCTCGCTCTTTATTAAAATTAGAGTGAAAAAATTTCACGCCACAGAAAAAAGAAAAGTTATTAAAAAAAATTGAACAAAGGAAAAACTAGGAAAGAGGTGACATTTTTTAAGGGCGCAAATAAAAAACGGAATTATTCTGACAAATAAGAGTATTAACTCGCAAAATAAAAGAGGAATTTATAAAAGGCTAAAAAACGTGTATAAGATTATAGAAGACACAAAAAAACTGCTAACATTTAGAAAAATAGTTTAAAAATTTCTCAATTTTGTGTTATTCCTCAATGAAAGACATATTTGCTAACAACACAACTGTACTCACTTGGTGTCTTAAAAACCTTAAGTAATAAGCTTCTTTTCAAATTCTACTTAAGGCAGTACAACAAAACAAGGAGGCTCGGTAATGTGCGTTCGCACATTAAGTTCCGACCCCGCACATCTACATTTTTCACTTAATTGTCTACCAAATGAGATTAAAAAATTAACATATCAACATATCGTTCAACAAACTACTAAAAAGAATACAACAATCTACTCTAGAGGGCCTATGAGACCTGTGGCTACCATGATATGACTACCAGAAAAGACGGCAATAAAAATCAGTTAGTTACAAATATTAATTACGACCAAAACTCCTTGTCCAGTTTTTGAAAACCACTAATAACCAAATAAAAATGGCATCAGATACAATTCATACTAAGAAGATTAACCGGTAATTTTTTGGAACAAAATAAGAGACTTTTCTTCAATGCGTTTATTAAAACATTGCTTTTTTAAAAAAAGAATTAAATTCGAACTGATTAGAAACAATAGGCATCAAATGAAATCATTGAGAGAGTCTTTTATACCTATATAGAGAGCGACTGAGGCCTTTCATTATCCAGGATGTGTCATTCGACTACAAAAAGAACGACAAACACAATCAAAAACGAAAAATTAGCACAAAAAACTGCTCGAAAACGATGTCAACCCAATCAATTAATTATTAAGCTGATCACTAAACACAATAGAAATCTTTGTTTGCATTTTTTGCAGGTGACAAAATTTGTAAATCAAATGACGCCCATTTTTCTGATACTATGAAAAGAAAACAAAAACCTACAAAAAAGGGTCAAATATGCGAAAATCACGAAAATTGGTTTTATGAAAACTTGTTGTTCCAAGAAGAAATACCATTTGAGGAAAATAAAACCGTAATGAAGAGCAAATTGTATTTCAATAGATAAATAATGTGAATTGTTTATAGAGATGCTTAGCTACAATTTAACAGAAATATAATTGGCAGATCTCAAAAATCTTTTTTTTATTAAAAACAAATATTTTCAAAAATCATAGCCAACAACAATTTCGACTAAAAGAGTAGACAGTTTGTCTTGCAACTACTCGGAAAATTGATTGCGACTGTTACTAATGAGACTAAATCATAAGACTAAAAAATAACATTAAATACAAGCTGAAGCCATTAAATTTATAAGATAATAACCGCGAGAATATAACACCTTTGTTTGCGTTTGCTTTGATAATCATAACGTCTTTTTGTAGTAATTTTTGTAGTCACAAAATGACTACAAAAATTCACAAAAACTGAAAAGTATCTAAACTTCAAAAAATTCTTCTGAAACAAATTGTGTAAGCCCTGAAGACATCATTTAAAACGTTAAAACAACAGAAAATTTTTTGTTTGATTGAACAACTCATTGAAAAGAGCTCTAAATTATGAGGTTAATTTACGAAAAGGATATCACATAGTAAAATACGAAAAAAAAACGCAAACCAGAAAAAAAGGGATAAGTTGAATACTATTACTTTTTTTTTAGAAATTTAATTCGAAAGTCAAAACAACCATAAGCTATTTACCGGTAACAGCTATTGAGTTCATTTTTTCATCTATAGTTGGCCACTGAGACCTTTAATTACACAATATTTGGCATATGACAATAAAAATTAACAACAAATAAAGGGCAAAAATAAAAAACTACCAATTTCTGCGAGAACGGTGTCGCAGCCCTTCAAACCATATGTCATGAAAACAAAATATATGTTCAGTTTCAAATGCTTTAAAGTTTTTTCCAGTTAGATTGTCAAATAATGAGACAATTTATAAAAGAAACAAAAACAACAGCAAAAGTGGGCAATTATGCACAAAAATCAGAAATTTTGTATGAAAACTCGTAGTACTAAAAGCAAGAAAACCTTCTGTTCAAACAATCGGCCACAAAAATAGTTTGTATTCTACAAGGAGGAGAGGTTGACCTGTACTTACTGAGAATAAGCAAAATGTTGACTAAAATAATATAAAAAATTGACAAGTTCAAAAAATCGCAGAAATTTCCGTAAAACAAATACAATCAATAACATAAGAGACATAAGGTAACAACCGATTGAATATAGAAGTTTCACTTGCGCCCCTTGAGGAAGAAATTTATATCTTTGAGTGGTTAAACTTAAAAATCAGACTGCCAAAAGAATAACAATTGAAGGCAAAAGACAAGAAATCAGTTAGATTTTACTAAAACTCTTCCTCAAAGCCATAAAAACCCTTTGGGTCTCTGAAAACAAACTGTATCTACATTTGGCCTCAAATTTACGTAAATTGGAGCTGTCATTAACCGAGCCGTGAATAAAAAATATTGTCAGTAATTAACATTAAAGAAACAATAGCAAAATATTTTGAAACGAGGCAGCATCAAAATAAAAACCAAAAAGTCTCTGATTCTAAGAATCCATGATGATATCGAACCTCTCTCTGATTTTGTCGCGCGCCCAGCAAACCGACCAAGTGTTCCAAGTTTCTGCGAATTAGACCAATTGTTGAGTGGAATTCTTCAAATATTAAAAAAAAACAACGATGCATTTTGTGTAATTATCGAGTTATATCTGCAAAAAACGGCAAAATTTTAATACCAGAAGACTTCCATACGGCGACTATTTTCAACTAGTGCTTTTTCTGAGATTAGGGAGTCTGTGTTAAGGTTTCTAGGTCACTAAGTCTGGCAAATTTAACAAAGTGGACCAAAAAAAGCATATTTTGTGCCATTTTTTATGAAAAAAGTTTGAATTTTGAAAATTTTATCAAAAATTTTAGCCAAAAAAAACTTCAATCAAACAATTCAGCATCGCTCTTCTATCTCCGAACGGTAACAACAACACTTTGCCGTTAAAAATTTCGACTTATTTTGAATTATATTAGCGAAATTGTGCCAAATCTTAACAAAAATTACTGAAAATGTGAACAAAAACAGTCGAATGTTCACAAAACTTTAAACCTCGATAACTCCTGTAAAAAACGAAAATCGAAAAACTATTTTTAATTCCGTATTCTACGCTGGACGGGCTTTTTAATGATACCACTCACAATTCTCTACGATGAATACATCGATCGGCCAAATTTGACTGAACAAAAAAAAAACCCAGTTGAGTATATAGTTCCTCCCTCCCCACTAAAGTGGGGCTCGGAACAACAATCAGCGAAAAATGGCTCGAATTCGCCAAAAATTCAGCAAAATAGCTGAAAACATACAAGTTGGCAGGAAAATAATATTTGTGACCATAAAACTTCAAGCGACCATCAAGCAACCCTAGAAATAATACGATATCATAAGCGAACTTCTAAACGAAAAAAAAATAAGAAAAAACTTTAAAAGCCACACGTGAACAAAAAATTTGCTCGCTTACAAATTTTTCCAAACATTAATTTCTCGCTCTGTCGACGACACTGGTATGAACGAAAAACCACTCTTTTCGGTCCACTTCAAATTTTTTCAGCACCCAAACAATTTTTTCCTTCATTTCCTGAGTTTCGTTTCCTGCTTCAAAATTCACTCCATTAAAAGTGATTAAAAAGGACTTCTCCAATACTCCACTTCGAGTCGTAAAAAATACAGCGCCCCGATACAATTCAAATTCATTGAATTGCAAAATAAACAGCACACCAATGCAATCCAAATACTTTGGAGTGTGAAAACCGTTTGTAGTGACGGTGGTTTTTTTCCGTAGCTAGTTATTTTTCAATGGATTGTATCCGACTATAGTTATTTTGGTTTATATATGTTAATTGCAATGGATACGACCGCATCTTATTAATGTACGTAAACCACTATCAATCAAAAACTGGCCTGAATTTTTGTCACACAAATTGAGGACAATAAAAATCACTTCAAGATAGAGGTGAGGAAAATAGGTCATAGACGTGTAACATGTTTTACTGTCATGCTTTAGAGTAGATGGCCAGGAAGTGCGAATGATGCTGTGGGACACTGCTGGGCAGGAGGAGTTCGATTCCATCACTAAGTCATATTACAGAGGTCAGTGAAAACAGCTAAACCGTTATAAACTATGTGAAATTTTATTTCTCATCCCATGATTGGATGAAAAAAATTTGATGCTTAATATTACGAAAGAACGGGAATTTGTTAGTTGTAATATTATTAAACAATGGAGCAGCCAGGAAAGTTTAAGAGGTTAAACGAGGTCTTTTTTCAAACGGCTTTTCTGTAATGTGAACTCTAATTTTAAATAGATGGAATAATAGTTTTTGAACCGACCGGAATTATAATTGACTGAAAACTGGTTTTTACTAATTCCCAATGATACAAGATATGATTCTAGGATTCAGTTGGAGCTTCTATACTTGAATATTAACAGAGATGAGTTTATAATCACAATGTGTTATATCACAAAAAGTAATAAGTTGTTTTGATACTGAAGGTTCTCGTTCCAAAAAATCTCCCAAACATGGTATTTTGTTGCTTCTGGGTATGGTATTTGTATCCACTGAATTGAAACTTGTTCTCTGCTCATCAATCCTCGCGGAGGCAGAGCCTAGATCATTTAAACCAGAATTTCGAACTTCAAATCAGTGCTTACCGTTTGTAATTTTTCATGAATTTAAGATGCAAAGCATATATCATATTTTTATATGCTAAAATTCGAATGTTCGAACACAGTATTTATTTTATATCCCATTATTTTTTTTGGAAGAATAAACATTTGCATTTTGCCTAAGTTTTCATACTCCCGGAGATACAGAACATTGCATCGGTGAAAGAAGCATTCCTTTATAGCACTTAAAACCGGACTTAGATTATGGTTTTGATATTTGTAGGTAGATTCAGGGTGTGCAACAAACTGTTCCCATTAGTAGTAGCGAAGACAGGGTATATTGACAAATTGAAAAACTGTAACTGAAGCTATTACCAGATAATTTTAGATTTGAGTGTTATTTTCATCTTGTTTTTAATTGCAGTCTACCGACTTTTGAAGCAATTATTGTAAACGTGTTGGTTTTTATTTATGCAAAATTTTTGCTTAACCGTTTTGACGTTTTGCGTAACTTTTGTGCCCTTCACTTTTCGTTTTGCGTGATTTAATTCACACATTATTTCTCTCTCATTCACACGTGTCAGCAGCTGAACTCAAGTGGTGGCAGTTCTGGATGCTGCCAGGTTCTGTATGACCGCAAGGAACTTCTTTGTTACTTCTCCAAAGTCACGACGTGTACTTATGAACCGAGAGATAACTGACTTCAAATTTATAAGTGATTTTACTAACAAAAGGCTGCTGCTTGATTGCAGTTTATTCACTTTCAAAATCGGTGTCTTTTTTAATAGCCGCGAAGCGATAGCTGAAGCTATTATTGGCCTTCTCTTGGTTTTTTATTTATTTCGTCGTCACGATTTTTGTTACGACCATTGAAGTCACAACCACTTCAAATCTGCTTTTTGTTCATGAAATTTCAACTGAACAGCCCCTAATGAAAAGATTAAGTTTCTTTTTTGGTCTGTCTTTTTTATCTTCTTTTTGAGGCTACAGATCTATGAAGCTATTGCGGCTCTTTTCTGGCAAATTGCCAGCTATTTTTCAAAAATTTTTGCAAAAGTCATAAAAACAGACTCAGTTACAGTCTAATTCTTTGGTTATAAAAAAGGCTAGTGTTTAAATAATAACAATTTCAATAGTGCATTACTCAAAAGGATTGCCCATGTGTAATTGCTCTCAAACGAAAATGAAGCTATTATTGTAAACGTGTTGATCTCTATTTATGCAAAATTTAGCTTGGCCGTTTTTACTTTTTGCGTGACTTTTGCGCCCTTGACTTTTTCGTTTTGCATGATCTAATTGTCTCTCTTATTCATTAGTGTCAGCAGCTGAACTGAAAGTTGCGGCAGTGCACTACTAAAAGTCAGACGAAAAGTCAGGCTAAATTTCGAGCTCGCATTAGTCGTTCGAGAGCAATTCTTCTGACGTTAGTCGGTTGTTTAACTCTTGCAAATTCATCCGGTCATAGCATTTTATAACCCGATCTTAATAAAATTTTATCAAAAGAAAAGGGCTGCTGAGAATAGGACGCTGTCGCTTGATGCACTTTCGCTTTAATTACTCAGAAATCACAATTGTTATTAATTAATATTGTTATTACGCTTGTCTGCTTTTTCCGTATCCGGATGCCTGAAAAATATGGACCTTCTTATGTACAGGATGGTTTATAATTGTTATAATCATGCGTTGGCTGGCTTGAAGTTCTAGAAAATTAGACAAATTAACAGCAGAGCATATGGAGGTGATGATGATTGAAATGAAAATTGAGATATTTGTTTCAGGTGCTCAATGCTGTGTGCTCGCTTTCTCCATTACTGACAGGGCTTCATTTGACGCTGTCGATAGATGGAGGGAGAAAGTGAGTAAATATCATTCTTTATACTTCGCACATAATCAAACTCCCATTTGGGCGTCTTTTATTCAGAGTGGTTCTGCTTTTGCGATCATAGATCGTTATCAATGGGCTATCATTAAGATTCTTAAGAAATATATGTGAGATATTTATGTTGGCAAATAGTCAATAAGCAATGCAACATTTGCGCAAAGGTTTGTTAAAATAAAAAAAGAAAGATTTGAGTATTTTTCGAACCGTCGTAATCTGATTGTAGTCCAAACGCTTTTGACCACTCTTCCTGTAGGTTGTGGAGCAGTGTGGTGACAAAGTGTGTATGGTAATAGTGCAAAATAAAATGGATCTTCTGGATCAGGGCCAGCACAACTCAGAAGGTGCTCAAGATGGCGGACCACTCGATACTTCCAATTATGTTACACCGTGAGTCGACTTGGCGTGTTTTCTATTACAGCTGTTCATTGCTACATTTTCAATTGCTGGATGTTCCTTCGATTGGAGCGGTAAAGTAATTGCTGTAATGAAACAAAATAGAAACATTTGATTAAACAACTGCGTTTCATAAACGTGTTCACTAGTTTCCATGTCACACGTTACTGAGACATTAGGTGATTTTTTGTGGCTAAAAAAGTAAATTGTCATTGTTGTTTTCATAGTTGACTAAAAAATTAAGCTCGAAAGTTTGGGCAAACGTTTACCGAGTTAATTGAGTGCCCTATTTCTGTAATTAATTGTAGCGGAAAGAAATGGAGAAGCTCCTAAAATTACACCATCATTAAACTGGTTTTGTTTTTCTGGTGAAAACCTTTTAATCATGGTCATTTCGAAGTCTTCATATGGAAAAGATCGCGGTCGGCGAGATTGGTCATCCTCAGATAGTTCAAAATAAACGCAGCATGTCGACACTGAACGTATATATTTTTGTTCCTCGCGTTTTTATTCTGATTTTTTTCTATTACAGGCAAGAGGGGGAAGATTTAGCGAAGAGACTGAAGATGAGACTACACAGAATATCAGTCAAAAACAACGAAGGAGTCCATCCAGGTTAGACAAATTCTTTTTTCATCTCTTTTAAAATTGAATTTGTCTTCGATTTTTTGCTAACCACAATGTCGGACGGAATTATCATTAACTATAATAAATTCCATTGGTCAAAGAGCATTTACATGCGGTTTTCCATTTTTTAATGAGGGAATACGTTTTCGTTAATCAGTGGCTTGCTGGTCGAGTAGTAGACTTTACATCGTTTACTAGACAACGTTAGCGAGGAGACCGAATGAAGTGGTTATGAATCTACCGTTCGAGACTCTGCCGTTCGCGCTGAAAAAGGGAAATTCTGGATTGTGAGCTTCACTTTTTTTCAGGAATATAAGATTGGTCGCATTTGGTTTATAACAAAGCCGCGACTTTAAAGACTCAAACAGCTTGAAACTATTGTCTGTTCATTTGTTCTGCTGATGTCTGGTAATTGTTTTTCAAGTCTTTGGATGTGATCTTGTCTTTGTTTATTTTTTCGATGTATATCCAGCCTTTTGGTTTTCCGCAATGTTTTTAGATCTTCTTGTCGGGAGCAAACTACTTGTCAAAGCAGCAGAAACATGTTTCTGCTACAGGGGAATTGCCACAGTTACACCCCCGTAACAATAATACGATTCTTCAAAAATGCCAGGAGGGTGTGAATTTTCTGACGTTTGTGGTGTTCAAACTTTTTTTTTTTGCTAAAAAGTAGGCTCGGCAAAAAATGTTTTATTATTAGCCGCCCTCAGCCTCTCAACGGATATTGTTTCGGCACTCTCCTTTATACAATCCAAAGTATTTAGATTATATTGGTGTGCTGTATTTTTACGAGGTGTGATGGTTATCTTTTTTTTAAAATCGTAACTCTTTATTCTGAGAAAGAGCAATGAAAATAGATGTAAACTTTTTTTGCTGAGGGAGCAACTTTTTTTTATCGCGTTCGTCTTTTTCAACGCAGTTTTTGTATTAACTTTATCGGATGAAGGTGTTTGTTGCTCCGACCCCACTTTTGGGGGAAACTATATACTCAAATGGGTTTTTTTTGTTCAATCAATTTTAGCCGATCGATCTATTCATCGTAGAGAACTGTGAGTGGTATCGTTAAAAAGCTCGTCCAGCGTAGAATTCAAAATTAAAAAGTTTTTCTTTTGAATTTAGTTTTTTTGAGGAATTAGAAAGGTTTAAAATTTTGTGTGAACACGTGATATTTGGCATGATTTCGTTCAGTTTTAGCGGAATTTTTGTCCAAATTAAAATTTTTTCTATTAAAATATTAATTCAAAATTACGTTTAACGTTTGAAAATGAAACAGTTCTGTGTTTCTAGTAGCGGAAAGGCAATGAAAAGGCTAGTTATGAAAAGGCGTCTCTTAGGGAGTTTTACTCTTAAAACAAATTGAATTCCAATTTAGAGCTGTTTTTGAAAACCTCATATTTTTTGTTTTTGTTACAAGTCACTTACAGACTAGTCACTTTTCATATCAAGGTTCCGTTAAAAACAATTCCGTAGAGGACTTCAATTAGAGACAAAAGATGCTCAATGAACAAATAATTCGTTTTGAAGGAATCGCTCAAATTTTTTATCGCTCCGACTGAGGTCTCGTAATTTTTAAAAGAAATTTTGATTTTCTTTTTGAGATTTTAAAAGTTTGTAGTCCGATGGCAGTCTCGTCTACTAAAATTGAAATAGGCTCCCTTACGAGCATCAACTAGCCTATCTTGTGCTTTGAGTGGACAGCTGATGGTTGTTAAGACTTCAAAAACAATTTTTCGAAAACTTAACCGATTTTAACTTATTTCTGTGTACTTGTAAGTCAGCGTCAATAATAACAGGACCACTTTTGTTTCTAGTGCCATCCAAATTCGTAATTTGTTTGTATTCTTTAGTTATTCTGCACCTTTAGTCCGTTTCTATGGCTTAGTCTACCCAAAGAAAGGTCCTATATATTTCCTATTGACGTTTTAGTAAATGTATCTAGAACTTTTGTTGTCAACAGCTACCGGTTTTAAAGACGTTTGGAGTTATTTGGTTTACAAGAATGTTGTTTTATTTGACTTTCGCCTCATTTTCTTTTTGTCGACTTGTTACCTAGTATAATTAAAGTAAAGTCCTATCTGCTAATTTGTGTAGTTAGAGTTGTGTCTAAATGTAATTTGGCGTTGTTTCTAGGTGATTTTAATTTAAGATATTCAGTTTTTGCTGTAAAAAAAGTTTTGTTTGTTTTTTCTTCTCGTAGTCTTATTTATGGTAGATCTCGTGAGCGCTTTAATGAGGCATGGCATTATGTTATTCAATTATTAGTCTGGTATGTATCGATTTCTTTAAACTCAAACATCTATTTTTGATCATCTCTTCATTTGGTTGACAATTAAGTCAAAAATGTAGATGAGCTCGGGTGGGAACATCATGTGCGAACGCATATTAACGAGACTCCTTGTTTAATTCTGTAAGCTAGTATTAGTTAGTTTGGAAGCGTTTTTGACCAGATAGCTAGCTCCCTTATAACCAGCTAGTTACTACCGAAGACATTTACTCGCTTGACTTTTTTGGTCGTTTGTTTTAGCGGAATTTTCGTCCAAATTAAATTTTTTTCTATTAAAATATTAATTCAAAATTACGTTTAACGTTTGAAAATGAAACAATTCTGTGTTTCTAATAGCGGAAAGGCAATGAAAAAGCTAGTTATGAAAAGGCGTCTCTTAGGGAGTTTTACTCTTAAAACAAATTGAATTCCAATTTAGAGCTGTTTTTGAAAACCTCATATTTTTTGTTTTTGTTTCAAGTCACTTACAGACTAGTCACTTTTCATATCAAAATTCCGTTAAAAACAATTCCGTAGAGGACTTCAATTAGAGACAAAAGATGCTCAATGAACAAATAATTCGTTTTGAAGGAATCGCTCAAATTTTTTATCGCTCCGACTGAGTTCTCGTAATTTTTAAAAGAAATTTTGATTTTTTTTGAGATTTTAAAAGTTTGCAGTCCGATGGCAGTCTCGTCTACTAAAATTGAAATAGGCTCCCTTACGAGCATCAACTAGCCTATCTTGTGCTTTGAGTGGACAGCTGATGGTTGTTAAGACTTCAAAAACAGTTTTTCGAAAACTTAACCGATCTTAACTTATTTGTGTGTACTTGTAAGTCAGCGTCAATAATAACAGGACCACTTTTAGTTCTAGTGCAATCCAAATTCAATTGGTTAGCTATTTTATTGTCTAACTATTGCTTTGATGACTTCGATGCCACGAGTTTTCATAATTTTTAAATAAAGCTTTTGGATACTTTTTCAAATGTTTTTGGCTGCTTTTGAAATGTTATCATTTTTTTTCTAATATTGACAGTTCCCAGTGGCTTCGAGATGGAGTTCATTTGATCATAGGTAAAATTTTTAGGGAAGAGCCTATGGTTTTAATGGCTTGACACCGTCTTCTCGCACTTGTAAAGAATTTTCTGTTTTTTTCCTGTATTTAATGTCGTTTTGATTGTCATAAGACCTATTGTGATGAATTATTGATGTCCTAGAAAGGACAGATATCGTTGCCTTCCCCTCGAGGCAGAATTTAGCGTATTTATTGAATTCGATTGAAAGCTACTGAATTTAATTGCTTTGAAACTACGGGTTTTTTCAACAATTTTGTTTCAATATAATTGTTCATATATGCTGTCTTTCTAGTCATTTTTTAATAAAAACAATTCCATTGCTGTTAGCAGTAGAAAAAATGTTTTTACTGAGGTGTTCATTTTTTTTGCTTCGGCACTTTTCTGTCAATTTTGTTTTTGCTGTTTTTCCCCTTTTTTTGTTCTTTGTAGCAAAGATTCTTCTAAACGCTGAGAGTTCTCATAAGCTTCTAGTTTATGATTGAATTAACTTGTTCAAGGTAGTCAATGTATAGCTAAAGGTCTAAAATTTCTAATTGTTAATTCAAAATTTTTGTTAAAATTTTTTCCACTTTTTGTTGATCTTTTTGTGAATTTGTAACTTACTCTCATCATTGAGAGGTCCTATCCGATTCCTTGTAATCCAAACTTTAATGAGTTTATTTTTATTATGTCGTAACTGTTGTATTGTTTGTTGGACAATATGCGCTTTCTTAGATATTTTGTGAGTGGTCAATATTTGTGTTTCTTTTTGTCTTCTTTTTTGTCAAATTCGCGTTGTAGCATATCCCAATGAGCTTCAAATCAAGCCCAGGTGAACATATTTAACCTTTCAGTATAATTTTAAACTGAATCAGTATAAATAAAAATTAGCTATAAATAAAAATTACAGATAATAGCTAATGATTTTAATTTGCTAAATAATTTAAGTTTTCGTAATTTGTTTGTATTCTTTAGTTATTCTGCACCTTTAGTCCGTTTCTATGGCTTAGTCTACCCACAGAAAGGTCCTATATATTTCCTATTGATGTTTTAGTAAATGTATCTAGAACTTTTGTTGTCAACAGCTACCGGTTTATAAGACGTTTGGAGTTATTTGGTTTACAAGAATGTTGTTTTATTTGACTTTCGCCTCATTATTTCTTTTTGTCGACTTGTTATCTAGTATAATTAAAGAAAAGTCCTATCTGCTAATTTGTGTGGTTAGAGTTGTGTCTAAATGTAGTTTGGCGTTGTTTCTAGGTGATTTTAATTTAAGATATTCAGTTTTTGCCGTAAAAAAAAGTTTTGTTTGTTTTTTCTTCTCGTAGTCTTATTTATGGTAGATCTCGTGAGCGCTTTAATGAGGCATGGCATTATGTTATTCAATTAGTAGTCTGCTACCGGTTTATAAGACGTTTGGAGTTATTTGGTTTACAAAAATGTTGTTTTATTTGACTTTCGCCTCATTTTCTTTTTGTCGACTTGTTACCTAGTATAATTAAAGAAAAGTCCTATCTGCTAATTTGTGTAGTTTGAGTTGTGTCTAAATGTAATTTGGCGTTGTTTCTAGGTGATTTTAATTTAAGATATTCAGTTTTTGCCGTAAAAAAAGTTTTGTTTGTTTTTTCTTCTCGTAGTCTTATTTATGGTAGATCTCGTGAGCGCTTTAATGAGGCATGGCATTATGTTATTCAATTAGTAGCCTGGTATGTATCGATTTCTTTAAACTCAAACATCTATTTTTGATCATCTCTTCATTTGGTTGACAATTAAGTCAAAAATGTAGATGAGCTCGGGTCGGAACATCATGTGCGAACGCATATTAACGAGACTCCTTGTTTAATTCTGTAAGCTAGTATTAGTTAGTTTGGAAGCGTTTTTGACCAGGTAGCTAGCTCCCTAATAACCAGCTAGTTACTACCGAAGACATTTACTCGCTTGACTTTTTTTGGTCATTTGTGTTGTAGTATTTGAGCACCTGTGTGGCAAGTACCTGGCCAGTTTGAAGAAAATGAAGCAAGAGATGCAGCAAGTGTCATCCTCTGGCGCAGCATCCTCAGATATGATTGGTAATGCATTCTATGTAACTCTACTCAAAAGTCTTGGTTTTCCGGAAAAAGGCTTTTATGACTATTTTGTACAGCAATTTCAGCATATAATTTGACTTGCCTCAACCTGGCTCGGTCGTCGTTTCCTCGGGACTCGTTTAGCTCATTTATTTGCTTGATTTCAGGCATGTTCAGTACTTCCATCAGTCAAGACACGGCAACCAGTAGCAATACGAACGGCAACACCAAAAACAATAGCAAAGGAAGCAAGACTAAAGGAGACGACGACGAAGAACGCAATGGTAAGTATCACCAAATCAACTGTGAAAAAAAGAAGATATAGAATCTGAAATTTGGAGGTAAACTAAACGTTTTTATTTTAGATGCAATTAATGCACGAACAGGAACTATCAATCTGAAACCGAGCAGGCAACGGACGGGTAAAGGAAAAGACAAGAAAAAGAAAATGGGTGGCTGTTCTCTCATCTGAAGGTCAGAAAATGGTGTTGCGTGCTTCATGCGATAATTAATTTCGCTTTTAATTGAGCTAGGTGGGTCCTAGATTTTTTGTAATTGCTCTCGAACAAAATTTGAAGCAACTACTATAAACGTGTCTTTTTTATTATTATGATTTTTTTCCTTGACCGTTTTCTTCTAGCACATTCTTTCGCGGGTTCCGATCCCTCATTAGTCGGAATTTTTTGCGCCCATAAAATTCATCTAGAGCTTTTTGTCCGACGTTAGGTTTTGTTTAGTTATGCAATTGTGCGCTTGACCGTTGTGACTTTTTATCTGGAACATTCTTTCGCTTACATGAGCAATTGTATATAATTTATAGTTTATATAATTGTAGTTTATATGTAGTTTATTGTTTATAATATAGTTTATTGTATAATATAATATAAGTTTATTGTTTATAATATAGTTTATTGTATATAATTGTATATATTTACAAGTAAGTGTACGGTTCAGCGGGGCTGCTGAAGAACGCTTGAGTAGGCAAATTTTCGCGTGTTGAAGGGCAATTTTGGACCGCCCCTCAAGTGTCATTTAACCCCCCCCCCCCCCCCCCCGCGCTTTTTCAGCTAGGTTAAAACAAATGCATCCCCTTGCCGTCATTCCATTCGAGAGGTTTTGTTTTCTTCAGTTAATTTCGCAACAATTTTTATACCTAATTGAAAGACAGTATAGTAACATATTAAGGCTCTTGAACAGTAGATTTACAGTAGAGTTTTTAAAAACGTGAAAATGCCTTTTTAACTTTTTGTAAATCCAATTTGCTTTTCTTTAAAAGTTGATTCTCAATTCGTTGTTTTTGTAAGTACGTCAACTGTAAAAGGTTTGCTACCTGATTTCTGTTCGTGGTTTTATTTGTATCGTCGTCTGACCAAATTGTTTTTAGATTTTTGCACCAAACACTTTTGCACATAAAGGGTCAAGGGCGTTGTTGTCTTTTTTAGCTTGATCTTGCTGTTAAATGGTTAATTGTCTGGTCCTTAGTTAATTCTATTTTTTGGATTGAAAGATTTCAGGATTTGTCCTGTTATGTTTTTCGTCTGACCCATTTATTAAAGGTGAAAACACTTTCGTATCTTCAATTTCGACGTTCAATTATATAAAGCAGCACATAAGACAACGTATTAAGTATCGTACGTACATATCAACAAGCGAGAGTTTAGACGGCAAGTTTTTTTGATGCTCTTTACAGGTTTTTTGTCTGATGTTATTGAAGTCAGAATCGGTTCATATTCGATCAACAATCGTCTAAGGAACCTAAAAATGTAAAGCCGAAAACCACCTTATTTGATGCATATCATGGTATCATTTAATTAAAAATAGCTTATACGAACTTTTGTGGAACTCTCTATGTATATTAGAACGTATTTAAATGCATAGAAATAATCGTTTCTGGTTGGATAATAATCTCTCGCCTTACTCAGTAACATCCTCTGGCCCAGAAGATGCTGGGAGAATCGGTACTAATTTTTACCAGCGGGCGTACGAGCGATCCGGTAGACGTGCGCAAGATGGCGGAGCGCGCGACGCTGTCGGCACCTGTAACGGAGTTCGGTGATCTAAGCACTGGGGTAGTAACCCCTTGGGTTGGTCTCTTCAACTACCCAAACCAAATCACCGGTCGCAAGGCGTTGCTCGGCCGGCGTCTGCCACTTGGAACGTCGGTTCAGTGTCGGTAGGTATTCTTTGATCCAACGTGACCAAATAGTGTTAGCATACGACTGTGCGCGGGCGTACCGTTTACGATGATCGAGCTCGTCTACGCCAACGATTGACGGAATTGCTGTTGCTTGGTTACCGATTAGGAAATGATTAGGTGTTATTGTGCCTAGGTCGGACGGGTCGGCGCTTACGGGTGTTAACGGGCGTGAGTTAAGTGCATATTCGAAGAGACAAAAAAAATGTTCAAAATTTCGTCAGTGAGGCGACGAGTACCGAGGATGGTGTAAAGTATTTGCTTGAAACTACGTACCAGTATCTCCCAGATGCCACCTTGGTATGGCGCACTGGGCAGATTGAACCTCCATTAATGCCTTTGTTCCTCTTTTCGATATTCTCGCGTAGTTCTTTTTCCGTTTAGTGCCATTGTCTGACCAAATAATGGCAGGTGTACCCCGACGCGAGACGAACCGCTCCACTCCCATTACACACAAACTGGCGTCAATGGACGGAACGATTTCAACATGAACGGCACGAGTAGTTAAGCATGTGAAGAGGAAACCCCACCTCTTCTCGTCAGTCCTACGTACAGTAACGTAAAACGGACCCAAGTAGTCGACCCCGGTGTTCGTGAAGGGAGGAGACTGATATGCGTGTCTTTCTACTGAGAGGTTGAATAGTGATGAACAGCCATGATGGGTTGAATAGTGGCAGCGCGGAACATTCTGCACGTGACGCAGTTGGATTTAATTGAACGCAGTGAGGATCGTAATTTGAGGTTGGTATAACGTTCTTGTACTTTAGCCCAAAGTTGGTCAATACCTTGATGATGATGTTTAACTTGGGTGTGCCTAAGGAACAACTTTACAAATGCATGTTGTGCGTCGAGAACGATCATAGTCAACTTCGACCATCCGTTTGATGCGGCCAGCCGATCGGATTAGACTATTTGGCGCATTAAAGGGAGAAAACGGTGCAATACGACTACTCCGTTTAACGGATTTGTTTTTGAGGAGATATTTTCTCACCGCATTAAATGATTCCTTTTGCACAAGGTACTGGAGATGACGCTCGGTTTCGTCAAGCTCCGTGGGGTCTATGATGCTACCATCGGCATTACGGTAACATTCGTGAGAAGGTAACCGGCGAAGTGCGTACGCTGTTACTCGTAGCAACTTTTGATAAGAACTGTACTTAATTGCAGGGAATTAATTGCGGCGGCAGTACCTTATTTGACTTGGTTACGGATGCGGCCAATGATGTATTGGTTTCCACAATTTCCTTAGTTACTATACAAGTTTGATGTTTTTAACTACTTCGGTGCTTGGAGCAAACGGGAATTCCTTGGTTCTTAAGAAATCTGGACCCCTCACCCAGCTAATTGATTGCAAGAACTCAGCGGACATATCACGAGTACCTGCATCTGCCGGATTATCGCTTGAGGAAACGTGGTTCCATATGTCAACGCTATTGTGTTCTAAAATTTCACATACACGGTTTGCATTAAATATTGGCTGCTTGCTTGTTGAGTGAAGCCACTGTAAGAGAGTAGTGCTATCGGTACACATAAAAACTTTGTTAACAAGCACAGTAAGGTCTCGACAGCTGTCTTGTTTCAACCGAGTGGCCAGTAAAGCAGCTTGCAGCTCTAGCTTTGGAATTGTCATCACCTTCATAGGTGCTGTCGAGCTTTACCCAGGACAATTGCAAGCTCTATTTTTGGCCAACTAGAAGTGTTTACTTGAGTTCGGAGAAATGCAACAGTGCTGAAGACCTCTTGGGAACTATCGCCAAACATGCCTTGTTCCAGGTGTTCAAATTTTCCCGAAAAGTAGCTCCTCGCTATAGCAATTTCTTCAAGCTTGGGTAGTTCTATACTCCATTCTAGGAACCTTTCAACATTGCCTTTTGGTAATTCTTCGTCCCAGTTCTGCCCGCTGACACGCCAGATTTCCTTTAGTAAAAATCGGGCACCAACAGTAAATGGCGCCACTAGGCCGATGTGATCAAATACCTTAGACACTAGGCTCAATACCAAGCGTTGTGGTAAAGACTTAGTTACTGTACTGGAAGTACCCCGACTCACAACAAGAGTATCATTGTTGTGATCCCATTTCAACCCAAGCACGTGCAAAGATTCCTCCATAGATGAGGCAATTGCTTTTGGTTCGATGGACTGAGTAGACCCATCAATTTGGTCAGCCAGATCAGGTGCATTGCTTACAACTTAGTAAGCTTGAACCCACCTAAATGGAGAAGATGCACCAATAGCTTCCATCTATTGAGAGCCCTCTCAGGCGATTCCACCGAATTCAAGTAATCGTCCTTGTAGAAGTTTTCTAGGACGGCTTTGGTTGCTTCCGGGTACTGACTAATATTGTCGCGGGCCGTGCGTTGCAATGCATAGTTAGCGCATGTGGGCGAGTCTTTAGCCCCAAATATATGGCGCGTGTTTTGATACACTACAGCATTTGTTTTGGGGTCCTCTCGCCACAAAAAACGCAGTGATGGCTGGTCACAGTCAGGGACACCCTCTTGGAGAAACATACCCTCGATATCTGCGGACACGGCGAATTGATGTTGACGGAACCTAAGTAGTACATGGATTAGGTTTTGGAGCAGGTCGGGGCCAGTGAGCAACGATTTATTCAAAGAAGTACCGTAGAACTTTGCTGCACCATTTAATACCCTACGCACTTTCTCCGGTTTGTTCGGGTTGATTACGGGATGATGTGGTAGGTACCACTCTTTATCCGACTGCTGCTCGACCTTGTGAGCATCAGGGACTATTTAAGTAACCTTTTTCCAAGTCTTCACGGATGGTATTAGCATAATTTTCGTTCAATGTTGTGTCTCTCGAGAGCCGCTTTTCGAGAGACTTGAGCTGTACCAGTGACGAAAAATAGTTATTTGGGAGCTGGATGTTGTCATCAGCCCATAACATACCGACATCGTATCTTTGGCCGTTATGAAAAGTTGTTGTTTTAAGTATTTCCTGCACGCGAGCATCCGCTGCGGATCGTGGGTCAAACTTCTTGTATGCGCCGTACAATTCCATATCGTACCATGACTTAACGTGACAAGCCAGTTCAAAATCCTGTTCAATATTGGCTTTCAAACACGTCGAGACTAAACTTGAACTTGACGGGAGTAGACCACTTAGAACCCAACCTATGGGCAAGCGGACAGCGAACGAGGAGCACTTTTCGTAGGCCGCGAAGTTCTTTAATGGACGGACGGCATGGTAGACATCCTGTCCAAGTATATATCTTATAGGGCCGCCAGATGTGGGTAAGTTTCTTGCATGGATGTAACGTCAATGATGTCGGAACCTACATTTAATGTTTCCCTCACATAGAGACGTACAACGAATGCTTCGAATTCTTGATCTTTATGAGGTGTCACAGTCAAATGAACCACTTTTGTGTCGATGAGTTCTTCCGTGTTTATAACCTTGACGGTCAGTTTCAATGCGGTACCCTGCAAACCGAGTCTAGCTGCGAGATTATCGGACACCCAAGAGTTACTGCAAGCGGTTTCGCATAAAACCATCGCCGTAGTATTGGTACCAGAAGATTTAGTCAAGTTCAGTTCCGTGACCTGAAGGAGGTCTTTGACATCCGTCACGGAAGACAAAGTGGTAGTTTTTGTTTGGTTGCTGTTGACCAGTAGATGGCCGGTAGATAGTATCTGCGTTCGACTTCGATGTATTGATGTTGTTTGTTGAGGGTTTAGCTGGAAAAACCATTTCAGCTCCATGAAGTAAGGTGTTATGGGAGCTGTTGCAACCATCTTTTCTACCTTTACCCGGACTTTGCACTGCCTGAACGTGTTTATCTCGCAAACAAAAGAAGCAGAGCTTTGCCTCAGCCACGACCTTGGCTCTGCGTGGGGGTCTTTTCCTTAAAGACACGGCATTCCCACAGCCTGTGGCTGCCTTTGCATACAATGCAACTAGAGATTGATGTTGACGGAGAACTTTGTTGCGGCTTAAGATTATTCTTGTGTTTCTTATTTGCAGCAAATGACTTCGAAGCAACTTTTGTTCTTGTCACTGCGTTTTTGGTGTCCTCAGTCCTTGCTTTAGTTGCGGTATTCTTCATTAAATCGTGCGCTTCGGCCTTCTCCTTTAACCAGTCGTTGAAGTCCAGATTAGGTTTCACCCAATGCTTTTTTACCGTGAAGAGTGACCACGACTCCTTCATGTTGTGTGGAAGCTTCTGTACCGCGGTGTTGAGAAGCACTCTTTAAATCCGAATCATATGAGAGCGATTTAAAGACCCCGACATCACTTGAAATGCACCCTGAATAGTTAATGATTTTGTCGCTATTGTGCGTCCTCAATGGTGGAAAGCTGCTGAGTTTGTCCAAATGGGCACTTACGACCGCCTGTGGTCGGCCAAATTTACGTTCTAAGGTCCTCAGTGCGTCTTCCTACAATGCGCCGCATTAAGCAAACTCAGCTATAGCTGTTTTAGCATTACCAGTTACGAGGGTCTTAAGGTATGTCAATTTCGCATCATCATTTAGGGACTGAGAGTCTATTGCGCTTTTAAACAGAACATACCATTCGTGCCACTGTAGGGGGATCACCACTGTATTGGGAAAATTTCCATTCAGGTTGCGGATGATTCTCTTGCTCGTTATGGCGTCAGCCAACGCCTTAATAAGGTTTGCGTTTTCGGCTGCTGGCGCCGGAGGCGTGGGATGCAGTGGGCCACCTCAACACAACGGTGCAGGTGCTGTATGACCATACATGGGAGGAACGATTGGCGTGACAAAAGGTGGATCGATGTTAGTTGCCGTACTGAATGGTTTTACTTGGTTTCAACAGGTTGCTGCGTGGTTGGTATTAACATTTTGTGGTGCAGTCGTTTGTGAGTTGGCATGGCTGATAGGAGTTAGCAGTGCTTGGGGGTAGCGTCGGTTGAAAGTTGTTGTAAACGGCTGCATTATTTGTCACTTCTTTTACTTTTGTGGGGTTATTCCGAGGGAAACGCCAAGTTTAGGTCAGGGTTACGGTTAATGTGAAGTTTTGGTGCGGTGGGACTTGGTAACGGTCTGACTAGAGAGGAACCAACAGGGTGCTGCTGATGGTTAATTAAGGTATGTAATTGCGGTGCTATACTCGGTGGGATTACGGGAACTTGGGAGTCAACTAGATGATGCGACGGGAATACGGGCGGCTGTACCACGTGTGGGGTCAAAAATCGAGAGAAATTATGCGGGAGGTGGGTATTAGGGAGTTGTGTAGCGTTTGAAGTGTTACTTTGCGGCGGGTTCTGTTGTTGTGGAACACGAGGGATGGACAGATCTACAGTGGAACTTTTTGGACCCAAGAACTGATTTACCTGAAGGTTTGTTGAAAAATCAGGTACAAAAATTGGAGTTAGTTGGTGCCATAACGGGTGTCGGTGGCCGGGGAGGTTGCATAGGTGGCTGGAGTGGTGGGAGTGCGACGTTTTGTACGTCGACTGAAACTTGGATCACCACTGCCTGAGGGACTATGTGCTTGCTCGACCCGTTCATCACTGAGTGATTGCTGCAGTTGAGCCTGGAGGTATTCCCGATACAGGGCTTCTTGCTGAGCAACAGAAATGGCAACTCCTTGCCGTGTGTACTGAGAAAAATTTTCAAGGTGATTTAAGTTACCTGCAAAAAATATTTGAGTTTTCGGGAGGATTACTAAGGGCAATATCTTGAACGGGATGGTCAGCGGTTACTGAACCAGGACGAGAAGAGTTTAACTCACTTGCAGCATTCAATGAATTACTGGGTGGAAACAAATTTACCCAATCTTGAACAAGTTTGACTTCTATCTTATCCCTTATCTTTCAATAAGTTTAGTTCACTTGAGTACAAACAATGAACGATTATCCTTTAATTCGGCCTCATCTAATATAACTGCGGCAACACGCTGTCGGTTGTCTTCCTCCAGTTCCTGAAGTGCCATCTGCTCCATTTGTATTTTAAGCTCCTTTTTCCGCATTTTAATTTCGTGTGTCGGCTTAGTGAGGCGGATGGCAGCTTGTTCTTGTTTTTCAGCCTCTTCGCGTTTTAGTTTTGCTATGAGAAAGTCTACGCTGGCTAGACATTGACGAACTTTTTCGGTGTGTACTTCTTTTAGAGTGCCCTTGAGAATTAATGCCCTCGCATACGGTGTCTCGGTCAGCAACTTAGTCAATATAGTTTCTAGCGGCAAGCAAGAATTTATCATTGTTCTTAGTTACATCATCCAACCATTGCTCAAGAACAGTGTAAATTGAGGCTGGTTTCCCGGCTTTACTGGCCAAGTCGAATAGTTCTTCTCTCTTCTGCACCATTTTGCTGAAAATATCCTTTAACTTAGAAACCAAGCGTTCAACTTTAACCCTCCTGTCTTAACGATCTATGGCATCTGTGATTTACGTCCCTATGGATGTTACGTAACTCAGATTCTACATTAGATCTTGCATTAAAGAGCTTTTTCAATTTCTCTTGCTGTTCGGCCATGATATTGAAATGGCTAAGTTATTAATGTAGAGCAACTTTCAACCAAATGACTACTCGATAATAAATACGTCGAAAAGCAGGAAAGAAGTTACCGAGTAACGAATTACTCGGCGAAAGTGAGTTACAAAGGGGAGAGGGCGTCTAACGTGCTTCTAAGCAACGTGAGACTAAACAGGAAGACAGACAACAGGCGAAAGATGACCGGGTGGACGAAGCACGACGAAACGGGAAACGAAACTGACGGGGTGGGAAGTACGGGTGAACGCCGCGCAACGATACAGGAAACGGAACGTAACTAGAGAAAACGCGCGTGGGAAACGGGCAACGCAACGGACAGGACGGTAACGATGAACGAGCGACGCATGAACAAACGGAAAACCAGACGGACCGAACAAAATGTCGGGCGGCGGGCTCACGACGCGGCGGGAAAATGGACGGTTAGAACGGAAGTGTTGAGCGAGTAGCGCGCAACGAAACGAAAAGACGGAACGGGCGGGAGACGATTAAGCAACGAGCGGTGAGGCCGAGAAGTACTATACTAGCAGACCACAGCAACAAGTTCAACCAAACAAACTAGCCGTAACTCCAGAACAAACTTAAGTCACACCCTAGGTAGGAGGAGAGATGCTACTGCATGAGAAACTAGCACAAGTCATTATGGGGCTTAATATATACAAATAACAAATTAGTTTACGGCAAAGCAGTAGTATACTAAATGTATGAAAAGAGGTTTACTAGCCTTAACTCCAGATTTAAGTCACACCCTAGCAAAACCCATACCAAAACAACCAATCAGCATGCTAACAATATTAAACAAACTACAGCAAATGTTAAATAAATACAAAAGTGTATTTGTAGACTATGACAGCTGGAAAAGTCAAACAATCTAGCCGCAACTCCTGAATAAATCCACGTCACTACCTAGAAGGCAAAAGGCCAAGCCAAAAGTTATACAGATACACTCAAACATACAGCAGCGAAAATCAATATAATACAACAGGAATGCTAGTAAATTAGTAAAGTTGTAAAATTCAAGAGACACTCCAGCCGTAACTCGTGAATCGACTAAGTCACACCCTAGAAAGATACAAGACCAAAAACAACAGACCAGCATACTAGCATAAACAACATACTGCAACAAAAGACATACTTCATCACATATGACATACTATATCGAAATCCGGAAAAATAGACGGAGAAAACGAAAAGCAAACTTTTGGGAGAGCAACGTTATTGAAAAAAAAAACGAAGCACGGACAATTGACGAGTGAAAGGTCAAAAAGGACGCGTACGAAGCGTTACATAAACCAGCGACGAGAAAAGATTCTGGGAATTCGATAATTTTTTCTTTAGGCCGGGTGTTGTGAAATTTTTGATAACTTCTTGTTTGTGTGTGTTGAGTTTCACTCGATTGACGAACTTTTTGAACCTTCTTGTTGGAAAATTTGATTTTCGACAGATTTGTCAAGTTTTATGTTTTTGTCCAATTTTTCTGTTTTCGGTCAATTTTTTTGCAATTTCTTGAGTACGGAACGGTAATCCACTAAACTGGAAAACTTTTTGCTGGAAAATACGGTTTATCAGTATTCGGTCATAATTTTCTAATTTTTTTTGAAATGCCTCAAAATTGACCAAAAATTTTCAAAATTGAACAATTTTGCATAATGTTCTCTCAAATTTCTCTATATCAAAGATTTTTTTTTTGATATACGAACCGACTATATCAATTTTCTCAAATTTTCGGTAAACCTACCAAAAATTTTCAAAATCAAAGTTTTTTGCTCTTAAAAAATTCAACTGTGGGGGTTATTGGTGACCAGTTATCCAGAAAATTTTGATTTGACTACCCCATTTAATATCAAATGTTCAGGATATTGGGTTACTTGCCGTCTAAAATCGTTTTTAATCAAATTCACTGCAAAAAATTATTCTGTTCTTACAGTCTTTTGAGAGACCTCTTAGGCGACTCCACCAAATTGGAAAACTCAACACTTGGTCCAAATTGCTCTAACTTCGGTCGTAGATCGTGTGTCGTGCATGTCCCGAGGTATCTGAACTACAAACAGTTTAATAAAGTCGGGGTTTCGGCTGTTGTTGCTCACACCATTTGGGAACACTTTTGAAAACCCATTTGTCGAAGCAGAGCTATGATTTTGGTTTCCAGTGGCTCCAATGTTGCTAAGGCGAGTTTTGGGCGAAAATGGGGGAGGCTTCATCAGGGGCACGTTGTTCACACTGCTCGGGCTATGTTGCACATTCTCAGCCGAGGTGATCGTTTTGAGAGGCACAAGCAAAAGAAGGCTCGCTTGTTCTCTCGGATTTTTATTCATGGATTGAGTATCTCTCTCTCTCTCTCTCTCTCTCTCTCTCTCTCTCTCTCTCTCTCTCTCTCTCTCTCTCTCTCTCTCTCTCTCTCTCTCTCTCTCTCTCTCTCTCTCTCTCTCTCTCTGATCGTCGTAAACGAGCTTTCAACGATCTGAGTAATAATAAATGAACGGCTATCAAGTTCTTAAGCCGGGAGCGGCATCATATTAAAGGTCAAAACACTTTCGTATCTTCAATTTTGACGTTCAATTCTATAAAGCAACACAAGACAACGTATCAAGTATCGTACGTACATAGCAACAAGTGAGAATTTAGACGGCAAGTTTTTTTATGCTCTTCACAAGTTTTTTGTCTGATGTTATTGACGTCAGAATCGGTTCATATTCGATCAACTATCATCTGAAGAACCTAAAAATTAAGCCGAAAACCACCTTATTTGATGCATATCTTGGTATTATTCAATTAAAATTAGGTTGTACGAACTTTTTTGGAACTTTCTATGTATATTAGAACGTATTTAAATGCTTAGAAATAGTCGTTTCTGATTGGTTTATAATCTCTTGCCTTACTCAGTAACACCATTTAACTTTTCGTCCTCAAAATAGGATGAACAGGAAGCGCCCAGCGGGCATTAAGTTCTCTTAGAGCCCTTAAGCTCGCTAGTCGCCAAGTAAGTGATTCACAAACTGTTTTGGGGACATACTTATGGTGTGAAGGGCTGTTTAATTGCTCTTGAACGAAGTTCATAGCAATTATGGTAAACGTGTGTGTCTTTTTTTAAGCAAATCTTTTGCTTGACAATTGTGCGCTTTTCTTCTAGAACATTCTTGACTTCTCAAGTGACTTTTTCACGCTTTCGTTCATCATTATTGAGTGATCTCTAGTGCTCCGAAGTTGCTAATAAAAAAAATCGGTTGCAGCATAGCAAAAGTAAGTGACTCGTAGCGCAGTGGTTAGTGGGGGTGGCCATTGATCGAGAGGGCAGTGGATCGAATCCCTCTCAAAGTTTTTTAAATGGGGTCAAAGTTTTTTTAAATGAACGACCATGAATTAAATTGCCTCGCCTGTCGTTCAAGAGCAATTCTTCCGACATTTGTCGGTTTATGTTCTTAGAAGTTGACCACCCCCATCCGTACCCCTAGAGTTGACCACCCCCCCCCCCCCATCCGTACCCCTACACATCGTTCATGCCGCAAGGACCCCGTGCAGCCAAAGAGACCCCTCAACCGTTGCCCCCCCCCCCCCACTGTTGCCACCTCCACCTTATATCTTTCTCTAGTCTCCTAACGTTTCTTGTGCTATTTCATTTGAATTTTCAGTTTTCTATGTCAGAAATTCTATACAAATTACAAGTTGCTTGAAGTTCTCAATTGAGTTTCATTTGCGTTGACAGAGTCACCGGATGATGTGTGCTATTGGGGCTACTATCCAACCAAAGCAGATCTCAATGATGTCAACTGGCTCGCTCATCCGTTGAACCGTTGTACTAAATACGATTAAACCTGCTATTGCTTTCACGTTTCTCATTCGGAGCTTATAATTCAACAAAGCTAGTGATATGCTATTCCATGGATCTTTTAAGAGCTATTTAGTGTCAAGTGCGGATCATTAATTTACATTCAAGCCGTGAATTTCAAAGACTTGACTTTGGAAGTTTTGATACTTTTTTAACGGTTACAATTTCAAAAACACCATTGGATCAAATATCTACGGAATTATTTTGAAGTGGACCTTTTCATGCCCTTAAACGAATTTCTTGATAAATTTCTTGGATTCAGAGATGAATTTATGCGTGCCTTAAAAAGTCAAATTAAGTGGTGTTGAAGAAACAATTGTTTTCCATACTTTTTGAAATACTCTTTGATTTAGAATTATTATTCTAGGTCATAATTCACAGTGTTTAAATTTTTGACTGTTTTGACTGTCCTCAGATCAGTAACCAGAATCATTCTTTCGATCAATGCATCTTTGCAGCTCTCTGGTCGATTTGGTTTGAATTGTGCAATGCTTTAGATGCTATCATGTATATATGAAGAAAATTAACTTATAACCCCTGTCTACTGTTTTAAGTGCTAATTTTAAAATTCGTGCATAATTTTACGGACTGTTTCAGGGATCTGTTTTTTTATTTTGCTTCTATTCCCAATAATTCAAATTTGAATTGAGTTGAAATCCCGTACAAGGAACTTTATTATTTACTCCGGCAGTTTTTCAGGTTTATATACAAGTTTTCAAAATTATATATAAACCAAATTATATATAAACCAAAAGATTTCCAAATTATAAGTAACTTATTAGTTTTATTTTGTTTGGTTTAAATCTAGAGAATAGGCATGACGTAATAATTTTAACTGAAACAGATTCGGTTTGTCAATAAAATATCAGACATTCTCAGTGTTCATAATAGTTTGACTTTTTGTTTCTTATTCCTCGTTCTATCCCCGTCCTACATCTTCATTTCGTCACAATAAAATAATACTAATGAGCGCAATGTGTACATTTTATCAAAACCATTTCTTTCATTTGTTTAAATTGTACGTAACTGTGAATAATGCTAAATTGCTTTAATGACTGTACAAATTCAATCTTTTATTCGTCTTTAGTTGCAATCATATAGAAATGTTTTTATTTTTCGCAGAGAAGTCATATCCGTTATTATTAAACAAGAATTGGCATTGTTCCTTCTACGGCATGGTGAAGGCCGTTTATATTCAAGCTACTGCTAGGTAGTGGGGCCCAGTACTCCGTGGCTTTTTGCATTTGAGGAAATCAAATACTAAGTCAATGGAAGTATATTATCACGCAACAAACGTTTTATATTTGGAAATAGTAATTGCCGTTTATCATGTTGAAAGGCGAAATTTTGTTCAATGATTAGTTAACTGAGATGAAATTGTTTCTTGCGTCCTGGTGAAATTGGTTAAAAGTAAATTTGAAATATAAATTTGAAATAGCATTGTTGACTTTTTTCTATTAGCTTCTGTTTTCTGTTCATTGAATGTTATGGGTATGTATGAAAAGGGAATTTGATACTAACGGAAGTTTTTTCCGAACTTTATAACCGACGCGAAGAAAATGAAAAAACGAATCTAAAATAAAAACAACTTAAAAAAGAAATCTGGATACTGCAAGTTTGTTATAGCAGCGAGGCTGTTAGCTGACCATAGTTAGATTGCAGTTTTCTTTATTTTGACATCATTTAATAGAACTTGAACTGATATGGGTCGCGTGTTTTAACGAATCGAAGACAAATGATAGTGATGTACGGTTTTTGAGAAAAGAACGATAACGAAAGTCATTGTTAATCTATAGTTTTTAGGCTCGATGGAGAATTTATGGCGATTTTTATTCGTTTTAATGATAATTATGGGAGAGCGTGAAGGGTGGGTGCAAAAAAATTTCACTGAGTTAATTATTTCATTAGCTTTTTTCCTTTGTCAAAGCATTTTTTGCATTTAACTGTACTGCTTCTGCCAAATCGAGTTCTTTGGTATAAATCATGAATCTTTGCGGCTTTTATGAGAGTTGTATTGCTTTTAGTTAGTCTTTCACATGATTCATTTGGCCGCTTGATTTCTTCTTTTAACGCTAGCAATATGTTTTTGCTGAAAAATATTCAAAAATCAAACAATACTGTTGAAGTACACAGTCTGTTTAATTGTATTTTTTTTGTAATAAATAGCTAGAAAAAACACCTTTGCTCCGAAAGATTTGTTTGCCCGCTCTGATAGCAGCGTCTATTATTGGCACAATATGGTTCTTACGAAGCCCAATTAATAAATGGTTTTTGTCCGTTTTTTCAGCTGGCGAGTAGTGTTGGTTTTCTGCAATTTGTTCCAATAGCAGCAGTTTCGTTTAGCCGTTTAAGGCCTCACTGATTTGGGTATTTGTTTTGGGTTTCTGGAATTGCAAACGTGTGAATAGACAATGAGTTTTCAGGGTTTCAAACATTAAGACCAGACACTGAAAATTTATTTAATAGAGAATTTGCTTGGTTTTCTTGTTCATTTATATTATACGCAATTCCAAATTTGCTAATTGTTTTCTAACGTAAAATTTTAGGTGGGAAGGTTTTAGGGGGTCAGATTTTTTAGTGAGTGTGTTTTTCTTTTTAAAATCCATTAACTTCCTGTCAAATATAATTTAAGACAAAAATAATGTATTATACTTGTCTCCTGCTTTTTCGTGATAGGAAAGCTTTTAGCAGTGTCCTGGCGCTCGGTTTTGGTAATTAATTGCTCTCGAACGAAGTGTTGGTCTTTTTGATGCAAAATTTTTGCGTGACCGTTGTTGAAATTTTTTCTAGAACATTCTGTGACTTAGTGACTTTCTCACTCTTCAATTCTTCATTTTGAGTGATCTCAATTGCTCTCATTATTTGTTACTAGTATAAAAGCTATCCTGGAGGTAGCGGGCTCGAACCTCTCTGAGATAGTCGGTTTGTTTTTTATATGGGTTTTACCGTTTTTTGGAATTCCTCTTTGTTTATTTTCTGTACTGCTTTGATTTTGTCCCTCCGTTAGGCTTAGAGTCAGAAATATCCCAAAATTAAGTCTGAATTGATTTGCAAAGTCAAGAGGAGTTATTTGTCAGTGCCATTTGAGGCTTTCTTTACAATCATGTTTTCCTTGTATCCTTGACCCAGCTATGCAATTATTTATCTGACGTGATTTGATTTCTCTGTTAACATAGAACTTAATTGAGCTTCTAGAGAAAGCAAATGTTTTGGTTTCTGAGATACACTACGATTTCATTTATTCGCAGTAGCTTCAATGAATTGTGCAATTAGAGGACCAGCAGAGCAATAAGAGAGCTGCTCAGCTACTTAATGCTCTCTGCCGATAGGCCGATAGTTTTTGAAGTAGCCATGTCATTCCTCTAGCTGCGAGAGACGGATAGTGTCACGCTCTCTGCTGTTCTCATTTTTATGTAGTGGCGCAACTTATTTTGAAAATGGTCCGATTTAATTCAAGACTCTAGCTCTCCCGGGCTAATAATTGTTAAGCAAACTGTCCAGGCCAATGACCATCAGTTCAAGACTACCTGTATTAAAAAATCTTCAATTCCAATTAGTAGAAGAAAATACAAAAAAGTAGAAGAATGATGAGCCAAATAGGAACAAAAACGTGAGCACGGAAAACTTTACAAGAATATTTAATGTTAAAACTGCAAGTGTTCGTTAAATCGAGAAACGAAACCGTCTGTAAAGATCATTGGCAATTTCGTCTATGAATGTGGTCGATTGCATGCGGAAATTGAATGATTCATTTCGAATAAAAGTATTTAACTTACGTGTGCTCTTTTAAGAAATTGCTCGTTTGATTACTTTTTCTAGCTTATCGTAATCACAAAGAATTCTGATGCAGTTGCACGCGTTGTTACAGCATGTGAAACAATATCCAAGTCTTGTTCCAACATGTCATTTACAAATTTTTCGAGCAGTGAAAGGTCTTTTCGAAATCCCTGTTAAGGTATGCCTTTAGCCAACTGGAACAAAACATGATGAGTGTTGATGTTCTGCTACTACTACTAAAACAGTAATTTTTTTCAACAAATCGGAGAATGTCTCTTCAGAAAGTTTATTACACCTGTAGATTTTGACAGTTTGAGTCTTTGTGACGGTGACCCAAAAAGTTGGAGCAAATACTAACTTTTAGATCATAAATGTTCTCGAGCATAAAATCTTGTGGGATTTTTTTTTTACAAATTTTCCTTGGCTGGGATGGAATTAAGGTCCGTTAAGAGTTGCCCAGAAGGAAAGTTATCAATATCTAATTGCATACATAGGTTTTTAGTTGTAGCTTCAAATCGTTGCGCTAAAGATACATTGCAATCTACTTTAACCACCTTAACTACTTTAACCAATTTTCTCCGGTCGGTAAGATGTGAACGCATGAGCGAGAAATATTTCGTCAAGCCCGAGGGACTCTAATTTTTTTGTTAACCACAGATGCAGCACGGTATCGAACGCTTTTTTTGACTTCGAAGTAAATGGCTAAACATTCATTACTTAAATCTTGAGCATCTTAGGTCTCTTGCTTTTGTAAGACTTATAAATTTGTTTTGTCGTATTTCGTTTTTTCCTAAATCCTTGTATTTCTCGCAGAATTAATGCAGGCACCTCAGGATACAAGCAGCTATATTTCATTCGTAAAAATTAAAGCCAGCTTGGGCAAAATGATGATCGGGTAAATACTATTAAGGTTACAAAGTAACCATTTTTGTTTTCCATAAATGTCGCCGACTGTTCTCAATTACAACCTTGGAAAAAAGGTTAAAAACCAACGGAACCAAAATTTGCTCATTTCCTTTCAAGACATCGAGGAAAGATATCTGAACCCGTAGAGCAGCAGTTGCACCTCATTGGTGACAATTAGTTTCTTTTTTTGCAAATTTGCAATCGGCGAAAAATATTGTTTGTCGTGCTGTGTTGAAATTTTACGTTGTTTTGTTTGCCAAAATAGGCAGAAAACTTGTTGAAATCATCAGCACTCTCTTAATCCCTTTCCGCTATTCAGGAAGCAATTTTATCTTTTGCGGGGAAAAAAGCGCCTCTAAAACATCTCCGAATAGTGAAACAATGTTTTTTGTTTTCCAAGTGAAACTGCTCTACAAAAATGCATTTCTTATTCTATTAAAAATACGGTTCGTTCGCAATTAACTTAGTTTTTGCTCGTGATTAGAGGATGTAGAATCATTTTTTTGTAAAGTGTCTGAAATGGAGGAGATGCTTGATGTGCGGACAGTAGAAAGGAGCATAATGACGTCTACTTTTTTTTTCTCATTATTCAATGGATAGGTTCATTTAGGAGATAAAAAACAGTACTGGAATAAACTGTTAGGAGAAACTGGAAAAGAGTGGCATGGTTGTAGATACTTGCATCATATCAAAAGAAGAAGATTGTTTTGTGATCTGAAATTTTTCCTGTTATGAAGAGAGTTATTAATTGCTCTCAAACTAAGCTTTTAGCAATTATATTAGTCCTGTTGGTCTTTTTTATGCGATTTCTCGTGTGACTCATTTGACTTTTCGTCCTCAAAACGGCAGAAACAGGTAGCACACGGCGTGCATTAAGTGCTCTCATAGCCTTTCAGCTCACTAGTCTTTAAGTATGCGATTCACAAACTGTTTTGGAAACTTATTCTTTACGTGTGAAGGGTAGTTCTTAGGTTGACCCCTCACAACCCCCCATCTGCCCCCTCTCACTACTTCACCCTCCTCCCCATTTCATACCCCAATCCCTACCCCTGCAAATCTTTCAGGTGGTAAGTGCCCCAAGCAGCCAAAGACCCCCTCCCACCGTTACCCCCAACTGTTGCCGGGGAATTGTGATGCATTTGCACGCGTTGTTATGTCATTTACAAATTCATCGAGCAGTAAAAGGTCTTTTCGGAATCCCTGTTAAGGTATTGTCAACAAAACAAGAATTCGTAGTGTCGACATAATTCTAGGTTCTTAGTTATTGAGAATCCACAAAAAACGGGTATTTAATCCTTCAACGCCTCCAAATTGCTTTAGCCAGCTGGAACAAAACATGATGAGTATTGATGTTCTACTACTACAAAAACAGGTAAATTTTTTCAACAAATGGCCAACTATTTCTCTTCAGGAAGTTTATTAAAACTGTCGATTTTGACAGTTTGAGTCTCTGTGACAGTGATACAAAAAATTGCAGCAAATCATAACTTCTAGATCGTAAATGTTCTCGAGCATAGAATCTTGTGGGATTTTTTTTACAAATTTTCCTTGGCTGAGATGGAATTCAGGTCCGTTAATAGTTGCCCAGAAGGAAATTTAAAAATATCTAATTGCATAATTAAGTTTTTAGTTGTGGCTTCAAATCATCGCGGTAAAGGTGCATTGCAATCTGCTTTAACCACGTTACTTACTTTAACCAATTTTCTCCGGTCGGTACCATATGAACGCTTGAGCGAGAAATTTTTGTCAAGCCCAAGGGACTCTAATTCTCTCGTTAACCACAGACGCAGCGCGGTGTCGAACGCTTTTTTGACTTCGAAGTAGATGGCTAAACATTCATTACTTAAATCTCGAGCATCTTAGATCTCTTGCATTTCTAAGACTTATATATTTGTTTTGTCGTATTTCGTTTTTTCGTAAATCCTTGTATTTCTCGCGGAATTAATGCATGCACCTCAGGATACAAGCAGCTATATTTCATTCGTAAAAATTAAAGTCAGCTTGGGCAAAATGATGATCGGGTAAATACTATTAAGGTTACAAAGTAACCACTTTTGTTTTCCATTAATGTCGCCGACTGTTCTCAATTACAACCTTTGAAAAAAGATTGAAAACCAACGGAACCAAAATTTGCTCATTTCCTTTCAAGACATCAAGGATGGTTATCTGAACCCGTAGAGCAGCAGTTGCACCTCATTGGTGACAATTAGTTTCTTTTTTTTTGCAAATTTGCAATCGGCGAAAAATATTGTTTGTCATGCTGCGTTGAAATATTACGTTGTTTGGTTTGGCAAAATAGACAGACAACTCGTTGAAGTCATCAGCATTCTTTTAATCCCTTTCCGCTATGCAGGAAGCAATTTTGGCTCTTGCAGGAAAAAAGCGTTTCTAAAAGATCGCAGAATAGTGAAACAATATTTTTTATGTTTTCCAAGTGAAACTGCTCTACAAATGCATTTGTTATTCTATTAAAAATAATAAATATATTGAAACTATTAAAAAAATATTGAGAATCCACCAAAAATGGGTATTTTTATCCGTAACCCCTGCAAATTGCGTTAGCCAACTGGAACAAAACATGCTGAGTATTGATGTTCTGCGACCACTAACTAAAATAGTGAATTTTTCAACAAATTGCCATTTATGTCTCTTTAGGAAGTTTATTACACCTGTCGATTTTGACAGTTTGAGTCTCTGTGACGGTGACACACAAAATTGGAGCACATCATAACTTCTAGATCATAAATGTTAGCCATGTTCTCGATCATAGAATTTTGTGGGAATTTTTACAAATTTTCCTTGGCTAGGATGGAATTCAGGTCCTTTAATAGTTGCCCAGAAGGAAAAATTATCAATATTTAATTGCATAAATAATTTTCTAGTTGTAGCTTCAAATCATCGCAGTAATGATGCATTGCAATCTACGTTAACCACGTTACCTACTTTAACCAATTGTTTCCGGTCGGTAAGATATGAACGCATGAGCGTAAAAAAAATTTCGCCATGCCCAATGGACTCTATTTTTTTCGTTAACTACAGATGCAGCACGGTATCGAATGCTTTTTTTTACTCGAAGTAGATGGCTAAACATTCATTACTAAAATCCTGAGCATATTAGATCTCTTGCATTTCTAGCACTTATAAATTTGTATTGTCGTATTTCGTTTTTCGTAAATCTTTTATTTTCTCGTAGAATTAATGCAGGCACCTCAGTATACAAGCAGCTGAATTTCAATTGTAACAATTAAAGCCATTTGGGGCAAAATAATAATCAGGTAAATACTTTTAATGTTACAAAGTAACCACTTCTGTTTTCCATTAATGTGGCCGACTGTTCCCTATTACAACCTTGGAAAAAAGATTAAAAACCAACGGAACCAAAATTTGCTCATTTTCTTTGAAGACATCAAGGAAAGTTATCTGAGCCCGTAGAGCAGCCATTGCACTTCATTGGTGACAGTTTTTAGTTTCTGTTTTTTGCAAATTTTTAGTCGGCGAAAAATATTGTTTGACGTGCTGCTCTGAAATATTGCGTTATTTGGTTTGCCAAATTAAGCAGAAAACTCGCGGAAATCATCAGCTTTCTCTTAATTTCTTTCCACTGTGCAGGAAGCAATTTTATCACTTGCCGGCAAAAAGCGCTTCTAAAAGATCTGAGAATAGTGATGCAATGTTATTTGTTTTCCAAGTAAAACTGCTCTACAAAATTGCATTTGTGTTATTCTATGCGAAATACTGTTCGTTCGCAATTAACTTAGTTTTTGCTGGTGATTAGAGGATGTAGAATCAGTTATTTTTCTAGTAAAGTATCTGAAATGAAGGAGATGCATGATGTGCGAAGAGTAGAAGAAAGGAGCACAATGACGTCTACTTTTATTTCTCATCATTCAATGGATGGGTTCATTTAGGAGATAAACAAGTACTGAAATAGCTTGTTAGGAGAAACCGGAAAAGAGCGGTATGGTTGTAAATATTTGCGTCATATCAAAAGAAGAAGATTGTGATGAGATCTGAAATTTATCCTGTTAAGAATAGAGTTATTAATTGCTCTCAAACTAAGTTTGTAGTAATTTTTTTAGTCCTGTTGGTCTTTCATGCGATTTTTCGTTTGACCGATTTTTCGTCTGACCCTTTTGTCTTTTCATCCTCAACAACGGGATAAACAGGTAGCGCCCAGTGGTCAGTAAGTTCTCCTAGAGCCTTTCAGCTCTCTAGTCTCCAGGTATGCGATTCACAAACTATTATGGAGATTTAAACTTATCGTGTGAAGGGTGGTTCTTAGAGGTTGACGCCTCACAACCCCCCCCCCACCCCCCCCCCCCCCCGCCCACATCAGCCCCCTCTTACTTCACCCCAAAATCTCTACCCCTGCACATCGTTCAGGCGGTAAGGGCCCCCTTCGCACCGTTACACCTCCCACTGTTGCCCCACCCCGGGTGCACCCCCGCTGCGCTCATCTAACGTCCGTTCAATTCAGCTAAAGCTAGCCTCACTAAACCGGCAATTCGCCCGACGTTAGTCGTTATGTACATTAAACTGATTCAGATCATAGTCGCAGATTAGATCAAGAAAGTCATTGTCAGCGTTTTGAGAGATTGAAAGGCTACACCAAACATTGCCTGGCATATTGAGGTCTCCAACGATGAAAACATCGTATTAGTAAAGATTTCGGACTTTCAATTAGTTGATAACTTTGAAAATATTCCGATAAATGGCCCAAGTTGATATGATGCGGGAGCTAGTCGATGGCTTGTAAGAAAAACAACCGCAAAATGTTAGGTTCCGGTTTGTTGGACTCTGTAGAAATGGAATTTCTAACTTAAGACATCTTAGGAGATTTAAGAAAATATAGCAAAAGTATTAACGTTGTGTCATTTCTCAGAAGTTTCGACATGAAGTAGAATCAAATTATAATGGCTAACTAAGTTAGGACTTTATAGGCGGTTTATTCAGCAAACTTTGATCTTGATAAGTAATGGCAGTTTTGACTTGGTCTCATATGAACAGATTTAGAAAGTCTTATAAAACTTAGATTTCTAGAACCGAAATAGAGGTCATATTCTAAAAATGGTATGAAATGGTTTTGGTCATGTGAATGTTTGGGTCTTTTTCGCATCAGATTAATTTATGAAAAGAAATCGGACTTGATTATATCTCTATTATTTATTTTTGTTTTCTCGATTTTTGTGGATTTTCAGAGCTTCTTTTTAATGTAATTTTGTAAGTCTCTCCTTCCTGCTGGTTAGACAGAGAGTTAGTAGTTAGATTTAGGCTTGTTCTTGATATAATTTTCTCAGTAGGCATAAGTACTAGAAGTTAGCTGGTCTAAGTTAACTTTTTTTACGTATAGGATTGTGCCCGTTTTTCTTTATAAGTTAGTCAGGGAAGATGGTCTTTAAGAGAATTAAAGTCGCCTAGAGGCCTAACTTAGAGAAAAACAATACTTTGGAATTATTTTCAAAACTTGTTGGAATTTAGAGGCTAAGGCCCCCGAACCACCTTCGCTGAATTTTAATTTCTAGATTGGCGACCACAGAATGATTCGGGAATTTTTCATTGGGATTTACGGTTTTTAATGTTTTGCTAATGAGGTTTCGAAACATTGTGAACAGCTCGCGAGGTGTTAAAATTAGTTTTGGAAAGTTCTTTTACTACTTAAGATTTCTCCTGTTTAAGCGTGTTTCATCATAGCAAAAGCCTAGATTCCCTGTTTATATCAGTCTTCGATTGATATAATCGGTTAACTGCCCCGAAAAACGATAGATGTCAGGTCACGGTTATCCAAAGGGCGAATGGTTGAACGCTTTTGTTATGAACGTTTTCCGTGGAATAGTTTCTATCGACTCAATTTCTCAATTTCTTTCTAAAATCACCTGCTAGTTATATAATCTTCGTTTTTTTTTGGGATGAGATTGTTTCAAATAAAATTTCACAATTGATCTTTGATTTTTTTAGAAAAAGGGGGGATCGCAGAAAATTTGATGAAGACACGTTTGCTGTTGAGATTGCTATCAATAGTTTTAAATTAAAGAAGAAGTTTCAAGACTTTCTTTCCTCCGTACTTTTGGACGATGTCTTCTGTTGGACAAGCTATTAAACCCCTTAAATGTTATAGACAAACATCCTCAAAACCATGTCAATCTCCATGCACATCAGGCAGTATCAGGGAAAACACTCATGAACTGGGCAGACAGAGCGTATCAGAATTGTGTACGTGACAACCCCTTGGCCCCAGAGGTAGAGTTGGATAGATTGGCTAACTGGATTTTTACAGAAACACTGCTCGATGGGGAGATCACCAAAGAGTTGAGGCGACAAACATATGTGGGTCTTGCTGTTACTGTGGGCAAGGCATTAGACTTGAGGTTGAACGTCCCCGCAACCAACGACGACAATGATGATGATCGGTGGAGTACCACAGCAACACTGGGTGTGCGCGCGACCAGAGAAATGGCAACGCAAACGGAGATGGAGGAAGTACCCTTTAACCCAGAATTTCACTTCCATCTTCTGGATTTGCTTCTTTCTGGGCGGCAAAAGATGCGGCGGGCAATAGAGCATCTGATCAGGGGACAGGAGGTAATAATGGGTGACCAGCAATCCCAGTCAAGAGCTCGGGTGATCTGCAACCGATGTGGCTAGGAAGGACACTACAGCCGAGGTTGTGCGAAATAAAAGAGTTCTGCAGAGATGGAAGAGTGAGAAACTTAGTGAACTTTTGTATGCAACAAACCATGATAATGAGACAAAAGACTCGCTAGAACTTTATAACACTTCTACTTATAATTATAATGTACTTCCAATTTGTTAATGTAATTCTTTTAGTTTTTACTAACAACTATTCAGGAGAATAGTTAAGTCCAAGAGGGTGGTGTAGAAATGTGATTTCTAACTTAAGCTATCTTAGGAGATTTAAGAAAACTTAAGAAAATATAGCAAAAGTACTAACCTTGTGTTATTTCTCAGAAGTTTCGACTTGAATTAGAATCAAATTATAATCTGCTAACTAAGTTAGGACTTTATAGGCGGTTTATTCAGCAAATATTGATCTTGATAAGTAATGGCAGTTTTGACTTGGTCTCATATGAACAGATTTAGAAAGTCTTATGAAACTTAGATTTCTAGAACCGAAATAGAGGCCATATTCTAAAAATGGTAGGAAACGGTTTTAATCATGTGAATTTTTGGGTCTTTTGCACATCAGATTATTTATTTCATAAAAAGAAATCTGATTATATCACTATTATTTACTTTTGCGGAGTATATATACCGCTTGGTTTTTTTAGATTTTCAGAGCTTCTTTTCAATTTAATTTAGTAAGTGAAGTCTCCTCTTTCTGTTGGTAAGACAGAGAGTTCGTAGTTAGATTTAGGCTTGCTGTTGGTATAATTTTCTCAGTAGGCATAAGTACTAGAAGTTAGCTGGTGTAAGTTAACTTTTTCTAAGTATAGGATTGTGCCCGTTTTTCTTTATAAGTTAGTTAGGGCAGGTCTTTAAGAGAATTAAAGTTGCCTAGAGGGCTAACTTAGAGAAAAGCAATACTTGGGAATTATTTTCAAATTTTGTTGGTATTTAGAGGCTAAGGCCCCCGAACCAACTTAGCTGAATTTTAAATTCTACAGACTCGCACATGCACACGAAAATATAATTTTTGTTGGAAATACTGTAGCAATTCAAATAGGGACTGCTTAGAGTAGTGTAATCTACCCTCACTTTTTGCCCCTAGAATGAGGACAGCCCTCCTGTTTCATCTAACTAGGGGAAAGCTTGGCAACCACCGCGACGTGAATGCAGAAAAATCTTCCCACTAGAGAAAGCTAACAAGACAATCAATCACCCTATGATTTTGAAAGAAAACTATGATATTGATTAACCAAGTAATGTTGTAATTTTGTAAATTCCCTAGTAATACACCAAAAATTATTTCCCCATATTTCTTAGGGGACTTTTATAAAGTTTTTTTGGATAAGTTGGATTGTTTTCACAAATAGTAAATAGAAATAAGCTGTTAGCTGCATAATTATGGGATATGACATGCTCACTTTATGAAATTTAATTGTAACCGTTTCAAGGTACAAAATGCAGTCTTTATGAACCTTTGTATGAAAGTGTGCTAATATGATTGCTCCAAATGGGCTTTCAGCTTGGAGAAAACTTGATTTCAGAAATAATCATTTTTTCTATTGAGAAAATAGGTCGACTTCGTTAAACTAAACAATATTATACAACTTTGGAGTCAGCTGGAATAAGTCATTTCAGCACAAATGATTTTAGCGGCGCGTTATTCAGAAATGCAGCTGCTTTTGTTTCTTGAATGCAAATTCGACTACCAAGATGGCTGCAAAATTTGCACGAAAGGACAAGATTTTTAATGCTTAACCCTTTCGGCAATATCATCTTAGGCATTTCTACCTATCTGCTGTGGCCAGTATTTTGGTTTTACTTAACCTGAGTGATGGAAAGAAAGTCTTCATTTTCTGAGGCGTGGAAGCAAGCTGCAGTTGACTGTTATATGATTTACTGCCATTGTCATTAAATTCCTTGAATTTTGTTTCAGATGAGGTAATGTTCCAATTATCGCTTAAACTTATGAATATTTGAAAGATTACTCGTGACTCTGATATCTGTTTTGCGCATGGTAGTAATTTACCAGGGCTACAAGCTGATGGACAGACGCTTTGTTTATGATATATAACCCGTTAGTTGACTTGAATATATTGCTCGCCTAGAAGATTGCTACTTTAATTGCCGCTTCGTTTGAAAACCGTGGCATTCATTCTTGTCAATTAGTTTGACTCCTCGGGCCATAACTATTATAGCAGCTGAGTAATCCCTGGAAACAATGGGAGCAATGGATTTGTCATTCAGTGAAATTAACGGTGCTTCAAGTTTGCTATCTGTGGAACCAACTACTGCAAATCATGTGCCCATTAATCTAGGCAACAGTGCCTTACTCTACAGTACTCTGCGCAATTCAGTCGAAAATAATCAAGGTAAAGATATTCGCCTATCAGTGTTGTTTGATACAATGAAAGCTTGTAATCAGTTTGACATTACTAGCTAAAAATAGTTCGTGTGTTGTGCCCCCAGTACTTTATGCACCCCCAACTACAGAGCACGTGTCATTAACAAGAAATCATTATGTAAAAATATGGCACGTGTATCTGGGGGTGCAAATAGTATTCACCCACTAAGCTGGGGGGGGGGAGGGAAGGGGACTAACGGAAAAGATCCAAAAAATAAGCTCTGTGATGTGAAACTACTCGGTATTCTCAAATTATTGTTAAGCTTCAATGAAAGTTAACTCTAAAGTAGTGGAAAAATATGTTTCGTTTATCCAAAGACATCATCCTCTTGAACCCTATTTCAAGGCAGCGAACCAGAGTGGAAGCTTGTATCGGCTACATGATGACTTTTAATTGTCAATAAAACAGTCAGATCTTTTGACAAACAAAACTTTTTTACGAAAAAGAGCAAAACATTATACAAAAAAAAAACATGGAAGTTGGAATGTGGGATAAGTAGACCAGTTGGAAGTTGGGATAAGTAGACCATTTTCAGCGGTCTAGTCTCAATTCACCAACTTTTTTAATTTTTCACAACGAATAATCCAATAAGATCGTTTTGTTCCCTGATGTTCGACTGTTGAAGATGGTTTTGAATTTATGATATGCAATTCGAAAATCATTTTTTATCCTGATCAACTGCTGTGCCTAACGACCTGTATTTCCGGTATTTTTTGCACTAAAAAGGACTAAACACTTGAAGCTGATTTTTAAACTCGCATTTCACGTTTTTTTGATTTGCAATACGAAAAGTGTTTAGTGGCGACATCTTCATCCTCTTCCGGATCATCGGCATTGTCATCTGGGTCAGGTGCAGATGGTAGTCGCACGGTGCAGGTTGGGTCTGAGCACCAGGTCACAATCCCACAGCTAATGCCACCGCATACCTTGCAGCAATACATTGGTTAGACGTGTGTTCAATTTTCATCTTGTTTTTACCCCCACCCCATTCTCGGAATTCAGATTCCCAATCGATCAAATTAATTGTGAGATTCGCAATTCATATCTCTTAACTTGATTATACAGTTACGTCGCATGATCTAATTGCTCAAATTATTAATTATAGCTGCAATGCTGTAAGCTGACTAGAGCTATATTGCGGTGCTCTTGGTTTTTTACAATCCAAAGTATTTGGATTGTATTGGTGTGGTGTCTTTTTTAGATCTGTTCACTTTCGGCTTTTTCACGTCCGTGAGGAGTTAAATTAGAGTGGTGATTTCAATCACGCTGGAGTAGTAAATGGATCGAAAAGCGAGTCGGATTGAAGCGTGATTTTTTTTCAAAATACCATTAAAGTGGAGGGAGAAGTTGGTAATTGGACAGTTTCGGTTTTTGAAAGCGAATTTTCCACGTACGGTAATTCGACTGGTTTTCACTGTTTCTCCTCTTGAGTGCTGTTAATGTGATTCATGTTTTTCTAATTGCACCTATTTGCAATTGCTTGATTTTATCAATGTGTAGCTAATGCTTTTTCACATATCTTAATCATGAAATATTGGTGAATATTTGATTCTTGCCCCCTTTTTTCAACTTATTTTTGTTGTCTTATCACCTAGTATCATTATTGACGCCTGTCATTGGTTGCTGATGCGAAATAAATGAACCTAAGTGATGGTTCGAGTTAATTACTAGTGGTTTTCGTGACTATGACTCTATGTGTTCTCAAAAATTGTTAATGCGACCATTTTGTACTTTTCTGCTGTATTATTTAATCTGATTAGGGACCGGTCTCACAGGTTGCCAATAGAAAATATTTTTTCTTCGATATAATGGTTTCAGCTGAAACTGATGCTTTCTATGACTTAGACATTTTTTTCAAAAAATTTTCATGGCACTCAAAAAAGTTGTTGTTCACGTTGTTGTCTTATGTCATACAATAATTATGAAGAGGTGTTTCTAAGGACGCTTTATTTAATCGAAATTAATCGTCTGAGTTCATAGTTGTTGCGTTCTATGAATTATACGCTATTCTTGTTTCAAAAAATTATAGTGATTTTTTGTTTTGCTGGTGTTTGTAGTATTTATTAATGTCTTATCACTAACCTCATTTGCGAGGTTATGAGTTTTAGCGTAAATTGCTCGTTTTTTGTTTTCTCATCATTTAGTCTCGTTGATGACAAACTTCATGAATTGCTAATGAGCCATAAGTGAGTCTAATTGGACGCTTCAGTTAACTGTAATAGTGTCTTTTGTGATTTTGACACTTTCTTTTTAGGAATTAAAAGCTGATTTTTAGTCTCGGATGGTTTTGTTGTTTTCCTTGTGGTCTTATCAGTTGGTTTCAAGAATAACAGTTCTCATTGGTCTTACTGGTGAATTAAATTGCTGGTGAGTTATTTTACTGGTGAATTAAATGTAATTCACCAGTTCTCACTGGAGAATTGAATTGCTTACATTCAGACATTACTTTTTTTTGAAAAATAACTAAATCAACTGTAAGTTAGGGGCCAAATAGCTGAGCGGATAATGCTTCTCATTCTTACACCGGGACTGGGTTCGAACCTCTCCGTTGTCAAAACTTTTTGCACCCAAAAATTTTCCCAATGATACACCCCCTTCAAATAAAGTTTTTAAGGTGGACGCGTTATCTTTTTTCCAACTCATTTATGTATATGCTTCTATCTGTATTTTACGGCACGCAAGTTTTTTTGCAGCTAATCCGTTAGTCTGCCGATTATGATTTATTACGGCTGCATGAATTTTGAAGCTCTTGCTGGGTTTACAATGCGTGTTCAAGCAGCGGACAGTGGTTTGTGCATTTTCGTTTTTTTAATAGCCGCACAGCGATAGCTGGGGCTATTATTGGCCTTATCTTGTTTTTTTTTTTACAAATCAAAGAATTTGAATTGTATTGGGGCGCTGTCTTTTTTTGAGATCTGTTCACACATTTTCGTGATTTTTGATATTTGATTTATTGGAGTAGTGATTTTGGTCACGCCGAAACAGGAAGTGGAGAGAAAAAGCGAGTTGTTTTGCGGCGTGAATTTTCGCTCTAATTTAAATTAGAGTGAGAGAACGGCGTTTGAACAAAAATTCGCTTTCTCGCTAGTGGTTTTTTATTCACATGCGGCAATTTCACTTTGATTTTTTAGTGTTTTTTCGGTTTTTTGGATTGATTTTTTTATAAATGATTTTTCCAATCCATTCACATTTAATTTTAGACCTAGTTTGTTTGCTTGAACCAAATTTCCATTTCTCGCTAAAGTCTTTGTGTTTTTATGCGGCATTTTAAACTTGATTTTCTGTGTTTTTTTTTAAATATTTTGTTCTGATTTTTTAAATTTTTTCAATTCACTCATAGTCCGTTCTGGGTCTAGTTTTTTGTTTAGTCATGAGAATTTGTTGAAATGTACGTCAGGACTTGGCCTGCTTGGTTTTTTATTTCGTCGTCGAGATTTTTGTTACGACCATATGACGTCACAGCCAATTCAAATCTGCTTTTTGTTCATTCGTTCATGCAATTTCAACTGAATTGCGTGGGTGCCGTCATTTTTCGCTCTTAGTGGAGCGAGTTTTTTTCATTCGCTTGATTAAATTTTTGGTCACACGTGACTTACCTCACTCTTAAAAATGAATTTCTCACTCTGAAATTGACTTTTCTTTGCTTTAATTGAAAGAGATAAGGTCAAACGAGTGCCTGTCACTCTAATTGAAGGTCATTTAAGAACATCTAATAGAAACGGCAGTAAGTTATACAGATTCTTAATCAAAATTTAACATCTCAGCCCTTAATGAAAAGATTAAGTTTCTTTTTTGGTCTGTCTTTTTTACCTTCTTTTTGAGACTTCAGATCTATGAAGCTATTGCGGCTCTTTTCTGACAATTTGCCAGCTATTTTTCAGAAATTTTTGGAAAAGTCATTAAAAAACAGACTGTTACAGTCTAATTCTTTGGTTGTAAAAAAAGGCTAGTGTTTAAATAAAAACAATTTCAATAGTGCATTACTCAAAAGGATTGCCCATGTGTAATTGCTCTCAAACGAAAATGAAGCTATTATTGTAAACGTGTTGATCTTTATTTATGCAAAATTTAGCTTGACCGTTTTTACTTTTTGCATGACTTTTGCGCCCTTGACTTTTTCGTCTTGCGTGATCTAATTGTCTCTCTTATTCACTCGTGTTAGCAGCTGAACTCAAGTGGTGGCAGTTCGGGATGCTGCCAGGTTCTGGATGACCGCAAGGAACTTCTTTGTTACTTCTCCAAAGTCACGACGTGTACTTATGAACCGAGAGAAAACTTACTACGATTTTTGTTACGACCATTGACGTCACAACCACTTCAAATCTGCTTTTTGTTCATGCAATTTCAACTGAAATGCGTGCATGACGTCATTTTTCACTCTTAATGGGGCTAGATTTTTTGTTCATTCGCGTGATTAAGTTTTTGGTCGCACGTGACTTACCTCACTCTCAAAAATGACTTCCTCACTTTGAAATTGAATTATTTGCTTTAATTCAAAGATATAAGGTCAAATGGGGTATGTCACACTAAATGAAGGATATTTGAGAGCAGCTAATAGAGGCAGCAAAAACATACAGATTTTTAATCAAAATATAACATATCAGCCTTCAATGAAAAGAAAATTTTTGGTCTGTCTTTTTCACTGTTTTTTTGAGACTGCAGATCTACCAAGCTATTGCGGCTATTTTCTGGAAATTTGCCAGCTATGTTTTCGATTAGACTTTTTGTTTCACTGACAAATGGTTCCCAATTATAATATCTTTACTTATTAATGAAGCGTATCTTAATTAATCAGCGTATCTTAGTTTGTTGCAATTATTGTTTTCTAAAAATGTTCTGCGACTAAACAGTTAAGATGCCTGCGGTCAGATACCCAACTTAACAGCCCCTAATTGGTCACATTAATACATTTTTTCAAATTTAATTCAAAATTTGCTTATTTTGAGAGCTAGGACCAAATGTTTTGCAGCCAGGTCTTAGGGTAGTAAATAGGAATCAAAATAACATCTGTCACAGTCCTCCAACTTTTCCCGCTATTTGCAATTTCCTGTCTAATCGCTTACAAGTCGGTTTTGACAAATATGCAGAAGCGCATTAGTCGGGGGCCAATTTTTCTCAATCGAAAAATATTTAGAAAAGACGTCTTTTGGAGAGAAAACTAACTTTTTAAAAAAAATCTGTCCCATTGATTGGTTTGATTCAACTCATTTTATTTTTTAAACCCTCTAGCAAGCAATTCGATTTACTGTGCTCTGAAACGAATCAAATTTAAAATTTAAAAGCTTTTGCAAAACCAATCATAAAGACAGGATGATAATTTTTTGAACAAGCCATAAACAAGTGGAATAGTTATAATTAATCAAATTGTTTTTCGATGTTTTTCATTTCCTAAATGTTTCAGTATTGCATTTATTTTCAGAGGACACAGTGGATTTAAGCATGCCCGTGTGGTCAGCCTACAGTCACAACCTCACCGACCAACAAAGTTAGTCAATTTTTCATCATCGGTTGTAATTGGTTACCATTGAATTAGCCAAATTTTTGCCTACTTATGCTCCAATATTCCATATTTTAAAGCAGAATGAGCTTTACATCAATTTTGTCTTTTTGCATACACTTTCTGTCATATCTGATTTAAGTATTCGTTCGTTATTTTAGTCGACGACTTTGTCAAATCTTCAGGCGACTTGAAAGACTCGATTTCACATGACTCAGTCTCCGAGGAATCAAAGTCTCTTCTAGAACTCAAGTCTTCATCAGAAGACTTGAAACAATCGATATTTTCAGAGGAACAGTGTTTGACCGTGCTCTGTTTTAACAACTTCAATCTTACCAAAGCGAAAGAGGAGTTGAAACATTTGAGACCTGTAGACGGAAATTACAATGGATGCGGCAGCAGGTAGTTTTTTTCTGTTTTTCGTCAAATGAAAAGCACAAAATTACAAAGGGCTCGAGGAATGCCTAAATCGTTATCGTTTCTCTTTGCGGTATCGGTCAAGACGTCATTTTGGCAATATAAGATCACAAACAGGCACTCACACACGCAAGAACGAAGCAGATGGTCAGAAAATAAGTGTAATCACATCGGCAGAGATGTTTTAAAATATCAATGGAGGAAAGGAGACCTAAAAAACATATACTTCAAAAAAGTTTCAAAGAGAGAGTGAAAGTTAATTTATGAAAAATGCAAACCGCGTGTGGCCAGAAAATGAGTCACGCGGATGGAAAAAAATTAAATCCAATAAGTGTAGAAAGTCTCTGGCACCTAGTGTATCCAGAATTACATGAATGAATGAGCAAATAGATTGCATTAAAAAAAGTTTGTTTAAGTAGTAAACAGCTAGTTCTATCCTGAACTACAATCCAAATAAGTGAATACATCAAAACCTTACTTGGAAATTTATCATAATAACTGCTACTCAAGTCTTGCATGTTAATGTTGTGAATTTGGAAAGTTTTGATAGGTTAGCCGTAACTCAAATCCACATCTTTGAAGTTAAGTGAGAATTAGTGTAATGTTAATATGGCAATTGCATTTTTATCTGTTTACGACATTGGGTGATTTGTTGTCAAAATTTGGTTAAATTCCACCATTTCATTCTGCTTTGGTAGTCTCCTGGTCCAAAGCTGTAAGCAAACTACGGGGATTGCTGTATTGTCGACTCACATTAAATGGAGAGCGTACTTCTCATTGTGGGGGGTGTTTCCATCCAAAGCTACAGTTAGTTTTATGGAGGCTCGGTAATGTGCGACAGACATATTTACCAAAGAGGTTATTGCTAGTCTGGCTGTTGATTCTCTCTTTAGAATGAACAAATATTGAATTGAGCAATATAGTTGAAGGAAGAAATCAACAGTTATACATTTCCTCGTGCAGAAAAAAGCGCGATTTGACCAAGTAAAAACCTAATTGCGTCATGCAACAAAATTGAGGTTCTGAATTGACTTCTATCCAACTTTCACGCCAAACTTCGAACGTTACGATCCTCCGAGAAACAAACCTTTGATTATCCAGCCTGGTTAATCCCTAATTAATATAGATTTTGCATTCTCAGAGGAAATTTTTAAAATGCGCTGGAAACATTTATCAATCGATTAAACAAAAACTCATACAGCATGCTGCGATGTCACCATAGAGAAAATACGCGTTGTCACCATGTTTTCAAAAAAGATCTCGAGAAATGCAACAGAAGAACTAATTGCAAAGCTTTTGGAGACCTATGAAAAATTACAATACAAGAGACCCATGAAAAAAATGCAAGACAATAACATAACAAAACTTGAAAAAGATCTTGTCAACTTTGAAATGCAAAAATTAATTGTAGGACATCAAAAAGAAACTATTGATCGCATGGAAAGAGATATGGAATTTTTCAAAACACAACCCTTGAAATTTGTTGATAATTTACTTGAGAGACAGGAGACGTCAAAAAGCAACAGTCGTGTTGATCCTCCACTGAAAACTTATCAACCAAAAATGATACCCAGATTTGCCAAGCAATTAGTTATATCTGATAGTAATTTTCGGAAAGTAAATCAGCTTGACATTTCGCTGCAGAATGCAATCCACTCGTATTCATCTGCAACCATAGTTATTTCTAATGTTGTTGATTGCGATTTCCCTGGAGCCACAACGGAAACATTAAATTACAAGTCGGCCATAATTCAATTGCCAAAGGTGTTTCTGGACAGGAGGCAGCGACTCAACTCAAAGAAACAGTCGACAAATGTATGCTAAATTTCAAACCTCATCGTGTTGCTATTTGCAAAATTGGTCCGGTAAAAGATGGTTGCTATGGAAGAGAAACAAACAACGAGGAAATTTCTAAATTCAGTGATCATCTGGAAATGACAAGCCTGGAGCTTGATGGCTTCTATCCTTGGTAACGGAATGAGGTTTTGGAAAGTGCGCTATCAATCGATGATATTTGATGGAGTGCATCCAAATAATGGCGGTATAAAAAATCTGGTAGAAAACATTCGTCACTATAATTTAACACATAACCTTCCAGCATCACAAAACACAATTCAACGTCGGAAATTATATAGAAATTTGAACTTTGCTTGAGTTGAGTAACTTTTGACAAAATACGTTTATCATTTGTGTTTACTGTTCTGGTTTTTTGGGGAAATGTGAAAGACCAGGTATATATTAAGTAACGTTACTTAAGTAAACAAGAAACATGACAATTGAGAAAATGTGCTGATATATTTCCAGAGAATGCTGATTTTATTATTCATTTCGGCTGTTCGTAGCGTTTCACTTTTTCTTAACAGAAGTTTTTTGCTTCTTTGTGTTTTGGGTTTTTGTTCCTGGGCCCTTTGATGCTTTGAAATTTTCTACCTTGGATGATGCTTTATTTGGCGTTCAAAATGGCACTAAATTTCTACTTTTGAAACGCTCCCAGCGTACAAAATAAGTATCAAGATATATCAAACTTGCTTCAGCAGTTGGACTCGAAAACTGTTATAATAACTGAAACTTGGATGAGCGAAGAACAAAGCTTGAATATAACCCTCAGCGCTGAGCTCAATTTTCTGCATGAAAATAGGTCATATCAAACAGGAGCAGCTAATGGTAGAGGTGTAGGAATATGGATTCCTAAGAAAATAATTTTTAAACGAAGAGAATTTGAGTTAGCTGATCCAAAATTTTTTGAAACGTTGTGGCTGGAACTTAGCAATCTCTTAGCGGAAAATGTCTGAATAATATCTCCTATTGTCCACATCAAAGCCTGGGTGACTTCGTTTTAGGCGAATTAAGTGTCGAGGTTTCTAATGCGTTCTCAACTACAGATAATATTCTCTTTTTTGGTGATTATAACTTTGTTATGTTGAGCATAAATGGGCAGAAAAGCCTTCAGAGTTTTGCGGTGGGACTAGGATTACAATTATCCAATGTTGATTTTCCTACACGCATAAGCAACAATAAAAGTTTGAAAGATCACTGTTTTTCGACTAATGAGCAAAACACTTGTTGGAATATCTGCTTACCTCCTTTAGATATTAATCATATTTTTTTTCAGAACAAACTCCTTTTGTTAGAAAACAAAACTTTTTTATTAGACGAGATACAGATGTTTTGTCGATGGAAAATCTAATAGAGATATGGTTCTTGCAGGTTGGAGAACATATTATCGACAAAGAAGCTGCGATGGAATGTTTGCAGAGTTTAACAGATTTTTTTTTGATAACTCGAGAACAACGCATCAACAAAGAAGAAATTAATATCCAATATAAAGAAGACTACTTCAGATAAACCTTGGGTGACAAAAAATTGAACAGTTTTTTGCTGAAAAACATCGTTACTTCAATGACTACAAATCGACACCAACTTCTGAATGTGTCATTTCAAAAGTATCGCAACCTTGTAAATCGAAAGTTAGGATTTTTAGGGGTTTTTCAGAGATTTTTTTCAGAAAATTTTCAGAGGATTTTCTAAGAAAATTGAAAACTCGAAAGAGAAATGGAATTTCATTAAGAAATTGGAAAGAAAATTAACAGTCCAAACATCACTGAAATTGATGAAAATGGTCGAAAAACGAAAGACAAAACGTGAATCTGCAAAGATTTTAACAGTTTTCAATGAAATGGGCATCTATAGAACGTCAGAAAATAGAGCTGAAATTTCCAGAGTTTAACCATAGACCTTTTACTTTGAGGGAAATCTATTAAGTTATTGACAATCTAGAAATCTAGACAACAACAAAACACCAGGGCCGGGATACATCAATGCTTGGGCCATGAAATCCGGAAAATATGCTGTTGGAACACATCTTCAGATTATATTTAACGATTGTGTTCAAGAGAAAATTTTTCCAACAATTCTTAAGGATACACACATCACACAAATTTTCAAAAAAGGAGATGTTTCTTTTTAACTAATTATCGTCCAGTTTCCGTAACACCAACTTTTGCGAACGCTTTTGAAAGGCTTTTACTTAATCAGTTAGTAGAATATCTTGAAAAATATGCGCTCTTGAACAAAAAACAATTCGGTTTCCAATCTAGAAAGTCGTCTACTGATGCTGTGCTTTACTTTGAAAAAATAAAAGGAAATATGGAAGATAACAACGACACAATTGCTGTGTTCTTGGACCTTGCAAAAGTTTTCAATTCAATTTCACATGAGATATTCCTCAAGAAAGTTGAAAATTTCAATCTTTCTCAATCAACATATTTACTTCTCAAATCTTTTCTCGCAAATCGAACACAATTCGTAAAATTGGGTGTTGACTTACCAGATAAAATAACTATAAATCATGGTGCTCCACAAGAAACTGTGTTAGGTCCTCTTATTTTTCTGTTATATGTCAACGATTTATCTGAAAAACTGGAATTTGAAAACGATGTTAAATTTGCGGATGACAGTTGTATTATATGCAAATTTGAAAGTAATGAAAATATTTCACAAAAATTGAAAAAAAATTTATAACAAACAGACAAATAACTGACAGGGAATCAACTCACTTCAAATGTCGATAACACAGAGATGTTATTCTTTACAAGTCATACTTATTTGGATCCAGAGTTAAGTTTTAAAGGTGAAGTTATTTAACCAGCTCGTTTGTCGTTATCTGGGAGTACAAATTGAATCAAACCTAACCTTTGAAAATCACCTGAACTCAGTTTTAAGCAAAATGGCCAGTGCAATTTGTTTTTTTTATCTTGTTTTCAGTTTTACTCTCTCATCTTTCTTGCAGTGTTCCCATCTTTCTTGCAGTGTTCCCATCTTTCTTGCAGTTTTCCCATCTTTCTTGCAGAGTATTCCTTCAAACTCTTACAGCAAAGAACATAAACCGGTTAAATAGGCAAATTAACTGGGGAATAAAAGTTTATTATCGAAAAAATTTTGACCACTCCGTTGATCTTCTCATTAAGGATCGTATCCTGATTGTTAATCTCGACGATTAGTCTAAAAAAGAAGCTACAAACAGATATAAGACACTGGGAAACATCCGAAAATTTCAAAATGTTTACCAGTCGCCATAACGCTAGACAGAATAGAACAAATCAAATTATTGTAGAAATGAGAGCGAAAAGAAAGTGGAGTTACAAATGTTTGATCTGGAAATGTGTTCAAAAATGGAACAAGTTGCCCTCTTCAATAAGAGCTTTTAACAGTAAAACTTGCTTGAAAAATATTGTAACCGAGTTTTTGTTCGCAGCACAGGAAAGTACCCGTTAATAGACAAATAGGAGCCTTGAAATCCTTTTTTTACGGAGAACGCAGAGCCACAATTTTAAGATTATTATATTAATAACAATACTGATTAATTTATATAACATTTTAAAGCATGTAGATATCTAACTTTCGGGTTATATTCTGAGTAATTTACATGCTTGAAAAAAAGTCAACCTCTGATTCTTGACGCTTGTTCCGATGGTCGGAACTAAAATCCAGGGCGAAATCTGATAAAGAGATGAGAGCACAGGTTCCGAATTAAACTCCAAAGAATTGAAGCAGCTAATGATCCTTTTTTCCACCTTTTAACGGTAAAGTCAGTTTATTAAAAATAGTTTCTGTCGAGAAATTATAAAAATATTGTAAAAAGTCTACGCTTGCCCTAAAAAATTAGGGGAAAAAATGAGCGTAACGCTACATTCGTAAGATTTCCCGGGCTTCTGATCGGCTCTTCCCATTCAAACAATAAATTTGTGAAAAATCTTACATTGTAGAATATCTACTCAATGAGTTGTTCAAATTTAGTGTAATTAAGTTCAAGATATAGTTCGCAGAAGCGTTGAAGTGTATGGAAATTTTCATATCTCTGGAGGGATCGTTTTATTCTTAACAAAGGTGTAAATGTTATTAATCATTTGGAGCGTTTGATTTGTTTGTTGAAGAAATTAAAAAGCCTTAGTTAAATAAACCCTACAATTTAAAAAAAATGCTATTGTTTATTTTCAGCCTTAATTTTCCCTCTTCGATCATTTATAGAATCACAGAAAGCGCAACAAAAAAACTTTTCTTCTATCAAATCTAAACGAACTTGAGCTTAAAACAAAAACTGATTGAATTTAAATGGAAAAATTAAAATTGAATTTAAATGGATAGCTGCGAAGCTGTAAGCTGAGCGTAGCTATATTGCGGTGCTCTTGGGTTTTTTAGAATTCAAAGAATTTGAATTGTATTGGGGCGCTGTCTTTTTTTAAGACTCGAAGAGGAGTATTGGTTTTCTCTCGGTTTTTTACGACTCGAAGAGGAGTATTGGTTTTCTTAAGGTTTTTTTTTACCGGAAGTACTATTCGTTCAGACGCTGTTTTGACCTAAAATAAAAAAATGTTTCGCTTTACCTCATTTTGCCGCCTTTTCAACATTTTGCGTGAAATCTTTTTGACTTCTCTAGGCTAGTTTCTCTCTTCTCTCATTCTGCTAAAAGTGATTTTGAACATCAGTTGCTCAGCAAAGCAATTCAAAATGAACAGAGTCGGTATAAAAAATTACAGTCAGAAATAGAAACGGGATAAACCCATAAAGCCCAATTTTAGATGCCCGCTATTTGAACGTCGTTCCTATAAGTCTTATTTACCATCTCTAATGCTTATTGTTATTGATGGTAGCCCCTGTAGCCTCTCTCTAAAACAGAAGTATGTTCAACCACGAAATGCCATCAAAATAAATCGGACTTAAAAAAATGTTTTTGTACAAAAATCTTTTTTTTTTCAATATCTTCTGTTATTTCAATCCCAATCATGCTTATTGGAATCAACGCCGGCTATTTTCCGGCAATCTGCCGGGTATGTTTGCAAAATGTTTCAATGTTTCGTATGTTTGATTTCTGCTATTTGATCTGTTCAGGAGGATAGATTTTTGTCTCGGATGTATCGTTGTATTTTTTTTATGTCTCGAATGCTGAAAAATGAAATGGTGTTAGTTTTTCTTGTTTTTTTAAATTTGATTTTTAAACTTTCAAAACTTTGATTTGAACTTTCAAAAATCAAGAATTAGTCTTTGTTACGGTGTTCCTTACATTGTGTCCATATTGTTCACATTCTAGCTTGTATCATTATAGCTCTGTCCTGGCACCTACAATTATACTGGTTTTATTGATTTTCTCAGTTATTAACAAATTGAATGATTTCGATTTTCTTAGATTTTCGTCATTTCTTTGGATTGCAAATAATTTCATTCAACATAAGGCAGTACTGAGAGTTTGATAGCAAGCTTCTTCCAAAATTTCCACTTATGACAATTTACTGCAGCTTTCTTTCGGCCTTGGTATTAATTTAAACGATTTTTTGCCTTTGAATATTCTTCTGCTGCTTATGTTTTCTATGATGAATTTTATTTTTGATTTAGTATGAAATCATGTTGTCTAGCTTATGTACAAAAAGGAACAGTATGTGTGTGTCGTTTTTTGTCTTAATCGCAGTGATTAGAAGTGTAATTATAGGTGTTTTCTGGTTCTTAAATTTGAGCTTTCTTTTTTGAAAAGATTTAACTTAGTTTCTAAGATTTATCTGCCGTTTGCTTTCGCGATTTTTTTCAGATTAGAATCATGAATTATTTGAGGGCTATTGATAACGTTGCCAGCTTTTTCAGACTATTAGGTTTTTGACAACCTTAATTATTTTGGTGTTTTAACGTTACCAAATGTTTTCAATAATACAAAATTTTGCTGCATTTTGTTTCTCTTGTTGACAGTGGTTTAAATTCACCAATTTTTAGATCAGAACGGGGGGGATGAGTTTATGGTTTATTAAAAAAGGTAATGGTTTCAGTTGCAATTACGGTTTTGTTACTGAAGTTTTGACGCTTCGAGTCACTTCCGGAATTCTTCCGGCTATGTTTTAAGATCTGTTCACACATTTTCATGTTTTTTGAAGTCACATTGGAGTAGTGATTTTGGTCACGCCGAAGCAGGAAGTGGAGCGAAAAAGCGAGTGGTTTTGTGGCGTGAAATTTTTTCGCTCTAATTTTAAAGTAGTGAGAAAACGTTGTTTGAACAAAAAAGAATTATTTTGCACTTATCCTTACCAAACGTTTTCAATAATAAATATTTTTGGGGCGTTTTGTTTCTCTTGGTGACAGTAGTTTAAATTTCACCAATTTTTAGATCAGAATGGGGGGGGGGGTTAATGAGTTTATGGTTTTTTAAAAAAGCTAATGGTTTCTGCTGTAATTAGGGTTTTTGTCAAGTTTTTACGCTTCGAGTCGCTTCCGGAATTCTTCCGGCTATGTTTTTTTTTACTGGAAGTAGATTTGTTCACGCGGCATTTTGACCTAAAAGCGAAGGTGAGAAAAGCTGTCTTGGTGAACAGATCTACGATCTACGCTAAGCGAGAGAAGTTTTTTGATCATGCGCTGCGTTTAGTGAATGACTTTTTGACTTTGAAAAAGTAGTTTTTGACTGAATTGAACATATAGATAACCGGTTTTAGCCGTTTTTTGGTCTAAGTGGCCCAATTTTTTTGCTTTTAATTTGGTTCCTTGTAGAAATAAATTTTTTTCGATTCTATATTGAAATGTTAACCTCGGAAGTTGATATCACTGTGTTTTGCAGAGCCTGAAAATACGTTTCAAGTTGAAAATTGGTACATAATTCTTGATTTTTTAGTTAGTTTTTGGCTTTTTTCTTTTAATTTCTTCTTTTTTTTGGATATTTTAACCGTCTTTTTGTCAAAAATTAGTTAATATGGCAATTTCTCTTTGATGATTCTTATACTCAACGCCTCTTTTTACCTCGATGTAATTTTGTTCCATAAAATTTTACATATGCTAATCCGATTTTGGTAGTTTTTTCCGATTTTCGTCAGTTTTTTGTTTGCATTTTTGTTGTAACTGCTAGAAATAGTTTTTTTGTGCAACATGACGGACTTCAATTTCGTTTCAATAAAAATTCAATCATTTTTTGGCGTTAAGTTTTGAGAGAGCAGTTAAAACTTTTTCATAAATGCAGTCTTAACTTAAAAGTTCTTTGACCATTTTTTTGCAGAATATTTCAATGTTTCTCATTTATGAATTCTGCTTTTTCGTTTTTTTGGTCTCTTCAGGAGGATAGATCTTTGTATCGGATGACTAGTTATCTTTTCTCTGTCTTGAATGCTGAACGATGAAATGTATTCGTTTTTCTTGAATTTTTTAAATTGATTTTTAACTTCCAAAAATCAAGAGTCTTTTTGTTACGGTGTTCCTTACATTGTGCCCATATTCTTCACATTCTAGTTAGTATCATTCTAGTTTTGTCCTTGCACCTAAATTTGTTTTCGGTATATTGATTTTTTTTCAGTTGTGAAAAATGAACGATTTCAGATTTTTCTTAGATTTTCGTCATTTCTTTGGTGTGCAATGGATTTCATTTAACAAAAGGCAGTACTGAGAGTTTGATAATAAGCTTCTTCCAAAATTTCCACTTATGACAATTTACAGCAGCTTTCTTTCGGCCTTGGTATTAATATAAACGATTTTTTGCCTTTGAATATTCTTCTGCTGCTTATGTTTTCTATGATGAATTTTATTTTTGATTTAGTATGAAATCATGTTGTCTAGCTTATGTACAAAAAGGAACAGTATGTGTGTTGTTTTTTGTCTTAATCGCAGTGATTAGACGTGTAATTATAGGTGTTTTCTGATTCTTAAATTTGAGCTTTCTTTTTTGAAAAGATTTAACCTAGTTTCTAAGATTTATATGCCGTTTGCTTTCGCGATCTTTTTCAGATTAGATTCATGAATTATTTGAGGGCTATTGATAACCTTGCCAGCTTTTTCAGACAATCAGGTTTTTGACCACCTTAATTATTTTGGATTTTTAACGTTACCAAATGTTTTCAATAATACAAAGTTTTGCTGCATTTTGTTTCTTTTGTTGACAGTGGTTTAAGTTTCACCAATTTTTAGAGCAGACATGGATAGGTAGTGAGTTAAAGGTTTAATACAAAAGGTAGTGGCTTCCGCTGCAATAACGGTTTTGTTAGCGAAGTTTTGACGCTTCGAGTCGCTTCCGGAATTCTTCCGGCTATGTTTTTTTTAAGATCTGTTCACACATTTTCACGACTTTTGAAGTCACATTGGAGTAGTGATTTTGTTCACGCCGAAGCAGGAAGTGGAGCGATAAAGCGAGTGGTTTTGCGGCGTGAAATTTTTTCGCTCTAAATTTAAAGTAGTGAGAAAACGTTGTTTGAACAAAACTTCGCTTTCTCGGTAGTGGTTTTTTGTTCACATGCGGCAATTTCGCTTTGATTTCTGTTTTTTCGATTTTTTGGATCGGATTTTTTTCTAAATGGTTTTTCCCAATCCATTCATATTCCTTTCTAGGTCTAGTTTTCTGTTTAGTCAATGAAAATTCTTTGAATTGTACGTCAGGACTTGTCCTGCTATGTTTTTTTGTTTCGTCGTCTGACCCTCTTTTTTCGTTTTACATTTATTCACACAGCAAAGCTTAAAAAGTCAAATTTTCTGAATGACTTCTTTCTCTTACTAACGGCATTTGCGCGCGTGTCGTCATTACTCAATCGCTTTAGCAAAAGTTTTTAGGTTATTTGCGTGATTAGATTTTGATCATACGTGACTTACCTCACTCAATAAAATGACTTTTGCACTTTAAAACTTAAGTTTAATTTGAATTTGTTTAAGATCAAAGGAACTCATTTGTGCAGTAAAGGTCCCTAATAAGAGGCTTCTGTGGAATGAATTTTAACAAACTTTATTAATTTATCGCTGAATGTTTTTTAGCCTAGTTTTTTGAGCGGCGTCGATTTTTTTTCAATTTAGATCTGTATCTGTTTCTATCTTTCTAATATGGCACGCAGGTCTATTCTTTCGCAGCTATTCCGGCAATCTGCCGGCTTTGTTTAAGAAATTAAAAAGCCTTAGTTAAATAAACACAACAATTTAAAAAAAATGCTATTGTTTGTTTTCAGCCTTAATTTTCCCTCTTCGATCATTTATAGAATCACGGAAAGCGCAACAAAAAAACCTTTCTTTTATCAAATCTAAACGAACTTGAGCTTGAAAAAAAACTGATTGAATTTAAATGGAAAAAATTGGACTTTTTGCAACAGGAAGTCTCTGAAAATTTAAAATTATTTCAGATTACTTTAAACATTGTTACCGAGCTGATTTTAATTGAAAATGGTGCTGACCTCTAAATTACTTGAAAAATTGTTTCAGAGAATGCTTTTCAATAAATTTTGATGAATGTTTTTCTTATTTTGAACCAATTTTTGATAAACACTAATTTCATTCCAAAAAATCTTTTGTTCAGATTTTGACTATCCATCTAATTTGCTTGTATTCCGAAATAAAGTCTGTTGGTGGAAGAAAAGTGATTGCAAGATAAGATATTACAAATACCTGTTAGCGAAGTGGTTAATGGTTTGGTCTCTTTTCTCTTACTCCGGAGGGCGGGGTGCGATCCCCACCTTGGTCAGAATTTTTTTTTGCTTGTTGCATCCATAACAAGTTATCTATGCTGCAGCCCCATCTGATAAATTATCGTGCCTGAGCAATTTTTGTGGCGTTAGCTGGTTTATGTTTTTATTTTAGTGCTATATTTGGCGGAAAATCAGGAATAAACGAACGAAAATTCGTTTTATGTGGTTATTTTGTCATATCCTTTATTAACATCTAATGCGTAAATCTATTACACACACTTTTTTTGTGTGTTTGAACCCGTTGATCTTCATTAGAAAGTTACTACATAGAAAGAAGTGTTTCAATTTTCCGTGTCGTTCTCAATTTACTATTTTAGAATTGTTGTTATCTCTGCTTTCAATCACTGGGAAAAGTTCTGAAAGGAATGTATGATTTTTTAGTAATGAAATGTCAAATAAGTTTCTTAATAGCCGCCGTCAGCCTCTCAACGGCTATTATTTAAGCGCTCTCCTTTTTACGATTCAAAGACTTTGTATTGAGGCGCTGTCTTTTTAAGATCTGTTCACACATTTTCATGATTTTTGAAGTCAAATTGGAGTAGTGATTTTGGTCACGTCGAAAGAGGAAGTGGAGCAAAAAGGCGAGTAGTTTTGCGGCGTGAAATTTCTTCGCTCTATTTTCAAATTAGAGTGAGAAAAGGGTGTTCAAACAAAAATTCGCTTCTTCGCTAGAGTTTTTCTGATTTTCTTCAAAATTGTTTCCCAATTCACTCATAGTCCGTTCTAGTTTTTTGTTGATTCAACGAATATTCCTTGAATTGTACGCCATGACTTGTCCTGAAATGTTTTTTAATTTGCTTTACTTTTTGATCACGTTTTTCGTTTTACATAGTTCACGATTTTGACGTTTGACTTCTGACTTACTTTACTCACTGTTTCAACTGTATGGATTTTAAATTATTTCAAACATTGAATTACGCAATGTGGTGAATACGGTCAATGTCAAAGGAGCAAAATCAAAAGAAACGGGATAAGCCAATGAAACCCTGTGATTGAGTCAAAGCGCTTTAGGTTATCAAAGTTTATGAGAGTGATTGGTAGCTGACATTTGTTTTAAGCTTGATAGCTTTCAGTTTAGAAGCTGAATTAAGCATGTTTGTAGAATCTAACAGAAACTCCACGGCAAATTAGAACACTTTTCGACACTGAAAAAAAAATTTGGTCAATTTGTCTTTTTTTCTTTTTCGGTATCAATCCCGATGTGCATCAAGCGCGTCAACGGTAGCTATTTTCCGTCAATCTGCTGGCTATGTTTTTCTTTAGAAGTTTGCCTTTTGCGCTCTTTTCGGTGAAGAATTGCTGTTGAGAGGGTTCAGAATATTATATGCAAATGCACATTGCCGAGCCTTTTTGTTGATTTTAGTGATACAAAATCACGGGTCAGTTTTTTGTCTTTGTCTTCCGGATTATGCTTTCAAATCCTTGTTGTAGAATTATAATTGTAAAATGCAATAAATATGGATTTTCGCTTATGTATTAAGAGAAGAAAACAGATTCGCTGCTTTTGCACTTCGGGCCAGATTTGCCTGTCGCAATTCGATGCCGGATCTTTGGAAATTTGTGATAAACCTTGTTAAGCCCGCTCGCTAACTATTCTGGAAGTATGCTTTCAAATCCTTGTTGTAGAATTATAATTGTAAAATGCAATAAATATGGATTTTCGCTTATGTATTAAGAGAAGAAAACAGATTCGCTGCTTTTGCACTTCGGGCCAGATTTGCCTGTCGCAATTCGATGCCGGATCTTTGGAAATTTGTGATAAACCTTGTTAAGCCCGCTCGCTAACTATTCTGGAAGTGATTTGATGGATGTGATGGGGGTCGTTATCAAATTAACCTTAATTTTTCAACATTCACAGGTGGTGGTGGTGTGAGAATGACAGGATATCATTTGAAAATGCCTTCAAGCTGCACGGAAAACATTTTGTCAGATTGCAGGAGGCTGTACCTCACAAAAGTGTAGGACAGGTAATGATTGACTTAAGTAAATAATATCAATCGCTTTTATAAATCAAACTGATTTTATTTTTTTTAAAAAAATCGAAATATATACTGAACCACAAGTGTAGTTATTCAAAGGGGGATGACCAAAGTTTATCTAATTTTAGGATATTTTGATGATTCCGGGTTTAATGTTGCAAATTTAAATTCATAAAACAGAGCGAAAGAAATGAATAACAAAAAAACGAAATGAGGTACAGGATAATCTTGTTTGTTTCAGGTTGTTGACTACTACTATCGATGGAAGAGGCAACCTATTCATTCCACCGTGATGGATCTCTACTTGGAGAGGCAAAGACAACAAAAACAGGACAAAGAAGAGAAAGGAGGCAAACAAGAGGCAGAGGAATTCACTCAGAATAACAACACAACGTCCTCGTCTAAAGATAAGACGCTGAGGTGGGCATTGGGGACAAATTCTTAGTTGTTACATATAGATGCAACATTGATTTAGCTATTTTCAAGTGCACGGCCGCAAAAGTGGCACATAAAAACTGGTCGAAGAATTTTGTTTATCTGGCGTGAGCCCGAATGATTGTTTATGCGAAAGCTGAGGTGCCACGAGGAGTGGAATGCATTGCTTGCGCTTTCAGGTTCATATTTATGTAAGAAGTTGGTGTTTGCGAAATTATAAATGACTATACCTACAAGTTTTTTAAGAAAATTACACAGCTTTTGTTTGACTGTTCAGCTGTTTCTACCATCTTTAAGTTGTTTCTACTTGCGCTGCCAATCATATGTAGCTGTTTCCCATAAAATCTGGACACCTAAGTGTAGATTGGATGTTTAATTGCTCTTGAACGAAGTTCATAGCAATTATTGTAAACGTGTGTGTCTTTTTTATGCAAAATTTTCGCTTGACGGTTTTCGAGTGACTTCTATGCCCTTGACTTTTTGCGTTTCGTGTGATCTAAAATTCTCTCTCAATCACAATTTCAAGCAGCTGAACTCAAATTGGCGGCAATTTAATACTAAAAGTCAAATGAAAAGTGCACCGAAACTTGTGCCATTTTTCACTTTAAATCTTAATAGTGGTATATCTTAACCTCTAATGGTTATTTGAAGCCCATTATTGAAGTTCTTAGTCCCATTTAGGCTCCCCCTCCCCTCTCCCGCCCCCCGACTGAAGCAGGTTGCAATTGATTAGAGCTCCCACTAGTCGTTCGAGAGCAATTCTTCCGACGTTTAGTCGGTTATGTTTTCAGTTGGTGGTTCGACTCGGAAGACGACGAGTTTCTGATTGCGTTGAAGCGACGAAAACTTGACCAACAGCAGCAAGAAGTTCATCAAGAGAGCTCACAATCGAGTAAAGATTCCAAGAAGTCACTCGGTGGCACTGCGATGTTTGATTTGAGCACTAACAAGAGAATTTTGCTCAAGAGAAAAGTCACTGACCTGATACATCTGGACGGAGATGATGATGAGGACAACGACGAAAATGATAGAAATAAGAAGGACAACCAGGGCAAGGAAACTAAAGCTGGAATTAAGCGGAGTTGCAAGGAAATTGAAAGGGTTTGTGACATTTTTTGTGACAAGAAAATTCATTTGTTATGAGTTCTTGCAAAACTGGGCTTAAAATACTTTATCAGACGCTGTCCGCGTTCTTAAGCTTATGTCTTTCAAAATCACACTTTTTGTTTTTAAAAAAATCTTATCAGGATGTTTTCCTTAGAGGTCCTTTGGTATCTCGTTGTGAAAAGCAATCGATTGATTACGAGCGATTAATCAATTACGACTTCTGACTTTGAAAACACAAGCCTTGCCAATTACGTTTTTATTAGCCGCACAGCGATAGTGGGGCTATTGGTGTTCATTTGTTTTTTTAATAGCCGCGAAGCGATAGCGGCTATTATTGGGGACTTCGTGGTTTTTTTTACAATTCAAAGAATTGTATTGGTGCGCTGTCTTTTTAAGATCTTTTCACGCTTTTTTCGACTTTTTCACGTCTTTAATTGCTCTTGAACAAAGGTAATAGCAATTATTGTAAACGTGTGCGTCTTTTTACGACTCGAAGAGGAATATTGATATTCTACAGGTTTTTTTTTTAGCAGAAAGCAAGTTTGTTCATGACTTGAATTTTGACTTCTTTCTTTTCGAGCTTTTACCTCCGTTTTTGATTGTTGACTTCTGTTTTCGAACATTGGACTTTAACAATAGCTTAGTTTATAATGTATAGCAATTGGTAACAGTCTGTAATTCAAGGTGAAGAGGTCAATTTGAGAAAATTTGATCCCATTTAACTACCTACCCCGTCCCCCAAAAAACTACCCCCCCCCCCAACGTACCTACCACCCCCAACCCCAACGTACCTACCACCACCCCCCCAACCCCAACGTACCTACCCCCCTCGTACCTACCTACCCCCCCCCCCCACCAGCACCTACCTACCCACACCCCTGAACTGAAAAAAATGTTAACGCTTTTTATGTTATATTGGTCTACTATTTTTGTTATTTCTAGTGTGTTTTTCGATATTCTGATTTTGTCCAAGTTAGGGTAAAGATTATTTTGCACGACGATTCGAGTCGTTTCCGGTATCTTAACGGCTATGGTTTTTTAATGCAAAATTTTCGCTCGACAATTTTGACTTTTCAAGTGACTTTTACGCCGTTGACTTTTTGCGTTTCGCGTGATCTAAAATTCTCTCTCAATCACAATTTCAAGCAGCTGAACTCAATTGGCGGCAATTTAATACTAAAAGTTAAATGAAAAGTGCGCCAAAACTGGTGTCTTTTTTTTTACTTTAAATGTTAATAGTGGTATATGTTAACCTCTAATGTGGTTATTTGAAGCCCACTATTGAACCTCTTCGTCCCATTTAGGCTTCCCCTCCTTCCCTCCTGCCCCCACTCCCGCCCGACTGAAGCAGTTTGCAATTGATAAGAGCTCCCACTAGTCGTTCGAGAGCAATTCGTCCGACGTTTAGTCGGCTATATTGTGAAGTCAAATTAGAGTGTTGATTTTGGTCACACTGAAATAGTAAAGGGAGCAAAAAATTGAGTAGGTTTGAGGCGTGACTTTTCAAAATACCTTCAAAGTGCATTGTGAAATCGGTGATTGAACAGTTTGGCGGTTTTTGAGATAGGTTTTTTCTTTGGTGCGACAATTTGACTTCTGTTTTCAGAGTTTCCTCTCCTTCAGTGCTTTTAAGACGGTACAGATGTTTTCTAATTGTGCCTATTTGCCTTTGCTTGAATTCATTAAAGGGCAGCTAAAACTTTTTATGACTTTGCCACTATTTTTTGTCATGAAATATTAATGAATTTTAGATTTTGTCTCCTTTTTTTTAAAATTCTGTTGTCTTACCACTTAGCATCATCACAGGTCTGATTGGTTGCTAAAGAGAAGTAAAAGAATCCAATTAACGGCACGAGTTAATAGCTAGTGCTTTTCATGACTTTGACATTATTTTTTCTCAAAAATTTTCGAATAAATTTTTGTTCTGCAACTTTTGTACTTTCGATGTCTTTTATTTAATCTCATTGGAGACAGGTCTGGTGCTGCTAATATTGGTTAAGCATATCGATTTGATTGTTTTTTTCGAAGCTAGTGCTTTCTATGACTTTGACACTCGTTGTTTTCAATAATAATTATCGACTTTTTTTTTAGTTTTGCGAGTTTTTCTTTTCAACTTTTTCATCTTAACTCTTAGTCTTATTAATTACAGGTGTTATTGGTTGCTAAAAAAGGGTTTCAGTTAAAGCAAGCCATTTCAGTTCATATCTTTGGGCTTTTTGTGATTTATATGGTTGTTCGTTCCAAAAAATCTTAGTTTTTAGTTTTGCTAGTATTGTTATTCATTGATGTCTTATCACTTAATCTAATTGATGAATGGTCTCAACGGTGATCACTGAGGACTAAATTTATTGATGTAATTGTATCGGTCAGTAGATGTTGCGTTCTGTGGCTTTTATACTAAGTGTTTTCAAAAAGTTTCAGCGAGTTTTATTGCGATTTTTGGATAATTGTCCTACATTTAATATTAATACTAAGAGGACTCGTCGACATTTAATGACAGGTTGCTAATGAGAAATAGAGGAATATAGATAGCTTATAGCAGTTGTTTTGATGTTGATCCTGTCTTTGCAAAAAGCAAAAATTGATTTTTTAGTCTTGCTTGTTTTGTTTTTGTGATGTTTTATTGCTTAGTCCCATTACTAACAGCTCTCATTTGCCTTTTAAAGCGGAGTAAATGATTGTCAGGTCATAGTTTAATACAATTCTTTGAATTGTATTTCAGGACTTAACCTGTTGTTTTTTCAGGACTTAACCTGTTGTCTTCGTCGTCTCCATCGATGATTCTTGCGACCTGACTTCTTGGATTTCACTTTCAATTTCAGTGACTTCTATTGCTTTGCAGTTAAAATTTGTGTGCGTGACGTCATTTATTCTGCTTTTAGGTCAATTGCGTGACTTACCTCGCTAAAAATGACTTCTGAACTCACTTAATGTAATAAATTTTTATGAACATTTATTAGTTAAAGATCACTAGTGTGCATCTAAGTAATGCCAAGCGTTTATGCCCTAATTCTTGAGTATTAGAGTCTTTAGTTTTTGATTTCGAAAGATTAAATTTAAAAAAGCTCTGTTGTCTTTTTCCGTATAGAGCGTATGTGCCTCATAAAAATGACAGTCCGAATCTAGTCCAAAAAAGGCTATTGGTCTATTAAAGGACTGGTGGTCAATTTGTCTTATTTCTTTAGTTGATTCAATTCATGGAAGGTCACCAACGTCTATCGCGGCTATTTGCCGGCAATCTGCAGGCTGTTTTTTGTCAAGATTTTTACGACCGTTTGACGTCACAACCACTTCAATCTGCTTTTTGTTCATTCATGTAATTTCAACTGAAGTGCCTGTGTGACGTCATTTGTCACTCTTAGTGGAACGAGTTTTTACGACTCGAAAAGGATTGTTGAAGTCCTTTTTTTAAATCAATTTTATTGGAGTAATTTTTGAAGCGGGAAATGAAACACGTGAAAAAATTTGGAGTGATTTTGGTGCTGAATAAAAGTGAAGAGTGGAGCGAAAAGAGTGGTTTTTGTTCATACCGCTGTTTTTGAGAGAGCGAGAAATTGATGTGTGAAAAAATTGTCTCTAAGCGAGCGAAATTTTTTTGTTCACGTGCGGCATTTTGAAGCATTTTTTTTTCGTTTATTTTTGTTAAGAGGTTTGGTTATGATTTTGTTTTAATTTTAGGCTGGTTTCGGTAGTGGTTTGAAGATTTTTGAAATTCATATGAATTTTATGATAATTCAGAGGTTTTTAATGTATTTTGCTGATTTTTGGGCTAAGTTTTGCGTTTTTTTGACGATTATTTTGTTTTACTGGCTCAAATGGGAATTGAAGAAACCCCTTCTACTTGAGCAAGTTTATGATAACAATTGGTTGCAGTTTTGTGGGTAAGAATTTTTGTTGAGAAATATGACAAAAAATGGCGAAAATTGGAACTATTCTTAATTTTTTTTACAGTTTTTCGTTTTTTTTTAGGTTTTAGCAAACTTCTTAGCCTATTATGACTTGCCTATTGTTTTGCGAGCATCTGGATACCCTATTGACTGAAGGGAATTTTTCTTTGGATTTATATGCTTTTGAAATATTAAAAAATTTAGTAACTTTTCCAGTTTTTTAGTGAAAGTTGTTTTTAAGAGTTGTTTTTAAGAAAGTTGTTCTTTTTTTAATAGCCGCCTCATCTTCTCAGCCGGCTATTATAGCGCTCCTATTTTTTTGTTTTACTTCGTCGAATAAAAAAATGTTTCGCTTTACCTCATTTTGCCGCTTTTTCAACATTTTGCGTGATATCTTTTTGACTTCTCTAGGCTAGTTTCTCTCTTCTCTCATTCTGCTAAAAGTGATTTTGAGCATCAGCTGCTCAGCAAAGCAGTTCAAAATGAACAAAGTCAGTATAAAAAATTGAAGTCAGAAATAGAAACGGGATAAACCCATAAAGCCCAATTTTAGATGCCCGCTATATGAACATCGTTCCTATAAGTCTTAGTTACCATCTCTAATGCTTAGTGGTACTGATAGTAGCCCCTGTAGCCTCTCTCTAAGAAACAGAAGTACGTTATGTTCAACTACGAAATGCCATCAAATTAAATCGGACTTAAAAAATGTTTTTGTACAAAAATCTTTTTTTTTCAAAATGTTGTATTCTGTCAATCCGAATCATGCTTATTGGAATCAACGGCGGCTATTTTCCGGCAATCTGCCGGGTATGTTTTCATAATTTAGCCTAAAGTATTTTTTCAAAATTCACATAAGTGGTTTTTTTAAGTACTAGTTGTTTTGATGAATTATTTTGGCAGAGATAGTTTTTACGGGATCTCAATTTATTGCAAAGTTTGATCAGATTTTTTAGCATATTTTAACAGATTTGATTTTATTCTTTTTACTTTTTTGTTTCATGGTTTTGTCTCAAGATAATCATAACTTAGTGAAGGCACGTTTTGTTTGATGAGTAGTTGGATGGCGTTAAATGGATTTTCACTTCGAGTCGTTCCCGGAATTCTTCCGGCTAGGTTTTTTTTGTTTATTCTCGTGATTACATTTTTGGTCACACGTGACTTGCCTCACAATCAAAAATGACTTCCTCACTTGGAAATTGACTTTTCTTTTCTTTAATTCAAAGAGACAAGGTCAAGTGAATGTGTGTCACTCTAAATGAAGGTAATTTGAGACTAGCTAATAGAGGCAGCAATAACTTATTCAGATTTCTAATCAAAATATAACATCTCATCCTTCAATGAAAAGGGTAATTTTTACTGTTTTTGTAGACTGCTGATCTACAAAGCTTTTGCGGCTTTTTTCTGGCAATCTGCCTGCTATGTTTGTTGTTTTCCACAGTTTTGAATAACTTTTGAGAGAATGACTGAAAATCAATTTAAGTAAGTTGTGATGGTCAGTTGATCTTTCGTTCAAATCATCTTCAAAAGCGTTTGCATTCTCCGGAAATGTGACCGACGGAAAATAAGAAAATTTGTTTAGATGCCAGATATCTAACCCCATAATTGGCTAGCTCAAATTATGATTAGAAATGCGAGTCACCCAATATAATTACTAGATCGAGTCTTAAGATCTCTGCTAACGTTCCGTTTCTCCTTTGAAGGTCACCTTGAACGACGATGAAGACGAAACATCGTCGGCGTCAACAGCCACTGCAAACGGTGCTAATGCTGCTACCAATGGTCCAAATGCTACATCCAGTACCTCTTCTTCTGCCAGTAGCACCACCAGCACCAGTGCTAACAATGTTTCTCAGTCGAGTAATGACGGGATGCGATTAAATACCCAGCAGTTGTGTCACTTGGTGGAAGTGTCACGTGATTGGGAGCAGTACAGAAGGAGGTTAAATGGGAAGACTGTCGCTCTTCAGAAACATGTATGATTTTTTATTTTTATAGCTGCGAAGCTGTAAGCTGAGCGTAGCTATATTGCGGTGCTCTTGGTTTTTTTTACAATTCAAAGAATTTGAATTGTATTGGGGCGCTGTCTTTTTTTTAAGATCTGTTCACACATTTTCATGATTTTTGAAGTCAAATTGGAGTAGTGATTTCGGTCACGCCGAAACAGGAAGTGGAGCGAAAAAGCGAGTGGTTTTGCAGCGTGAAATTTTTTCGCTCCAAATTTAAAGTAGAGTGAGAAAACGGTGTTTGAACAAAAATTTGCTTTCTCGCTAGTGGTTTTTTGTTCACATGCGGCAATTTCACTTTGATTTTTACTGTTTTTTCGATTTTTTGGATCGGATTTTTTTTCTAAATGGTTTTCCCAATCCATTCATTGTCCGTTCAAGATCTAGTTTTCTGGTTAGTCAATGAAAATTCTTTGAATTGTGCGTCAGGACTTGTCCTGCTATGTTTTTTTGTTTCGTCGTCTGACGCTCTTTTTTTGTTCTACATCTGTTCACACAGCAAAGCTGAAAAAGTCAAATTTTCTGAATGACTTCTTCCTCTCACTAACGGCATTTGCGCGCGTGACGTCATTTCTCACTCGTTTTAGCAAAAGTTTTTAGGTTATTTGCGTGATTAGATTTTGATCATACGCGACTTACCTCACTCAATAAAATGACTTTTGCACTTTAAAACTTAAGTTTAATTTGAATTTGTTTAAGGTCAAAGGAACTCATTTGTACAGTAAAGGTCCCTAATAAAAGGCTTCTGCGGAATGAATTTCAACAAGCTTAATTAATTTATCGCTGAATGTTTTTTACCTAGTTTTTTGAGCGGCGTCGATTTTTTTTCAATTTAGATCTGTATCTGTTTCTATCTCTATTATATGGCACGCAGGTCTATTCTTTCGCAGCTATTCTGGCAATCTGCCGGCTATGTTAATAGTGTTTTTTGTAGCTTTGTAAGAAGTGATCTTTACTTAGTAACCGTGATTTTTTGCTACCAGATCTTCTTTAAAGAAACAAATATAAGTCAAAACAAGCAAGCTTTAGACAGCGTTACTAGTAATTGAAAGTGACAGTTAGTGTTGTGCAGTTGAGAAACTCTACTTTGCGCGCCAGTCTGAACTTTAAGCATCACAAAATTTTGTTTCGGTTTAGTTTTTTAAAGCCACCGTCAGCCTATCAAAGTCGCTCTCCTTTTCTTTACAATTCAGAGAATTTAATTGTATTGGTTTGCTGTGTTTAGGACCGGGAAAGAGTAATAGTGATTGATTGCTCTCAAACGAAGTTTGTAGCAATCATATTAGTCCTGTGGTCTTTAGTCCGATAGATTTTTCGCTTGATAGATTTTTCGACTGACCCATTTGACTATGTCCTCAAAAACTGGATAAACAGGTAAAGCCCGGAGGTTATTAAGTGGCTTAGCAGCTCTCTTAGAGCCTTACGCCTTACTATTTTTTTAAGTATGGGAATGAACGAAAATGTTGGTTAGCAGTTATATTACTGGTCTTTTTATAGGATTTTTCGCTTGACCGATTTTTCGTTTCACCCGTTTGACTTTTCGTCCTCATTAATGGGATAAACAGGTAGCGCTCAGAGGACTTTAAGTGGCCGAGTACCTCTCTTAGAGCCCTTACGCGTTACTAGTCCCTAAGTATGCGATTGACCGAAACTTTTCAAAGACAATTTCATGGTATTCACTTTGGAGTTTGAGCAAAACAAATTGGTTTTTAATTGCTCTCAAACAAAGTTTGTAGCAATTATATTAATCCTGTTGTCTTTTTTATGAGATTTTTCTTTCACTTGACCGATTTTCTTTCTTACCTTTTTGTCCTTTAAAGCGGGATTAACATGTAAAGCCCGGAGGATATTAAGTTCTCTAAGAGACTTATGGCTCACTAGTCTCTAGTTGTGCGATTCGCCGAAGAGACAAAAATTCATGATATGAAATGTGTTTCTTAGAGTTTGACACCTCACTATTTAACCACCCCCCCCCCCCCCCCTCACTTCTTCGCGACCACATCAAAACCTCCCTCGCCTATCCACCTCATTCCACCAGGAACCCCGAACACTCGCTCACCCCTCCTTCCTCTCCCTCCCTCCTTCTCTTCTTCCTCCTCCTTCCCCTACATCTTCAGCCTACCGCCTCAAGTAAGCAAAAGCTAGTCGGATCTATTTTTTGCTTCCCCCTTGTGTTTTTACCCGAATTACAATTATATAGTGCGTTACTATGGTTTCCATAGCAACTTGCGCCTAGGGGCGTGGTAATCATATGCCCACTAAGCTGGGGAACCGAAACAGAATATTTTCAGTTAGCCTCCCTAACCTGTGCTGCTAGGTACTAACGAATCCAACTTCTCCCCAACCCACAGCCCCCGGTTTGCATCCCTTTCTCGCTGCGCTCACCCCAAGCCCCTTCAGTTAAGCTAAAGCTAGCTTCCCTTAACCGCAGCAGCTACTGACTAACCCAACCTTTCGCCTGTCGTTTACTGTCCTCTTACCCCGCGTTAGTCGGTTATGTTCTGTTTTAACACTCGAAGAGGAGTTAGTGGTGCGTCTTTTTTGATCGATAAATTTTTGTTCGTATTTAAAACAGGATGTAAAAGTCAAAACCGTACGTGAGAAACTAAGTGGTATAGTCAAATAGAAGGACGAATTGAGGAGCAAAGCGAAGAGAAAGAAGCTTTGCTGAACATGCCGCATTTTTGAGAGAGTGAAAAAACTAGGCGAGAAAGATAATTTAGCGATCTGAATTTTTTTTTGATCAGGTGCACCTTTTAAGTGTTGTTTTTAAAAATTTCTCCGCAGAAATTGGTTTTTCTAAATCATGTTAACAAGTAAATGTACGTTTGGAAGCAATATTGACTATCTCAATCATTCAAGACTTTAGGATTTCATATTGAGCTGTTGTGATTTGCCCCCTTTTCGACTTTTGTTAGTAGTTTTGTATTCTTTTTCAAGTTTATACCGTCTCCGTTTTTTTTGTTGTTTGAAATTAGTTTTTTTTATCGTTTTGGAGACCTGACCTTTCGTTATGTATAGATAGGAAGACTGCCGTTTATAAGCTTTGTAGTTACAATTGTGAACTCGATTTGAATTGAATTGAACTAGAGTTGAATTAATCGATGGGTTGAAAAAATTGATATTGAATGCAAAAATTAGCTGGCATATGGCTGATTTACATCGAAAATTTTGCGGCTTCAATTATCAATTTGTGCAAAGAATGCTTTGCTCGTGTACAACAGATTTGTTTGCTATTTTAGCTGCAGCAGCTGAAACAGAATACGAACTGGGAAGTTCTTAACAGCTACCAAAGAGATCTGTCACACTTGCGTAGCTCACGAAAAGTAAGTAGCAAATTCTCGACACCTAATTACTGCAGATTATGATTAAAACATGTTCTTATTGATACACACGTAAATTGTTAGGACAATTTGATTGTAAAACAATGAAAAGGGAGGATTGGGAGGGTGAAGAAGCAGTTCCATTCGTTACTTTTCTGTACATGTACTATTGTAAATTTACTCATTTTTTTCACTGTTAAAGATTGCTCTTAATAGCTTATCAATTAGGCATAAGTCAAAATTCAAAACTAATATCTTGAAAGGTCCTCGCATAAAGAATTGCGGATTAAGAAGAAAAATCGGAAACTAGCTTTCGTTGTTTAGATGGCTCTTGAGAAACGGTCTCACAATAGTTTTTGAGTAATAAATAAAGAAGTTCGAGAAATAAATTTTAAGCTAATTAATGTTTTTGTCACTGTTGACCACAGAAGCCTCATAGTGTACGTCTTACTGAAAGGCGTTCATTTGCAATGTAACAATGTTCAATTGACGTGTTTAATAGCCGCACAGCGATAGCTGGGGCTATTATTCGCCTTCTCTTGATTTTTTTACAATTCAAAGAATTTGAATTGTATTGGGGCGCTGTCTTTTTTTAAGATCTGTTCACACATTTTCATGATTTTTGAAGTCAAATTGGAGTAGTTATTTCGGTCACGCCGAAACAGGAAGTGGAGCGAAAAAGCGAGTGGTTTTGCGGCGTGAAATTTTTTCGCTCCAAATTTAAAGTAGAGTGAGAAAACGGTGTTTGAACAAAAATTTGCTTTCTCGCTAGTGGTTTTTTGTTCACATGCGGCAATTTCACTTTGATTTTTACTGTTTTTTCGATTTTTTGGATCGGATTTTTTTTCTAAGTGGTTTTTCCAATCCATTCATAGTCCGTTCTAGGTCTAGTTTTCTGTTTAGTCAATGAAAATTCTTTGAATTGTACGTCAGGACTTGTCCTGCTATGTTTTTTTTAAAGATCTGTTCACACATTTTCATGATTTTTGAAGTCAAATTGGAGGAGTGATTTTGCTCACGCCGAAACAGGAAGTGGAGCGAAAAAGCGAGTGGTTTTGCAGCGTGAAATTTTTTCGCTCCAAATTTAAAGTAGAGTGAGAAAACGGTGTTTGAACAAAAATTTGCTTTCTCGCTAGTGGTTTTTTGTTCACATGCGGCAATTTCACTTTGATTTTTACTGTTTTTTCGATTTTTTGGATCGGATTTTTTTTCTAAGTGGTTTTTCCAATCCATTCATAGTCCGTTCTAGGTCTAGTTTTCGGTTTAGTCAATGAAAATTCTTTGAATTGTACGTCAGGACTTGTCCTGCTATGTTTTTTTTTATTTCGTCTTCATGATTTTTGTTACGACCATATGACGTCACAGCCACTTTTTGTTCATTCGTTCATGCAATTTCAACTGAATTGCATGTGTGACGTCATTTTTCGCTCGTAGTGGAGCGAGTTTTTTTGTTCATGCGCGTGATTAAATTTTTGGTCACACTTGACTTACCTCACTCTCAAAAATGACTTCCTCACTTTGAAATTGACTTTTATTTACTTTAATTCAAAGAGATAAGGTCAAATGGGTGTGTGTCACTCTAAATGAAGGTTATTTGAGATCAGCTAATAGAGGCAGCAATAACTTATACAGATTTTTAATCAAAATATAGCAGATCAGCCTTCAATGAAAAGACGAATTTTTTTGGTCTGTCTTTTTTACTGTTTTTTTTTAGACTGCCGGTCTACAAATCTATTGCGGCTATTTTCTGGCAATCTTTTTTTAACCTTGAAATAGGACTCCGTTAAAAAATTTCCTTGTCGATGTGTGAGAATCTAGTTGATCCATTTGCCATTGAGAATGTTTGTGTGTTAGTGTGCGAAGCTGATGTATCTGCTGAGTGACCAACAGAAGAGACCCAAGTCAGTGAATTGGTCATCAAGTGAAGAGGAAATGTTCCTTCTGTGTGCAAGGAGATACGGCATAAAGGATCTAGAGGTATTTATCTACTGTAGACAGATACACTCCACTATTGTCAATTGTTAATTGCTCTCAAACGAAGTTTTTGAAGCAATTATATTAGTCCTGCCAGTCTTTTTTTATTAGCCGCGAAGCTCCACTATTATCAATTACTGGAGTTTTTTTCTGCGATGGTTTGACTGAAATTTTAATTAGTTTATCCTTAGAATTTGTTCTAAGCACGTTAAGCATCTTTCATTTCAATGATCTTGTTTATTTGGTTCATTTCGCGAATGTCCTGAATGTTAATAGGTACGGAGCTGTAAGCTATATATAGAGTGTAGCTATATATTCGGGGGGTGGCCGCTTTATTGGCCGAAGGGCGTTTAGCCGACAACCAAAATTGAGTAATTTACTCGACAATTAACAAAAAATGCGCTACTTGATTAATTCTGAAGCTCTGATTGGCAAATTTAAAACAGTATACAGTAAGCGGGCAAATATACGGCCCAGTTTTTATCAACTAGCGTAACTAGTGCACTCAGAAACCCCACCACCCCTCTCATTCCCCCGCCAGGGGGTGTGGCCACGGATAGGCCGAGTGGAGCGTCATCCGACAGCACACCAAAGATAATGGTCCACCGAACTACAGATTTACTGACCAATGAGGTTTTTTGAAAAATAATGATAAAACTATTGGCTAACTTTCGCATTTTTTCCTTGTCGGCTAAACGCCCATTCGGCTAGTTTTGCTAGCACTATATTGGGGCGACATTTGGGTTTGTTTTGTCGTCTGACGTTCATTTTGGTAAAATCAGGGCTTTGGTAGTGAAATGAAATGAGGAATTCGGAGTTTGAGCAAAACAAATCGGTTTTTAATTGCTCTCAAACGAATGTAGCAATTTTATTATTCCGGTGGTCTTTTTTATGCGATTTTTCGCTTGATTGATTTTTTGTTTGACCATTTTGACTTTTTGTCCGACCATTTTGACTTTTTGTCCTCAAAAGTGGGATGAACATATAGTGATCGGACGGCATTAAGTGGCTGAGCAACTCTCTCAAAGACTTACGCCTTACTCGTCTCTGAGTATATGATTGAATGAAACTGTTTTTGCAGACAATTTCATGGTTTGAAGGGTGGTTCCTAATCTTAAAAATTTGACCCCTGACTCGACCCCCTACCACCTATGAACCCCCCCCCCCCCACGCGTCCTCACGTCACCCCCAACACTTAACCTGTCCTGCCTCCTCCGGCTAGTGGTTTGAACCCCCTTCGTACGGCCCTCCCAACCCTACCCCTCCCTCCCCCATCGCTTGAACCCCACCACCCGCCTAGCGCTCACCCCCCCCCCTCATAAAGATAGCATCCCTAAGCCCCAGCGGGCTGCTAACAAAGCCAACCGCTCGACAGTCGTTTGAGAGCAAGTCGTGGCTTATGTTCAAGTCGTGGCTTATGTACGTTAGTGGCTTATGTTCAAAAATAAAAAAAAAACAATTTTTCAATAGTCATGGATTGCATCCATCACTCCATCATTTCAGTTCATTAACTGCTGTTTTCTATATTGTACGGCACTTAACTCTATTTCGGCAATCTGCTGGCTGTGTTTTAGAACCTGAAACTAAGCGCAATGGACTGAACTATAACATTCGCAATCTATTTGTTGCTCGTTGTAGGTGTTGTCAGTGTTGATAGGGACTAAAAGTGTGTCCCAAGTAAAGAACTTCATCCCGGTGGCCAAGATCAAACACCGATTGGACCATCTTTTAGACCCCGAAAGACTGACAAGAAATGCCACAAACCCCAAGGTGAGAGAAATTCGAGGAAAATATTAAATGCGCAAAAAAAACGCTTGTGTGTTGGCACATTATGTTCCGACCCCGTCCATCCACAATCTTGGTGCAATTATCTACCAATTGAAGCAGAGGGTTACATGACAAAATACCCAATGCCAAAATACCCAATGTGGCAAAATACCCAATGCCATTATACCCAATTTATTCCCTTTGATCTTTTCGTTCAATAATCCTATTGCAAATTAGCATTCGAAATTACAAAAATGTTTTCTCAATTAAGTTGATAGTGTAATCCCATGTTCGGTAGTGATAGTTTCATATCAAGTCCCACGGGCCGCTGAGGCATGGCCATGGCCCGCGAGGCATGGCCAACTGCACAAATTAAATATTATGCTAAATAATCGTTCTGATAGTTTCCACGTTAGAATAAAATATTGGGTATATTTTGGGTATTTTGTCACATTGGGTATTTTGGCATTGGGTATTTTGTCCTGACACCGAAGCAGAGATGGACTGCCTTCAAAATTAGCAGTAGTTAAAATTTTGCTATTTTAATTTTTATAGATGCGTTGTGTACATGTGTATTCAAAAAAGTGGTTGATATCAGTGAGATCGAACTTCTATTATAGCTGCGAAGCTGTAAGTTGAGGTGTAAGTTGACGTAGCTATATTGAGGTGATCTTGGTTTTTACAATTCAAAGAATTTGAATTGGATGGCGCTCGTTTTTAAAGATCTGTTCAGACTTTTCTCGACCTTTTCTTGTCAATGAGAAGTCAAATCGGAGTCACATTAGGAAGTAAGATGAGCGAAAAGCGAGTAATTTCTAGGCTTAAAATTGTTTCAAACTACTTTAAAGTGAAGTGAGTGTTTAAACAGATTTTTGGTTTCTGAGAGCGAAATTTCCACTTGCGGCAACTTGACTGCTGTTTTCGCTGCTTTTCTTGTCTTGATTGCTCTCTATTGAAGTATTTACGGATTTGGCAAAAAGTGTTATCGTGTTTTGGATTTTTCGCTTTTGTCTCGTTTTTTTAATTCTGTGACTTAGTTTCCTTACGTAGTTGTCACATTTTGATGAATAGAAAAATTTTGTTCAGAACTAATGGTTTTCGCCACTTTTATTAGGCATTTGTGAGGTAATCTAATTTCTTACTAAAAATGTTGTCAGTTTTTATTGTTTTTTGCTCTGTCGCTTAGTCATTAATGATACTTCTAGTTTGTTTTTTTTTTCGCTACTTAGTCGTATTTTAATCCACTCAAGGTTTTCAGTATTCTAATAACTTTATTGACTTTGTCACCTTTTTGAAGATTTCGGAAGTTTTTATTGTTGCTTTTTGTTGCTACTTTTGTTTTGTGGTCCCCATTTATTATCATTTAAGATCATATGTGCTTCCTATCTATGGATAGTGCGATGGATGTTGAAGAGTTCAAGATTAAATTGCGTATTTCAATGATTTTGAATTTTTGAAAAAAAAGACCTTCAGAGAAAATTTTACAAGAGGGGAGCAAAATGGACGAAAAATATACTTCCAGCACGCCAACTTCTCTCGTTTGGATAGCAGATTTTTGTTTCCAGTTCGCGAATTAGACATTCACAGATGCATGAGTTCTTTCTCGGTTCGTTAATACTGCAGTTTTAGAAAAAAAAAATTATTTACGCCGAAAATGCAGTTATTGGTTTTTCAACATTATCAATATACTTGTTGTGAGACATGATGACTGAACACAAACTTTTTTACGTTTTGCTCTTTTGTTTTCAATCAATCCATGTCATCTTTCAATCCTCGATTTTCACGGTTTGAATCTGTTTTTACATCTAATGATCCTCAGGCAATGTAGTCCAGTGATGACAATAAAACTAAATTGGATAGTTCACTTCCACAAACTAAATTTTGCCGGCGCCTTACGCAGTTCCTGAAGCTCAATTTTTTGATGAGTTGTGAAATCTTCATTTATTGCGGTTTCAACATTATCAATATACTTTTGTGTGACATGATGGCTGATTGTATTAAACATTTTGCTCTTATGTTTTCAATAGTCAATCTCATCTTTCAATTGCGTTCTGAATCTTTTTTCACATTCTATTTTAACTTTCTGAATTTGTTTCTACATCTAAGCAACCTTAGAAGATGGAGGTCCAGTGAATTGCCTTTATGCTGAAATTTTTCCAGAGAACCGCAAATTGTATAGTAAGTGGCTTGTTCACGATGTTTTTTGAAATTAAATTTGTTAATCATAATGTTAAATCCGTACTACCATTATTTTATTTCTCTGAGGGTTTTTGTTCCAGAGTTCTCTGAGACTTTGCTGAAAACGGTTCTTGATGTTGAAAGATTGTTGTCTGCTGAAAATTGTCATTATGAGGAAGTCTCTCAACCTTGAATATTCAAGCGTTGAACGAAAATGTTTTAGTGTTAAACGTTTGGTGAATTAGAGGGTCGGGAACTTTCATTAACATTATCTGTGGAATGCGGAGAGGCAAGTAGCTGGTTAGTGAATTAGAAAGGTTTTTGAGCGGCGTTTAATAGGGTACAATTAAGTATTCCATTTTTCCATCCTTTGTTTTTAACAGCTCGCTCTGAAGTGCAGTTTCCAGAAACACTTTTGTCCGGTTTGTGCGTTGCTTTCAAAAGTTTCTCGGGAATACCTTTATGGCCGACGATTTTTAAACTTTTTATAGAGAATTGTGTACAATTCTTTTGGATCCTTACTAGTCAATGTATGCGATTCTTGTTATTGTTGTTGTTGTTGGGGATTCGCAGCGGGTTTGCTGCAGGGCTGATTTATGCCCAGTCGTCAGTTGTTAAAATAGATTCCATTTATTTCTGCATACATGGCAGTCGCAAAAGGTTTGCCAAGTGCAGACGTTTTTATCGCAAAATAGTTTATTGACAAACTCCCACATTAGGTTTATCAGTCTCTTCTTGAGTCTATAAGGTCTACTGATTTCAACATATTTCTCTAATCGGTTTGCCAGTCTGCAGTTTCGGAAGGTGAATTCGCTTCTAGCTTTTTCCGTTCTTGTTTTTTGTAGCCGAAAGACTTCCTTTGTGCGTCCATTGGCGCTGGTGAGGTCAGGTGGTTCGATGCAGTGCGAGCTTTCATGCATGACTTTCGCAAGTAGAAGTAGGTCGCTCACTTGGAGAAACATAGGCAAGGGGAGAATGTTGAGCAGCCGAAGTTGACTGATGTAAGTCACTCCTTTGTTTCCCGTGATCCATTTCACTGCTTTCTTCTGAAAGTGTTCGAGGTTTTGTAGCTCGCTTCGTGATGGGTTTATGCAGGTAAATCCGTACAGCAAAACGTGTAGGATTAGTGATTTGTAAAGCCCAAGTTTGATGAATGGTTTAACTGGTACTGCGACGTTTCGTCTGATAAGGTACAGTACTTTGTTAGCTTTCCTGAGTCGCTCTTCTATATGTTTACTGCAGCTCAGGTCATCTTTGATGTGAATTCCTAAGTCTTTTACTGTATTTGCATTTGCCAAATCTTCACCCACAATATCGAAAATTCGCTTTTTCCTCGAAATGTTATCTGAGCATATTTTATCCTCGAAATGTTATCCTCGAAATGTTATCTGAGCACAGTGCCAGCTCCATCTTGTTTGATCGGACCCACGTTGCAATGCTGTCTAGGTCTTCCTGGATGGTCCAATGATCTTTTCCAATCGCGAGGATTTTCAGGTCGTCTGCTAAGATGAATGGGCCTGTGAACTTTAGCGCTTCGGGTAAGTCGTTGATGAAGATGCGAAACAGGAGCGGGCCTAGTAGTGAGACCTGAGGCACTCCACTATCAACGTCTCGAACACAGGAACATGTTTTATCGATTCTGACGAACTGTTTCCGGTTGCTTAGGCAGTCCATTAGAATTTGTGGGAGACATCCTCCTACCCCAATGTTTGCAACCTTTTTTAATAGCTCGAAATGAGGTACTTTATCGAAGGCTTTCGAGAAGTCCGTGTAGAACGCAATAACTTCTGAGTTTGGATCGTTATCGAGTGCGTCGTGGATCTTTGTCAGGAAAGTAATCATGTTTGTGAAAACAGATTGATTTTTAACAAATCCATGCTGGTGCTTTGTCAAGAAAGTGGAAAAGTGGTGGTAAAGAGCCACGTAGATGCACTTTTCCAGGATTTTACCTTCTGTGTTCAGTAGGGACACTGGACGGTAGTTTTGTACGTAGCGTCTGTCTCCCTTCTTGTGGATTGGCGTCACAGCGGCTGTCCTCCATGTGTCAGGTATCCTTCTTTGCTTCTTTATCACCTTCATAAGCTTATTTAGGACGACCGAGATTTGTCGTGACGTTTTCTTGAAGAAGTCCGGAGGGAGTCCATTTGGGCCCCTGGATTTAGTGATGTCCAATCCGGACACGAAGGAATGTATGGTTTCAACCGATATGTTAAAGTTTGTCAATGTAGGATTTTTGGTTTTGATGTCAGAATTGATGAATGGTTGTTTTGGAGAGAAAATTGAATGGAAGAACTCGTTTATAATGTCGACTTGTTCGTGGACAATGGTGCTCACTTTATGACCACTCACGATTTGCTTCGGAAGGTTGGGAGATTTATTGAGACTTTTCAGATGTTTGAATTTAACGTCGGTGTTTCTTGTGGACATTAAATTCTCCTGGTAGCCTTTCCTGTCTGCCTCGGCTGACTCGGTTACCAAGTTCTTCAGCTTCATGACTGCTGCTTTCCGATAGCTCGTTAGTTTCCTTTCAAGGAGCCTTTTCTGCGTTTTCAGTTTTTTCATAAGATTTAACGTTAATGCATAGATTCATGGAGGGAGTCTTTGGCGATGTCTGGTTCTTCGAGGTACATATGTCTCAACCACTTTGTCGACATATTGGTTAAATTCTTCACACATTGCGTTGACGTTTGTATGGTAAATAAGTTGGAGCGGGTTGTCTTTGAGAAATTTATTCATTCCATCGTAGTCAGCGTTTCCAAAACTCCTGATCGGGTTTCGGTTCAGTTAATGGGCATTCGATCGAAAGATGGATCGCATCATGATCAGTGCAGTCGTATGTCCTGGGGAAGGACTGATCCTTTTCGGCAAAGAGAAAACAGTTGAGATAGAAGGCCACGTCAAGGGTGTTATTTGAACAGGTCGGAAGTTCAATGGCTTGACTGAACAAAGCGTCGTCAGATTTCGATGATTTCTCTCTTCGTTAGAGCTGCTTGCTGTTTTCCAGTTTGCATCCGGGAAGTTCAGGTCGCCACAGATTAGGGCCAGTTTTGACTTTGGAATGGTTTTAAGGAGTTTTTGGAAATCGTTGATATTATATCGGTATGCACTGCCTTTTGTTGGGCTGTAGAACGAACTTATTATCACTTCAGATCTGTCTAGTTGAATTTTGCAGGCTAGGTATGAATCGGGAAGATCCGCATTGATCTTCTCAGAGTTAAGAGTTTTTCGGTGCTATGAGGCTACCCCCGTGGGCATTTTTATCTCCCAAGAGTTTACGGTCGCTTCGATATATGTTGTAGTCATTTAAAAGTAGTTCGTAGTCGCTGATCAATTCGTTCAGTCAGGTTTCGCAAAGACATATCACAGTGTAGTCCGCTATTTGGACTGCATTGGCAAGTTTTGCTCTTCGGTCGATGTTCACCAGGCTTCGTGTGTTGAGTTGAAGATTGTTGAGGAAACCTAGTCATGCAGACTCGGTTTTCTCAGATAAGTGAACTTTCTTCCCGTCATTGAACAGCTCCAAATTTCGAATTCGCAACTTCTCTCGAGGAACGCCTTGGTCGAGTAGTTGACGTCTTGTTTTCAGAATGAGGAGTTCGTTGGGACAAAATTTTCGGCTTTAGATTTCGATGGGTCTTCTTTTAACCCTTGGATTCTGAAACTTTGGTTGATATTGTGATTTGACTTTTGGGCCTCCGCATTTTGTGCTCCTTTGGGTTTCCCCCTCGTGGTTTTGTCCACGGCGACGACAGCTGCGTATGTTTTTTCCTCTTTGTCGCAAGTGGTCGTCATTGCTTCTCCAATTTTAGAATTGACTAAGTCCGTTAGTCGCTTTTCCATGTTCTTTAACCTTTCACCTACGTCAAGGCTTTCCAGTTTTTCAGAGACACTTGCTAGCGCGCGTCCTCTGATGAAATTATCTTGCTCGTTGTTTTCTACACAGGTGTTGCACAGTAGCATCGCATTCATTGCCAATTCTTTTAATTCATTTATAGCAGCAGGTGAGAGGGTGGTACATTCAGTGGTTAGATGCATGTGGGTGTTACACGATACGCAGAAGTAAATTTTCTCTTGGGCCGGTATGCCTCGCTTGCATGTTTTGCAGTTTCTACCCATGGCGTGAGATCTATTTCAGTTTCTAGGTTCAGTTTCATGGGTGCCAAGGAAATTATTCACTAGGTACTTACAAAAGAAACTTAGAACTGACGACTGGTGTGTAGTTGTAGATTGGTTTTGATCAGTGCCAAGGAACTTAATCACTAGGACCTCACTAAACCAGGAACAACTTCAAAAGTGAAGCACTTACTTAGTACTTCTTCGCTTTCTCTTGCTTCTTTCTTCGTTGGGCTTCCGACGAGCTGTGTCGTTTCTTGATGATTGCTGTCAAGTTGCTGTCGTTTTTCTTGACAGTAGAGAGGGTTTTAATTTCAAGGGCTGGTTTTTGATGGAGTTTTCGGTGTTCGGTTATCAGCAGTCGATCCTTCTGTTTTCGTCTCGACAGGTTACGAACGACGTTTAGGGTGGGGATTCCTGTTGCCTTTAGCTCCTTGTAAACGTTGGGAGCTCCTACTCGTTCACAAAAAACTATTCCAACAACTTTTCGTTTTAACTTATGTATTTCGGTGACTATCTGTTCCGCAGTTAGGGGGCTTCTGGGGTCAGACTTCGGATTGTTCGTGGAGTTGTTTATCAAATCGTGCCAGAGGATGACTTCCGCCTATTTGGGGAGTCGATTGATTTGATGAGAAACAATCTTTAACTTATCTTTCGCTTGAGGATGCAGGTTGTAGCCAGACTTGAAGTTGTCCTCTCTCGGATATTTGTTCCCAGGGCGTAGTGAAGAGAGCTAGCTCCAAAGATATAATAATAATCACTATATACTACTGTATGTCACTATTTCGTTTTCAATGAGTGCATAATTTAGAGTACAACGCGGTCTATTGCTGAGAGCAGTCAAACTTCTAAGTCTTCTATGGAACAGACGGCAGTTAACAGCCGAGATAATGGTGCTATGAACAGTTTCGACCTTCGCTTGAGACCTCTTGAAGCAGACCGAACAATTCGTGACTTCATAGCCAACACAGCTAACTTCATCTCAAGCCATCCCGAGGGTATCGCTTTGACTACAGAGGGTTCAGTTGCAGCTCTGCAAAACACTGCCCATAGTGGTCAGAACGGGTGAGTTATTTGTTGTTCTCACTCATTGTGTAGAAAAAATATGAGAACGTCATGCTAGCCTCACATGTTTTTGTTCGACAATTTCCGACGTTTTTCTGAGAGCGTTCAAAACCAATGTTTAGGTATCATGTTGAAGCTCTAGAATCTAGCTATCGAAAACAAATTTTGACGGAATTTTTTGTGACCAGCTGTTTCTATTTTGGGATAGATTTGAGCCATTTTCAACATATCGATTAATTCGGGTCGAATCTGAATCACGTCTTGAAAATTTGTATCATTTGTAAGCTCTCTGCTTTTAGAATTTAAAATCATGAAAAGTAGAAATTATTAATTGCTCTCGAACGAAGTTTGAAGCAGTTATTGCAAACGAGTTCGTCTTTTTTATGCAAAATTTTTTGAACGACTTTTGCGCCCTTGACTTTTTGTTTTGCGATTAATCGCTCCTTTGCGATTTTTTGCTCGACCGATTTTTTGTCTGAGCTTTTTAACTTTTCATCCTCAAAAGCGGGATAAACAGGTAACGCCCGGAGATAATTCAGTTGTCTTAGAGCCTTTCAGCATATAAGATTCTGAGTATGCAATTCACCGAAACCTTTTTGGAGACGTAAATTCATGGTGTGAAGGGCGGTTCTTATAGTTGGGCCACCCCCTGACCGGACAACCCGTGAAGTAGAGAAACCAGGGCGCTCGACCCCCCGTGCCCCGCGCCGCGCTCACCCCAGGCTCCTTTAATTAAGCCATAGCTACCCTGCCTAAACCGTAGATTACTATTAACGAAGCCAAACGCACGCCATTCGTTTGATAACAATTCGCCCAACCTGTGTCGGTTATGCTATAAATAAATTGGTATATAACCTGATGACGTCATTTGAAGCCGCCCTTAGCGAATTGAGTCCCCCCACCCACTGAAGCATGGTGTAATATATTCGAGGTCCCACTAGTCGTTCGAGATCAATTTTTCTGACGTTAGCAGGTTATGTTTAATAACCGCCATCCGCCTCAACATTTTTTTAGGTGCTCTCCTTTTTTGACTTTACATTATGACCACGTTTTTTGTCTTACATGTCACGATTTTCACGTTCGTTTTATGACTTACCCCTCACTCACGTTTCAATTTAATGGATTTTAAATTCTTTCACGCATTGAATTTCGCCTTGTTGTGAATACGGTAAAATCAAAAGAAACGGGATGGATCGATAAAGCCCGGTAATAAAGTCAAAGTGCAGAAGGTTATCAAAGTTCATTAGAGCGATTGCTAGCTTACAGTAATATTAAGCTTAATAGCTTTCAGTTCAGAAGTTAAATTCAATTTAGTTTTGGAATGTAACAAACTGTACATGAAATTAGAACACCTTTCGATAGCTATAAAAGTTTTCATTTTCTATCGTTTGAGAATAGATAGGCATTGAATTGATTTGAGCTCGGACCATGTATGCTTGTCTATTTGCCAGCAATTTTTGTGCAAAAAAATCTGCGAACATATTTCAGCTCTAACATTTAAAATTTTGGCTTCGCAGAGTTATTTGTAGACGGGACCAATTGTCCAAGAAGCGGCAGATAAATTTTCGCTCGGAATGACGTACCTATGAAAACGTTGATTTTCTGGAAATATTTTTAATAACCTCTGTCTGCCACTCAATGGCTATTATTTTGGCACTGTCCTTTGTAATACAAAGTATTCGGATTGTATTAGGGCGCTCTCTTTATACAACCTGTAGGAGAGTAAGATTACTTTTTTTAAATTCGTGGTTTCGTTTTTGGATGCAAATTCAAATGCCGGTTGTGAATACCTGTGCTCAGTTCAATTTTTTCAATGTAAGTCAAAAGCAGATACAAGTGAGACAACGAGAAACTTTTGATGCAGAAATTTTTGAGCGACCAAATTTTATTGATTTGCTGCATTTGTAAAGCGTTTTTTTGTTTCAAATCTAACTTTCCCAAATAGTTTTTTTGTGAATTTTTTTTGTAATTTTAAGTTTTGGACCCTTGTGCAACATTTTGAGCATTCAATAAACTTTAAGAAAGTTTTCAAACTTATTTTGCTTTGTAGCAGTTTTTCTATCACTTTTGAATTTCCTAAGCTGTATAGAAAGTGGGTTTTCCAGTATTTCAAGGGACTAAATTAGTTTTTCGTTGTTTTTACCTGACAATTGATTAAACTTAGTCCTTATTTTGGACTGTTTTTGTCCATTTTTGATGTTCTCACTTTTTCTCTGTTTTTAAAGCCTTTCAGGCATTTTTTCTTTTAGTTTTTTATTTAGACCTGATATGTAACCGTATGAGACACTTGCATGTTTATTAGGCCAGTCTTCACATAATAAAATAACCACCTGTCTTTTTTACTCATTTTTATTAATCACCCTCGTCGTCTCAGCGGGATGTTTTGGCGTCCATTTTTTTCGCTAGACCTCATTTTGCCGTTTTTATGACATTTCTGAGTGAAATCTCTAGGCTAGTTTTAGTCTTTCAAGCAGCAGTTGATCAGCAGAGCAATCTTAAATGAACGAAATCAAAAGTAGAAACCGGATAAGCCCATAAAGCGCAATTTTAGATGCGCCGTGTTTGAAATGGGCTCTTATTAAGTTTTAGTTGCCAGATCTTATATTGACCAGGAGTACGTCTAACCAAAAAAAAAAATGCAATCAAATTGACTTGCCTTGAAATTGTTTTCTGTACAATCAGTTTGTATACGTTTATTTCAATTTCACGGGGTGTTATGGGAATCAATGGAGGCTATGTTCCAGCAGTCTGCCGGTTGTAGTTGTTCTTTGCCTTTCTATGTGTTCACTGTTAGTTACAGTGTCCCTGACCGCGTCGGTAATCACTGATTGAGTACCAAAATTTATTGAGAAAACTCTTGTGATGCCAAATTTTGTCCCAAACTGGATATCTTTGTAGACTGTTTTTAATTGCTCTTGAACGTAGTTCATAGCAATTATTGCAAACGTGTGTTTTTTATTCAAAATTTTTGCTTGACAATTTTGACTTTTCGAGTGACTTTTACGCCCTTGACTTTTTGCATTTCGCGTGATCTAAAATTCCCTCTCAATCACAATTTCAAGCAGCTGAACTCAATTGGCGGCAATTTAATACTAAAAGTCAAATGAAAAGTGCGCCGAAACTGGTGTCATTTTTTACTTTAAATCTTAATAGTGGTATATGTTAACCTCTAATGTGGTAATTTGAGGCCCACTATAGAACTTCTAGTCCCATTTAGCCCCCCCCCCCCCGCCCGACTGAAGCAGGCTGCAATTGATTAGAGCTCCCACTAGTCGCTCAAGAGCAATTCTTCCGACGTTTAGTCGGTTATGTTAAAAATTTCTCAATTATTGTCGCCTAACCGTTTTTGCGTTTTTTGTAGAACATTTTGTGATTTCTCAAGTGACTTTCTCGTTTCACTTCTTTTCGAGTGATTTCAGTTGCTCTCACTCCGAAATGAAATTTTTTGCTAAGATCATTACAAAACTAAAACCACATCGTAGTGAGTATATACTGAGCGTGGTCGCTATTTTCCACTGACTTATATTAAGATCAGTAAAATCAGCGAGTGCTAAAAACGGTGACACGCTTAAACGCTGATATTTAAGTCGGTAGTTTTCGCGTTTCAAGTGTTTGTAAAATGGTGACAAATTGATTATAAACTTCGAATTCGTCCCTCTTTTCCACACTTTTGATACTGGCTTTCGATGTAATGCAAATGAATGATGCAAATCTCTGTGTGAAAATTAGTGACGCAATTTCACTGTAACCACAATTCGCGTCAAGGATTTAGCGAATTTCGTTTTGATTTATTTACATTTTGTCTACAATGTTCGCTTTGTCACTGCTTTCAGCAAATGTGGTTTTCAAAAGGCAATGATACAAACAATTGTTAGCGGTTGTTTCTCGAAGCCGTTGTAGCTCAGTGGTTGAGATGGCTGACTTCTATCCCAGAGGTGTCGGGTTCGAACCCCTAAGAGGACCGAGTTTTTGCAATCATAAAAATTTGTCAGCTACATCCCTAAATTAAATTGTCCCTGCCTGTTGTTCAAGAGCAGTTCGGCCGACGATAGTCGGTATATGTTTTATGAAACGTAATCGGATTCAATTGTTGTATTTGTTCTTCTCGTTATGTCTTTTTTCTTTTGTCTGTTATGTAGTAACGTTTTAACTCAACAGAACCAATACCACAATGTTTGATGAGAAAAATTGGCATCAACACGGCTTCAGGTCAAGACACTCAGCTGTAACTGCACACAAAGAGTTAGCAACTGCAATTGCAAACGGTTTCATTCAAAGGCAACCTGCTGACCGCACCCTCCTAGTCTCTCTGGATCTGTCTAAAGCCTGCGACACCGTGTCGCACAACACTGCTAACGCTACTGAACAACTCAAGCCTGTCAGGAGCACTGGTTCGCTGGCTGAGAACATACATGCATAGTAGACAAGCTCGAACTCTTTTCAGAGACTCGCTCTCGAAAAACCGAATCGTTTGCTTCGGAGTGCCTCAAGGCTCAGTGCTTGAACCAACTTTGTTCAATTTCTACGTCAGCGACGCTCCCACTCCCCATTGAAAATCAAATTGGTTTCCTACACTGACGACTTCACAGTCTACGCACAAAGCAACAATATCGAATCCATATCCAATGACATATCAATTTACTTAGAGTCGCTCTGTACATTCCTCCAGCAACGAGATCTGGAAGTATCTCTAGGAAAATGCTCAACAACTCTTTTCTCGCCATGGAACCAAGCCTTCAAACATAAACCATCAAGCAAGATCAGCAACACAACACTTGAAGTAAAGAAAAATCCAAAGATCCTCGTCGTAACCTTCGGCAATGGATTAAACTGGGGCGCGCATATCTCTGCTGCCAGCAGGAAAGCACGGAATCGTGTTATTTTACCCAAAGCACTAAGGGGAACTAGCTGGGTTCAGCCGAAAGAGACAATCGTGAACAGATATAAAGCTTTTATCAGGCCAGTCCTAGAATATGCATGCCCTGTATGGAATCCAGTTGCTGCGAACACTCACATCGAGAAAGGGTCTAAAACATCGCCCTACGAGTCGTCACTGGCTGCGTAAATATGACAGCAATCCAACACCTAAGTGATGAATGTCAGGTCAGGCCAGTCTGCTGACATACTCGCATGCGTTGCGTACAGCAACAACTCGTGAGCCACATCCCCAGCCATCCAGGGAACCGAGTTCTAAAGCAAGTCTCAACCCACGCAACATGAAACAAACATTAAAGAGCCGTTACGAACGATACATAGAGGCCCTTCGCGAACCAGACTCAGATGACGAAATGTCATCGAAAACGTGCTATCAGGAGCTGCTGAAACAAGTCCATACAAATGAAGTCAAGGACTACCTTGACGAACGCGAACCAAACAAAGTGCTAGATGAAAAGCCACCTGGGATAAGTACCAAAGAGACCCTGCTCCCTAGACGCACCAGGCGTACTCTTGCGCAACTGCGAAGTGGCTACTCACCCTATCTCGACTCGTACGCAAAACGAATTGGCACAGTCGACTACGACTGCTGCCCAAATTGTAATATTGAACCCCATACAACACGACAACTCTTTAACTTTAAGAAAAAGAAGAACTCTGACACGACTATCCCTCTGAGAAGCCCCAATCGAAGCTGCGAACTTCCTCGAAATAACCGACTCCAAAGAGGACACTCTCTGACCGAAAGCAACAACAACAACATGAGAAAAATTGATATAAATTCGCAAGTTGTCAAGATTCATTAAAAATTTTTTTCAGAAATTGCTGTTTTTGTTTATTTCGTTTTTTCCTTTTTTGGATTTTGCAGCTTAATGAAAAATTAATCAATTCGTACGGGTTGTTGGCGGATACAAATCTTAGATTACACCTCGATCTGGTTTTGGAGTGTTCTGGCTATACTTTCTAAAGATCTGTTCACACTATTTTTTCAACTGTCCAGTCAATTTTCTATGGCAATAAAAAGTCAAATTTGAGTGGTCATTTCATTCACAATGAAGTAGTATTTGGATTGAAAACTTTTTGAACCTGCTTTTAAAATGGAGCGAGAAATTTGTTTTTAAACAATTTTTCTGTTCCTGATGTTAATTTTTCCTGTGCGCAATTCGGCTTCTATTTTTCCATACTACGCATCCTTCTAAATTATTTTTACCTTAATAAATTTTACTGAACTTAAACAGTTGTATATGCTTATGAGCAGCTCAATATATTCCAAACATGGTGTTGCCAGCATAAAATTGACAACCCTCATTCTTGAAATTCTTGACTTACTCAATCACTGGGTTTCAATTGGATGGATTAAAATTGAACCCCATACAACACGACATCTCTTTAACTGTAAGAAAAAGAAGAACTCTGACACGACTATCCCTCTGAGAATCCCCAATCAAAGCTGCGAACTTCCTCGAAATAACCGACTCCAAAGAGGAAACTCTCTGACCGAAGGCAACAACAACAACATGAGAAAAATTGATATAAATTCGCAAGTTGTCAAGATTCATTAAATTTTTTTGCTGTTTTTGTTTATTTCGTTTTTTTCCTTTTTTTGGATTTTGCAGCTTAATGAAAAATTAATCGATTCGTACGGGTTGTTGGCGGATACAAATCTTAGATTACACCTCGATCTGGTTTTGGGGTGTTCTGGCTATACTTTCTAAAGATCTGTTCACACTATTTTTTCAACTGTCCAGTCAATTTTCTATGGCAATAAAAAGTCAAATTTGAGTGGTCATTTCATTCACAATGAAGTAGTATTTGGATTGAAAACTTTTTGAACCTGCTTTTAAAAAGGAGCGAGAAATTTGTTTTTAAACAATTTTTCTATTCCTGAGATTAATTTTTCCTGTGCGTAATTCGGCTTCTATTTTTCCATACTATGCATCCTTCTAAATTATTTTTACCTTAATAAATTTTACTGAACTTAAACAGTTGTATATGCTTGTGAGCAGCTCAATATATTCCAAACATGGTGTTGCCAGCATAAAATTGACAACCCTCGTGCTTTAAATTCTTGACTTACTCAATCACTGGGTTTCAATTGGATGGATTAAAAAATTTTTCACTCTTTGATTTACGCTAATTTAGGGAATACGGTCTGGGTCAAAATCAAAAGAAACGAGATAAGCCAATAAAATCCGGTCAATGAGTCAAAGTGCTTTAGGTTATCAAAGTTGTTTATAGCGAGTGCTAGCTGACATTAGTATTAAACTTGATAGCCTTCAGTTCGGAAGCTTAATTAAGTGTAATTTTATAAACTAACAACTTGCTCACCAATTTGGTGCTTCAAGCGGGTCAGCGATGGCCATTTTCCGGAAATTTGTCGGCTATGTTACTTTTGTCAGCATCTCAGTTTTTAAGTAGCTGTGACGCGATAACCAGATTATTATTGGTTTCATCACGTTTTTTTTTGGAATAAAATCTATGGATTTGATTTTTTGAAGCGATGTTTTTAGCGTGTGTCTTTCTTAGCAAATTATCGCTTGACCGTTTTTGCGCTTTTGTTCCAGGGAATTCTTTGACTTCTTGAGTGACTTTTTCAAGGTTGAGTTCTTCAGTTTTGAATGAGTTGCTCTCTTTCTCAAATAAATTTCGTCGCTAATATGAAAGCAAAACGATTGTGAGCGAAAGAGAAGCAGAGCCATTGTAGCTTAGTGGTTAAGAAGTCAGGGTGACGTTCGGGAGGCTCGGCGTTGGAATATCTGCGGGGTAGGGGGACTTTTCGCACCCATAAAACATTTCTAAGCGCTAAGGGACGCCCCCATAATTTAATTTGCCCCCGCCTGTCGTTCGAGAGCATTTCATCCAAAGTTAGTCAGTTAATCTTTATTGTCACAGGATCTGGTGAGTTTTATCAATAGAGGCAAGAAAGATGGCAAGATAGTTAAATTGTATGCAATTTTAAAAGACAATTTTTACTGTGTAGTTTTTATTAATTGCCCTAAGGCGGCATTGAGGCAATTTTTGAAATTATTCACGAGAAGGGAGCTCGGTTGCCGGTCATACAATAATTTTGGTTGGTCATGAAAAATAATATTTTTTGTATTCTTTCCCAATGATCATAAATGGATCATGCAAAGAAATGGCGTTTGATTTGAGTGATATATATGATCCTTATATGACTTCTAAGAACTTGTAACGCGGGAGTGCATCACTTCAAAACGTTTCTAGCAATTAGCGGTGTAGCTATAGTTTCCTATTTTTAGGTGTGTCAGTAGACGACAAACTCCAAATTCAGTTCCATTCCCATCAATCTCAGCGACACAAACAACTGCCACAGCTCTTCCACATATAAGCAGAACAACACCCAACTCTGATCAAGGTCTGGCTAGACCAACCTTGAGTAGGGTGCATGGGCAACCAGGATCCTCACAAACTACTGGAACTAACGGAAACAGAATCAGTTTGCAAAGACACCTCCTAGCCCATGCTGCAATGCTATCTCAAAAACAGAATCAGTTACAACAGAATCAGCGAACAAATCAAAATAGCAGAAATGATCAGACCATTTCTTCACAGCAAAACAGCACTTTTCAAATTAGCCAAGCTAGAGATAGAACAAGCGATCTCAGTAGCGCTCGAACCGAAAGCAGTTCTTCACAGAGTAGACCTAGCTTATTTACAGGAAGTGTGAATAGTGTTTGTAGTGGAGATAATGGAAACAATAGTAGCTTTAGTGGGGACCTGAACTTGACTGTAATAAATAACAGTCCTCAAAACTTATTCTCGAACGGGCATCAACCGATGTTGCATTTGATGCAGCAACAGCAACGTCGAAGTGGTCTGGACCTGAGTTCTGCGCTGAGCCATAATCGAGGTATCATTTCTGCTGATGGTACAGGGCAACCGCAACATTTAAGTAGTGGCTTGAGTACCAATGCTACAACGGGTGGAGATGGAGATGATGACGATGATGATATTGTTGAAGTCTTTCCCAATAAATAGTTTAACTGATAAGCTAGGTACAGCAGATTAACGACGGAAAAACAGAATTACGAAAAAGTAGACTTGGAAAAATTTCGGAACAGTAGGCGAAAAATTAATCATGCTCTGCGAAAGTTAGGAGCTGGTGCTTATCGTTTACCCAGGACGAAATGGATTCTGTGGAACTGCATGCGACTGTAATGACGAGATGCTGCATCAAATAACAAGTTAGCAAAAAAAGTTCATCGACTGACTATTGACTGTTTCATATCCAAACGCTTGCATCAAATCACAGCATTAACTGATGACAAATAGTTACATCTGTTATATTCGATGATTCGATTCAATATACTATGTCGTTATAACCGGAACATCTAAATTGATTTGAAAATTGATCTTTTTGAGCAAACGAAAATTTATACAATGGAGCTCTGTATTGTAAAATACACACTTCTCATGCAAGCTTTGACTGAAAATCATTGACAAACTGACTTCAAAAACTGGAATTGCCTTTAAACTTGATGCACCCTAGAGGTTTTAAAATTATTGCTTAATATAGATTCTCTTCTTCAAATAGAATTTATTCCTGTTAAACAATGAGGTATTTAATGTCTTATGATTAAAGATAATTTAGATTAATCATACATTCTTGTTCTGTTATCATGATTATTACCAGCGAACACAGAAGAATATGGCAATGGTTGAGTTCCAGGTTTGTGATGCAGAAATATTTTATCAGTTGTTATCGGACAAAGTTTGCAGCAATTGTAGTCGTGTCTTTTTATACAAATTTTTTCTCGACCGTTTTGACTCAGCGTCTTCATTTTTGTGTGATCTAAAAAGCTCATTCATTCAAAATTTTAAGAGGCTGCTCTAAAATGGCGACAGTTAATAACTACTAAAGTTAAAACGAAAAGCTTGTCTTTTCCATTGCAAAATGCAAAATCCCTCCCTCCCCCCCCCCCCCCCCCTTAGTGGTCAAAATTTTTGTTTTCTTGAGCCAAAATGATTTTATTGGCGTTTGTTATGCTGAATTTTTTGGTACATGAACTTGTATTTTCTGCCAGATGCGGGAGATTTAGCTATAGAACAATCAAATAGGGTGGAAAAATTTCCTTCAAGACAAATTTGATTCTATAATTGTTCTAGAATTCAGGTTGAAGCAATCATTGTAATTAATTGCTCCCAAAGGTAGTTCGTAGCACTTATATTAGTCCTGTGGTTGCTTATTGCTTATGCGATTTGTCACTTGACCGATTTTTCGACTAACCCATTAGACTTTTCGTCCCTAGAAACGGGATAAAAAATTAAGGATCAGAGGGTGTTACACACTGATTTTTAGAATATGAATCTACGGTGCTATTGAGGTAAAGGTAAATTTGTGAGATAACTTGGAATAATTATTGTCATTTTCAAGGACTTATTTAGATGTTTCGCAGTGCGATTTTTAGCGGATATATTTTTAATAAAATTAGCTAGTAACAGCCTTTTACTGAGCGGTTCGGATGCATGATATATCCACTAGTTTGCCTTGTATTTTAGAGTTTTGTTAATCTCAATTTCTACTCTAACAAAGTCTGTCAAACTTGGAAGTTTCAAGAGAATTTCCAGTTCAATCCTTTTAATAATTATATCAATATAAAGACAAAGTTTCAATGAAAGAATAAGAAGTTTAAGTTTTTGCTGAGTTTTATTAGCAACTGATAGTCAGGCTGTTTCTCCGGTGTTTTGGTAATCGTAAGTTCCGCAGGACTGTGCCTCGAGTTGTATTGGTCCTTCGCAAATATTTACTGATCTACAAGTTGGGCATTTTCCGGCTTTTGTACGTCTCTCGATGTTTGTTAAGTACATATACAAGTTCCGTATTAGCACCTACTTTATCAGAATAATTACTTCACCAAGTACATAATCTCTCATGAAGTTATTTACTAATTATGTGAATTTATCTTCAAGAAACTCAACAAAGTAAATATTGAGGCTTTTAGGCACTTGCTATGTTTGCTAGTAAAACTGTCAATCTGCGGTGGTTTCTCATAAACATAAACAAATTTGGGGTTACAGGCCTAGATGGAATTACTGGCTAGATATGGCCTTGAAACTAAATGAATATGAACTAGATTAAAGCACTTATTTATGGATATTTAAAGGAAAATAATCACGTAACTATGAGGGACGAAATAGGGGCGTGACACTACCGGACTTTATGAAAATTTTACACGAAAATTTTTAGGGAAAGAACTGGGTTTTACAATTTTTCTATAAAACATATAATCTGCACAAGTATGAGGATATACATATGTTTTTGTTGGAGCCAGCCAATTTATGTTTTCTTAGAAAAGAGTATTTGAACGAAAGAATTTAAGTTAAAGACAATTAAGGAAGTTAAGAGAAAATAAAGTTTAAGTTAAGACAAATTGAGATAAAGGTTAAAATAAAGAGTGTTAAGACAAGATTAAAGGCTTTGAAGGAACATTAAGGATGTTGAAGATGCGCGATTTCAGAATAAAGAGTGGAAACATAAGTTAATGTTAAGGTTAAGAGAATGACGGGAATTAGCACTGGAAATAATTATGGTTATTTCACTGAATAATGGCTCTAAACTTTGAATAGGTTAACACATTTGAACTGGCTGAATAAATGGTTTAAAGCACTGGTTAATTTCTGGGATTGAGGCATTGGTTTGATGATTTAAAGCACTGATGGTTAGAACTTAATGAGTGAAGGGACACTTAATCGGTTAAAGGATTAATACTTGTTGAACTATATAAGACTTTCAAGAGCTCAAAGTATACTCTCCTCTCGGGGTTGAGCTTGGTTGTCCAGTTCGTCTTCTGTGTTGAATCGATCAAGTGTATTAAGGGAGAAGGTAGAGGTTGCTGGCATTGAATTTCGTCGTTGTCGTTTGAGGGTTCCAAGTTCTTCTGGAGAGATGACTGTTGGCGGTTGCTTTAGTTGTTTGGCTAGAGTAGTGACTACGTCTGCTTTCAGATGTTTGGGTACGAAAACTACTGGGTTTAGCGGAACATTGGTTCCGTTAAGCTTCATGAAATTTGGCACCATTCGTCGTACAAAGGCTACTTTATGGTATAAGTACATGAAGAGAATATGTAAGGCTAGATTTCCGATAAAGACAATGATTGTCAGCGAAAGAGAAAGTTTGATAGGAACATATGATTCAAGTTTGTCAATTAGTGCTGGTTTAAATGACTTCATTTCAGTGGTAATGGGCTTCGCTATATCATCATGTGATTCTGTTGATAACTTTCGATTTGAATAGATAAATTCTGTTTTAACATTCTTCAATAAATCTAATTTTGCTTCAGTGCTTGATTCAAACTTCGGTAGTTCGTTTATGTTTGGAACTGAGTCAATTAAATGTGCAAGAGGATCTGGTAATTTTACATTGATTCTCTTCGCTGGAAGATACTGACAACTTCGTAAATCAGCTCGAATTTTAATGTGGTGCTTGAACATTGTATGTCCACATTTTAATGTGATTAAACAGATGTTACAACCTTTATGAGGAACATTGGTGTGTCGGCCATTTTCATCCATACCAATCTCACTAAGGGTAAAATCACTTGAAGCTGATGTAAGGAGCCAAATTCCGTATCCACGATTCTGTGCTCGTTCTGGGTTAGGTAACACAACCTTCTCTGTGTCACATATTTTCAATGCTGTAATGGCATGATGAAACTTGAGGGTTGCTAGGCACGAGGAGAATCCAAGGTGGGTTTCCATTGTCTCATGACAGATTCGGTATCGTGGCGATCCAAGACAGTTGTCATACTGAGCTTTCGTCAGTACTGTAGTTTCCATCTGTCCTTCTGAGATTGCTAAGTACTCTCCCTCTATCACCCATTGTAAGGCGTCTACAGAGTCCTTCTGGGGCATAGGGATTACATTTGCACGAAAAACTTCAAACACTGTCTGGCTAGAGGCTAGGGGAATGGCTAATGTCAGTAAAAGTCCGTCTTCAACTGTCGAAATCTCTTGTACTAATTTCGCATCGTAGTACGAAAGTATGTCAGTCATGGGGATTGCCAAAGTTAGACGATCTGGGGCGTTCTTTTGGCTATCATGGACTGCATCCAGGATCTTTGTCAAAGATTTTCGCGGTACTAAAGAGATTGGAAGACGTTTATCGAGTAAAGTAGGAATAGCATTTGTAACATTAATTCGGAAAGAATATAAAGCTGCTCAATAACTTTTAATATCTGCATAAAGAGTAAGAAGTAATGATGTTGCTGTGTCAAAGTTAAAGTTCAATTGTTGTTGTGTTGCTTGAATTTCCATGCATGTTGCTATTGCGTTCAGATTGTGGTCTACAATTGCGAATTGTTCCTCAACTAGTTTCCAGTTTCTGTTCTGGTTTTCTTGCATTTCGTTTTGAACTTTGTAAACCATTGCAAGTTCGTCAGCAACTAAAAAAAATGTCTCATCTGTTTGTGCGCCAATTTCCATGACATAGTCATTAAGGCTATTAAAACTGTTTGCTAATCGATCGATGTTTTCAGCGTTTTGAGACGTTCGTTGGCATGAGCCGAAAATTCCTGTGATTCCACCGCATCCTCCGCTGCTCATTGCTATTCCTGGACCGAAGAGTCCAATTCCAGCGACTGCGGCTGCTATAACAAGCGGGCGGCTCTTTTCTGTCTGTTTTGGGGGTCCTCTTCGACTCTGGTGAGGAGTTTTTCAGTCTCATTGCGTAGTTTAAAGACTTCAATTTCGGCTTCGATTGTTTCGTTTAGGATCTTCGAGTAAAGCCAGTCAACATTGAAGACTTCTGTCTGGTTTCGGTACGTGGTACTCTGCGTCATGTTGCAGAACTCTGATTGTGTTATCCATTTCTTTGAGAGTTCAAGAAGTAGAGTCTCTACTTGTTGGCGTACTGTAAAGTTATACCGCGGAAACGGTCCTAAAAACTCTGCGTTGATAAACTTCTCAGTAATAAGGATCTTTCCTGCCTTGTGGAAGATTATTCCTTGGACCAACGCTTCTTCTGTGTTGATCGGAGTCTCAAAAGTGGGGCCGAAAAGTACGAGATTCAATACAAGTGTAAGTAACATTTTCGTGTTTCAATAAGAACAACTATGTTTCAGGACGATCTTCTGCTGATGTGGCTCTTCTGAGTGTTCAACTGGTTTCTGGTTGGCCTTCCTGTGTTTATTTGCTCATTTATTTACTATACTCAGGCTTCTAGTTCTAGTTTTCTCAATATGGCACTTATTTATTGTGATATTTTTTTGTTTCAGGTGTACTCTCTTTTTGGGTCATGTGTGTTGATGTGTGTGTTTATTGATATTACTACTAAATATGGTGTTAAACATGTTGAAGTGTGGTTTTTTGGTTGACTGGTTGACTGATGGGTGTGTGATGATGGGGATGGTGGTTGGGGGGGTCAAATTTTGCAGTCTTTACATGTTTTTTCGAGTTTTTCAGATTATTCTGGTATCAATATGTGCTTTAATATTACTGTCGGCTCGAATAATATCACTCTGGGATGCTGCAACAACGGGACCAGGTATGTGTCAAGAAACTGGGTTCACTGGTCTTGTTTAGTTCACCCAGTGTGCAATTTTCATAATAAAACAATAATAGTTAATAGTATAGAAGATGGAGGAGATGGTTGGGACGGGGAATCAATATTATTATTAGTATTCATATTATTATTCGTATTATTCGGGGTTGTTGGGATGTGGAGAAGGAGATGGAGAGGAAGATGTGCGGGAAGAAGGAGGGAGAGGGAAGAGAGTGAAGATCAGGAAGATGAGGGAGGAGTTGAGATGGGGGAGACGACAGTATAACTAGTTATTTATATTTATTTATATAACTTATTAACTGACTGGTAGTTGTAGTATGGATTAGTTCTCCTTAATATACTGACTAATATACTTGGTGCTATTAATATTGAATAAGGTGCTACTAATATCGTAGTAATTAGTATATATCAAACTTGTTTTGTGAGAGAAGAAGGGTGTAAGTAGGGGATAAAAGGGGAATTAGTGAGGCGTAGTGAATAAGTAAATGTTAGTGTAGGGTGTAATTGTGTGTTCGGAACAGTGTTGTGTGTCTTGCGGCATGTGTTATTAACAATTAGTGATCGTAGTGGCATGGTATTTAAACGACCTTGGCATTTATTGCATAATTTGTGCTGTTTGTGTGTTTTCATTCCTGTGATTGTTCATTTTTGACTTAACACTTTAACGTTTTGCTTGCTTAATAACTAGTTTGACTCAATTTTTGAATTTTCAGATTGTTATTGTCAATCATGGATGTTGCCCAGTATGAAGATTTTCTGGCTTCTTGCGAAGCAAGTCGTTATCTCAATCTGAATGGGTGTATCCATCATTTGTTCGGACGTCTGAGGAGCGACGAGCTTATCGGGACAAAGCAGAACATATCGTACTGGCAACAAAGAATGTGGGGACGTCTGGATTGGTCGTGAATCGGGAAATTTTGCTGTACAAGGTGGAAGTGAAGGTAGGCAGTGAAATGCAAGTTCAGGAGAAGGAAAATCCAACTCAGCAGATGGTGTCTCAGGAATTGGCTTCGCTTCATGTCGGGTTCAGTGCTTCTGCAAAGGACATTAGTCGGGTGAGATCACAATCCGATCGCCTGAAAGCTGCTGGGTTCTTCTTTCCACGCTCGATGGGGGGATTGCAGGCCACTGTTGAGAGGTAATTGCATATGTGTATAATAATTATGTATATTTTTATGTATTTTTCTTTAGTTTGTTGCGTATATTATTAATTGTAAAGTGGTTTTTGCTTATTATTGAGAGCCAATCGTGAATGTGTACCATGTTTCGTGAAGAAGATGCACGGCAAAGAGGTGCATTGTACTTTTTTCCGCGCAAACGTGTGTGCCGAATTGGGGTACGAGTTCTACAATGACATTTACGCTGAGTATGTGGACGTAGTGTCATTTAAAACTCCAAAGTGGCTTGGTGCGACTAGTGTGACGGCCGATGTTGGTGGTCTGTGTGCTCTCAGTGCTCTGTACTACACATTAACTGGTCGGAAGTCAGGTATTTGTTGTATTTTATCGCAATTTTCAGTAGATTTAGGACTCACATTTAGTCAATTTATTGCAGACAAGAAAGTTCTCAAGCATAATGATCGTGCTCTACGCTTGGCTATTGTGGCCAAGATGCGTTCGCCTGGGTTCTTTGAGCTTGTGAAGGACCAGCTAGGGTACTTTGTGTCAGAGTATGAGATTGCTGAGAGTGAGGACAATGGATCGTTGGCCGAGTTCTGGGTAAATTTTCATTCAATACGTGGTAATTCTGTTATGAGCATGTGCAGGTAGATATAATCGGGAGTGTTGCTGTTTAGTTTGTTGGTATGGCGTATTTCCTCGGATGCAACGTCAATATCTATTGGCAGTATAATGAGGAAATGGGGGGCGGCTAGGTATGTTACAGGCAGTCTATCAATGCGAAGACCACCGCTCCTGCTGTACTGATCCAGTGCATCGGAAAATTCATCGACAATGAATACCGGTACCACTGTGAGCCAATTGTGGACTTTCCAAAGTGAGTTTTTAACTTGTTTTTGTTCAGAAATCATCGAATTTTTTTGCAATTTCTAGACATTTTGTTCATTATTATTGCATTTAAACAGGTTGGATGATGCTGAGCGGTACGTGACTCGTTCTACTAGGACAAGGGGTCAGGCCGGCCAGAGTGCTAGTGGTGGTGGTACCGTGGTTAAGGATAGCGCCGATGAGGATTGACTAGTGTCGGTGCAATTGTATTCATCATGTAGTTTAGTTTCATCTATAGGTGAGTTTTTACTTGTTATCTATCGATTTTAACTTTGATGACAGGCTTTTTCTGGTGGAACTAGTAGCGGTGGTGCATGTGAGCATGTGGTAACATTTTAATTGAGGTGTGTGGCTTTATAATGATATGTTTGTGAAAGTGCAGTTTGGTGACCTAACGACTTTTTTGATTTTTGAGCATTAACTTTACTTTACTTGTGAAATACTGGTTATAAACTGGTTCTAATGGTTCTAGGTACTTGACCTGGTTGTTACAGCATTTGTGTGTAATTTGGACTGATTTGGAAGAGTATTTGGTACTAATTTTCACATGTAATTTTTTCGTAATTTAGGTCATTTTTCCACATCAAGATTGGTGCTGCATATATGTGAATTTTTCAATTTTTATTGAACTTTGAGCAAATTTTTTGGCTTGGCCCACTCGATAGACATCGGTGGGGAACAACTATGCTATAAATTCAGGTTTTTGGGCACTTTTTGGTCAACTTTTTTTACTCATGTTTGAGAAAACGAAAAATGCGAAAATTTGAGGGCTACAGCGTCACTCAATTTTTAAATTGCTCCAATCGGGCTCAAAGTTGGTAGGTCGCTTCTGTGGCTCAACAAACGCTGCAGCGCAACAATTTGGTCAATTTGAGCTTTTTTCGCAAAGTTATGACTATTTTTGTAATGTGAACCTGTCTATTTTTGAATCATGAAATTTCGGGCTGAATAAGTCATCACTATTCATACATTATCAGTAGTGAATAGTTAAAATGGTACTGTCTATGCTTGGTATTAATGTATATTACTGAAGTATAGGGTTTGAAGCTATTTATCGGGTCAGAACATTGATTTTTACGTCCAAAATGCTAATTTTCAGACATGATTTTTCCACTAATTGAGCTTCTTCGAGATATGTGTCGGTCTGGTGATTCTCTAGTGGCATCAAAGGTGCTAACTGTTAGTACTGATATCTGTGGCTATCAGAGGTAGCATTTTGGTAGCTTTGAAGTTGATTAACTTGTGTTTGGTGCCAGTTTTTCTGTGAAATTTGCTAGATTTTTACTTGTGAAGCATCATGTTTTGTGAATAAGTTGACATAGATTGAAGATATTTGATTTTTAACAGGAATTGTCGGTCATACTAGTGAATAATTTGTTAGTGGCAGCTATTGGTGCAATTTGGTGCATGATTTGACTTTATTATGTGGAGGTTTTCACTTTATAAATTTGGGCTAAATTTGATCAAATATGTGCAACTTTCGATTTTTTCACTTTTTTCAACATTTATGAATTTCTGTGCAATTGTATGAGTTTATTGGGCTTGGACAATTCATAGAGAGACTGAATATTTGATACGGGCTCATAAGTCGGCTATTTGGTACTATTTTTCTGGTCTAAATCTGGCTCTATTTTGACGGATTTGAGAAGAGTTTGGTAAGCTTCAGTTTTTTGCTATTATTTCAACATTTTACGTAACAATTCTCAATATTTTTAATATGGACGTGTAGACCTTCAGCATACGGGTGTTTTAAGCTAATAATATTGGGTTTTCGATCAATATTTCGAATTTTATGAACCTGTTCGTAAATTTTCAAAAAGTCTCCAAAATTGAGGACCCCAGCGTCACTCAATTTTTAAAATGCTTCGATTGAGCTCAAAACTGGTGAATTGCTTTATCGGCTCAAAAAACGCTGCAGCGCGAAAATTTGGGTGGTTCCAACTATTTTTTCACGAGTTATAACGTTTTTGCTGCAGTGAACCTGGGTTTTTTGAAAAGGCTCAGATAGGGGATAGGTTATTGGCTACGAGGCTATGAAAACTTGTTCAAAATGATTGATATTGCTATGGTTGGACTGCTCATGAGTAGGGCTACCTGAATTAACAATAAAATTGGGCATATTCAGGTATTAAGATGCATTTTTGATCACTTTTTTTGGAAATTACACTCAATTTTTTGTGATTTTCGTTACTTTGGCAGTTTCTTCTCAGCTTGTATTGGCACTAGGGGGCTGGGAGTGCATATTCTGAGAGCTATAGATGTGGGAGTGCTAATGGTGTGGTTAATTGCTGTCAGAAGTTAATAATTTTGACTCTAGTGGGAAATAACTGAATTTTTTCTGACAAAATTGTGGCAGTTTGAGTGCTGATTTGGGTTTAAGTCTTCATGGTTGATACTGGGATGGGCTGGGACTGGTTTTTATGGTACTACAACGCTAGCGGAGGGTTGAACTAGGGTTGTAGGGGGTATAGGTAGCTTTTATCGGTTCAGGTAGGAAATAAAATGACAAATTTTTTGAAGCAGTGAATTGAAGCAGAAGCGCAATTTTCGTTTTTTCGTCATTTTTCAACATCTACCTGGAAATATTGGGTTTTAATGGTTGTTTGAGGTTGAACTTTGTAGGTGGCAGCTGGGAGTAGCTGCTGGAGGCATTTGGGACAGTTTTTGGCATATTTTTGGGATATAATTTACACTACATTTTAATCAATTTTAACGCATTTTGGTAGGGTTCGGTATTTTTGTCATAAATCAACTTTTATTGATTTTTGACCGGATTTTTGGGTACTGGGATGTCAAGCGTGAGCAGTAGGATGGTCTAGGGTTTTTTGTAGGAGTTATGATTGAATTCGAGCGGATTCGAAAAGTGCCAAAAATCGGGGGCTCCAGCGTCACTCGATTTTTAAAGTTCTTCAAATCGCTTCAAAATTTGCATGTCGGTTTTTCGACTTGAAAAATGCTGCAGCGCAAAAGTTTGGAAAGATCGGGGCATTTTTCACAATTTTATGACTGTTTTTCTGAGGTGAACCTAGGATTTTTGGAAAGGTCAACTTTGGGCTAAGTTTTTGATACCTAGAGCGGGTCAAATGGGGTCAACTATAGCTGGGATCGCTTCTCGGGCTTTTTTTTCAGAACAATAGGTTAATCCAGGTTCAGACAAGTAGTTCTTGAGATATATCAAAATAACTGGGATATAAGGTCGAAATTTTTCCAATTTTGGGCGATTTTTGGACTTTAGGGCTAAGTTGCTCAGGCTTGTTGGGCTTTTGGGGCATATAGAGGGTACTGCTAGACTGTACTGGGTCTGTACATGCTAATGGATATAGATGGTGATGGGTAGAGGGTCGAAGACTTGACATATAAGCTCAAAAATGATGTTAAAATCTAAATTATCGTAGCCACTGGCGAGTTTTGGAAGAACTAAGTGTGAAATTCCTGCATCTATTACTATTTCTCTCAGTTCATAAAGGCTTGCTAACACAGATTCTTATGTGAGTTTGTGGTAGTACCTAAATTTGGTGACTAAACGGAAGATATAACGTTCGGAAATGGGGTCAAAGTAAATTAAAACTGAGCCAATATCTGGTGGATATCTAAGTCTAATTGCACTTGGGGCTGCTGGGTACCAGCTTTTGACTTGGCGGGCTAATCCCTTTGCCATTGCAAGATCTGCTGATATACATTGTGCAAAGGAGTGTGGAGCGTATAAGATATCTGTTGGTGAACTTAGATATGTTGCATTTAATTCTTGACTAAAGTGATTTAAGTTATGGTTTGAAGAGCCTGGTGAAGAGTTTTTTTGTTTGAGATCTGGTTACTGGTCTGTTTGCTGAACAGCTGTGCTTTTTCCCTGAATATTTTGCTATGCTAGCTCTAACTTGATCTAATTTTGTCTCTCTACTTGGTGTATTTGATTGTTTTGCTGCTTGTTCTGATGCTTTTATTGCTTCACGTTTTTCTTCTTGTTCTAGTCTAGCACGTCCGTTTTTTGGTCTAGGACTGCTTGATGTTCTTGGTTGGTGATGTAAGGGTTTGATCTATCTTCATCTTGTAACCATATTGGTCTAGTTATTTTAAATCCTTGTACATTTTTCTTCTGTTGATATTCTGGTGATTTGAAAGCACTTTTCTCTGGTTTTCGTTTAGGGTAATAAGGGCGGGCTCTTAGTTTTCTGTCAGTTAACGCAAATTCTTTTTCACGTGATTCTGGAGGCGATTCAATGTCTAATGGTACTATTGATGTTTGAGGTTGTTGAGCTGGTAGGAACATTTCATCATCTGATGAGGATGATACTAAAAGAACACGAACTTCTGGTTCTTGCTGTCTGATTTCGTCAGCAATTAACGGATCAACCGGTATTCTAGCTATTTGTTCACCATCTAGGTTCAGGTCAGCTAGGTTTTCATCTGAACTGCTATTTTCTTCAAATAAATTAGGAATTGCTTCGTCTGAACTTGAAGAATCAAACACCGGAAGATGGACTGGTTCTGTTCGTGGTCTAACTGCTGGTGCTACTACCCTTGGGGGGGGGGGGGGGGGGGCAGTGGTGCTGCTGCAGGTGCTGCTGCTGATGGTGCTGCTGCTGCAGGTCCTGCTAATGGTCCACCTAGGGAACATTTATGGTCACTTTAACTGGGTCCTGTTTCACTTTTGTGGATTGTTTTATCTCCTTTTCTTGTTCGTTTATCAGTTCCGGGATATGTTTATCAAATAGTTCCGGTTCCATGTTTACAGGGTTAACGACTTCAAGGTCTTCAGGATTTTCACTCGGTTTAATTGGTTTCAATCTGATGCGATGAACACATTGCGTGTAATTCGTATTTACTTTTCGAATGATGTAATTAGAGTCAGTAAGGACTTTTTCCACTTTATACAGCGGTAGCCATTTCTGAACTTTAGAAGCTATTACTGTTAATTGCTCTAGTAGCTTAGGATTCAAAATTAAACAGAATGATTTCTCCGGAATCGGTTTTGCTGAGGCCTTTTGATCATAATACTTTTTGTACTTCAAGTATGCAGTCGTCAGTTTTTCTTTGTTTTCTCCGAACTTTTGCATCATGGCATCTTGCAGTTCGTTGACAAAATCTGAGTTTACTACTACTGCATCCATTACTTTTCTGGAGAACCTAATGTCATGGGGCTTCTTAGGTTCTCTGCCATGGAATAAAGTTGAAGGACAACAATTTGTCGCTGAGTGATAGGAAGTATTATGAATGAATGTTGCCAGAGGAACATATTTGTGCCAATCTTTCCATTGTTCTTCAGTGTTGAGTTTCAATATTCTTTTTAATGGTCCATGAGATTGCTCTACTGCTCCAATAGTTTGAGGGTGCTTTAGTGAGGCATGTTTCAACTTTACTTCTAATAAACTTGCTAACTCTGACATTAATTCTGAAGTAAAATTTGTTCCTAAGTCACTAAGTATTGTTTGAGGGATGTAGCTGTGTTGGAAGAACACCTTTACTAGTTCTCGGGCTACTGTGTCAGCATATCCATTCGTTAATGGAACTGCAAATAGATACTTTGTGAAGACATCTAATCCACTCAAAACATACTTATATTGTGAGGACTTAAGGGGGCCTACTAAATCATTTTGGAGCATATCTCCCGGATATGATTGTAATGAACTAACTGGTTGTAACTTTGGTGTGATGTGGCTTTTCGGTACTCTATTTAATTGGAGACAAGTGAGGCAATTTTTGATGAAACTAATGAAATGTTCGGTGAAACCTGGGTAATAGAATCGCTTTCTAAATTCCTGAATTGTTGCTTTTATGCCTAAATGACCTGCTGTTTGTGAATTATGGAGCCTGTATTTGGTCTCTTTCCACAAATGCTTAGGTACACAGAATTGTTTTTGAAGTACTTTTTCGGTATCATCATAAAACTTCCGGTATAAGACATTCCCTTCAAGAATTAATCTGCTTAAATGTTTGTAATACTTTTTTAAGTTGGTTGTAGCATACTTTAAGTCTGGTTGTTGATTGTTTTGTTGCATCCAGCTTATTATTGTTCTAATGTCTGCATCTTTTTTCTGCTCGTCTGCTAAGTTCAGGCTAATTAAGTTGTCTGTAAGATCTGGGAACTCATCTAATGGATTTGGGTACTCAATTGAATTTCTTGTTTTCTTTTAAGTTTAAATAGCCCTTGAATTTCTGTAATTGGGAAATTAGTTTTGTCGTTTTTTGTATTCATCGTAGAGTCCATGCTTTTTGAGGAAGTTTACTTCATCATTATTTTTTTCGTCACAGCGATTTTCAGTATCAAATAATACGTTCATTTCAACATCAGGGTTTTGTGCTTCTGTATCAATTTTTTTTCTCTAACTGGAATTCTATCTGTTAACTTTAAAGACATTGTTGCTGTTTTGTCATTCTGTTTTCTAGAGAGGAAATCTGCTGCGTAATTAGCGCGACCAGGATTATGAGCAATTACTATATTAAAGGCGAGTATTCTGTCTAAACAATTCCAAAGAGATGGCGGTATTACATTTGACTGGAAGAATTGTGTGAGGCTTTTGTTGTCAGTGAGTATAATTACTTGTTTACTTGATCCCCAAATGTAGTGCGAAAAGTAGTCCAGCGCGTAGTACAAAGCTAGGAACTCTTTGTAGTAAATTGAAAACTTTAACTGTGGCGTTAAACAAATGCGATCCAAACGATACGGGAGCGTATGTTTTCTTTTCTTTCTTTCCAGTTTCATTTACGTAGTCTTCCAACATTAGTACAAAACCTGCACCGTGGTAACTAGCGTCACAAAGAATTACATACTTATATTTCTCGCAAAGAGGGTACCAATTGTTCAAAATTTGTTACTGCAATTCCGATATCATCCATAAACTGGGTACAATTTCCTGAGGCTGAGCATGGGTCCAAGTAATGTCTAATAAATGAGCTGAATCCAGTTACTGACTTATTCAATCCTTGGGCAAGACATTTATAAGCATAAGTTCTCGAAGCAAAGTTAATTGCTAGCAGTTGCACTGATACATCGTCTGCCATTTACACACAGTGATATGCTTGAGAACAGTCAAGTTTTGTGAACAGTTTTTTCGCGGCAAAGTAGTTTATTGCGTCACTCATGTTTGAAATCGGGAAATTCGTATTCACATAATCGTTTTTCAACAAATGATTTACTTTTCTCAAGTCAATTAATAGTCTAAGTCTTCCTGAATTTTTCCGTTGAGCGAAAAGCGGACTACTATATCTTGATTGAGACAAAGTTGTTATCAGTCCGTAGTAATGCATTAGTGCAAGTTCTACTTGTAGCTCATTTCTCAGATGGATAGGCGTTGGAGGGCCTTGTTCATAAATTGGTATACTTCTTTCAGGAGTTAACTTTATTTTTAAATCTGTATTATATCCAACGTCAAATCTGTGTTTCGCAAAGATATCACTGAATTCAACTAATAATTCACCTACTACAGCTTTTTGCTCATCATTGAGGGCCGATTTTTCCCACGGGAATTTGCTCAAAAAGGTTACTTTGTCCTGATTATTACCCTTTGGGTCTAATTTCTCCATTTCTTGCAGTTTTAACAATTGCTCAAATTTTTCTCTCTGCAAGGGCGACAAATTTGTCGGATCTGGCCGCGTTTCAGGCGTTGGGAATCACAATTTTTCAAATTCCGGGGCCTGTTTTGCTGGTTGGGCCTTTCTTTTTGGCGTATCTGTGACTTGAATTAGTTGATTTATTTCTGTTAAATAATTTTCACTCATTTTTGCTACATTTATTAATTGAGGATCTACTTCTAACAACTTTTCAGCTTGATCAGACGTGAAGAACGCGAATTTTGCTAATTCTTCGCCTTTATTTATAGTAATTGGGTGGTCAGTAATGTTCAGGACATAGATGTAAAGAATATTATTTTCAGCAACTTTACTTAAAGAGGACGTTAATATTACTTCGCTGTCTTTTTCAAAGATTTCGCTTGGAATTATTACTCCACAAAGGTCAGTGAATGATTGTAGTTTGTCGTAAAGTTTGCATTTTAATACTGCTTGTTGATTTGGTTGTAAGACTTGCTTTTTCTGTGAATAAACTCCGAATTTTTTACGTTTTACTACTCTTCTGGGTTGCTTTTCTGGCTTTATTTCATTTATTTGCAGAGTTTGATCAGGGAATTTAATGTAACTTTGTCCTCGGCAGATGCTAACTTTATGTTTAACGAAGAATGAGTTTCCTAATATTACAGGAGCTGTGACAATTAGAACAAGGAAATCTTCTGTGAATGTTTGTGTGCCCAATTTAAATGTAACTTTAATTGCTTTGTCAATTTTAACTATATTTCCGTTTGACATTTTAACTTTATCTAGATCAGGCTTTTCTATTTCTGTTATTGAATTGATATTTGTGTTAATTAGTTCCTTGTAAAACTCACGGCTTATCACGTTTGCAAATGCTCCTGTATCAATTAGTGCGCGTCTTTCTAATTCTCCATTAAATTTAACTTTAACGTAGGATAATGTTCTGCCTAAAAGTGGGACAATGCTGAATAATTGCTGAACATGTGTTACTGGCTTTGGTGTGGATTGAGGTACTTGTGTTGCGAGTTGCACAGAATTATTCACTTTACTTTTGTTATTATTATTACTTTTGCGTTTTCTACGCTTTTTGTTACTTTTATTATAAACTGGTTCTATTACTTTATCTAAACTAGGACTAGACGTGCTTTCGTTATAATAATTGACTGAGTTTTTATAATTTTTATTTTGTTTTTTAAAGTTGGGTGGCTTTTTTAGTTTTTTTGTTGATTAAATGGGTAATTCATACCTCTCATATTTCTATTTTGAGTAGTACTTGTACGATTAAACTGATTTGCTTGTTGACTACCATATCGGTTTTGTGCTGGCGCTGGGCTATCATAAACTATGCCCTGTCGGAGAAAGTTTTGAGGGGTATTTTTTGTTGAAAACCGATAAACTGGTCTATTAACATAAGCTGGATGAACAAATGGGGGGCTATTTGAAGGTTCAGTCCAATAATTCCGAGTTTGTGGCTGTTCATTATGATAAAATGGTCTAGGGGCATTAATTTATGGTCTAAATTCTCGGTAATTATTAGCACGGGGGGCATACTGTTGCTGGGGCCGATAGTTTTGATGAAATTGACAATAATTGGGCTGATATTGACGATAATTTTGTTGATAATTTTGATATTGCCGGCGGAAATTTTGTCTCTAACTTTGTCTGTAGAATTGTTGTGGGTAATGTGGTGTGAAAATGTTTACTGGGCCTTGTTCTGGTGGCTCATTTTTAGCTGCTGTTCTCTGCTCAAGTTTCTGTTCAAGTTCTCTCTGATTATTCGAAATAACAGTTATTGCTTTCAACATTTTATCTGTGTTTGATTCCGTTATTTCATTAAATCCATCATCAAAGTACTCTTCTCTGTTACACATCTCTCTTATTGCAATCTGTTGGCTAGCTAAGGTGCATAATTGATCAATTGTATCAGTATCTGGCCTTTCTAACAACTTAGGCTCAAGCCAATTTGGCATGGACTTAATAAAGAAGCGTTTTTTTTGCTCGTTTTTTCGATTTTCTGACATCTGAAGGGCAGAATCTCTTGCTACTGTCTTTCTTTCGAATCTACGGGCTTCAGGATTACCTGCTTCTTCTGGCGCTACTACTATATTGGGTGCTGGATATGCTTTATTTGCTTCTGTTCTTAACTTTACTAAGAAATTTTTCACTGTATCAGTTTTTGGATTAAACTTTTGGTTCTCCAACTTTATTATTCTGATCTCTCTCAAGTCGTCATTTGTGAATCTGTTTCCTAGAGCTGTTATGTTGTCTTCAAAGACTAGTCTGGTGGCCTCTGGTAAAGTTAAAAAGTATCTTAAAGCATCTCCTTTTAAATGTAATTGCAAAAATTTCGCTTGTTGCGCGGCTGCGATTGCTGCAACTCCGATTGCACCTGTTATTAGTTGTTCAAACTCGTTAAAATTGTCCGTTTCTGATCCAGAGAAGGGTGTGATGTTGATTTGCGCTTGTGCCATTTTGCTTTTTACCCGATTAGATTATATACTTAACGTTCTATCAGTCTTATTTTTGTTCTAAAGTATTAAATAGCACACTTAACTTAACTTAATGGAGAGATTAAGGGGTTTTAAGAGAAGAAAACAGTTAAATGAATAGCACAAGAATATTAGAAAAGAAACTACTGAAACCATTCGTTCAGAAAATAATAAGGAAGGGCTGCTTATAAGCCTATTCCTAAAGCTCCGGTCGAATCGTCAGACTTATATCGTTGAAGCAGTATGGGCCGCCGAAGTCTCACCTCTAAAGAGTGCCCCTTAGTCTAGGAAAATTCGTGGGGACCACTACCGCACAAGCCTTGTGGAAGCTGCACTCAGATAGGCAACAGCATAATGACAGAAGTCACTGTTTGGTTCATTAACCTCCGGAGCTCGGTGGGGAAATTAAATATAATTGTTTTATTATTCTGTTTAAATTTTTGTTTTGCCCTCTTTTAGTTAATGTTTAAGTGATGGTTTCAGTAATTTAGCTTATTCTGATGTTATCTGATAATCAGTAATGATGTTGTCAAGGTTATTATCTCTATCAGATTGAAGTTTGTTACGAATAAGGCCAAATTTGCGTACTTTTTGATTTAGACGTTTTGCTGTCCAATAAATTGCGATACGTTTATCATCTGTATCTAGCACACAAATTACAATCGACTTATAAACTGAAGAGGAAAAAGCGCTTACTATCTGAGCTTGCGTTTTATTGCTGTTGTGGGTGTAATTAATATTGTTCCCTTCAATATGTTCAACAAAATTGGGGGAAGCGCGGCAATTATTAATAGCGGGGAGAATTTGTTCTTTGTAAAGTGACATAATAAAAGCACCAAAATTAATTTTACAAATTCATTTACTCACAATATCCTCGTTTGCAAATGCCCTGTGTTGTTTTTGTCCGTTGTGGCGGCTGTGGTTGAGTTTGTTCCAGTTATTGACCACTCAAACACTTTTGGATTGTTATTGCATTTAGTCCACAGAGACACAAACACAGTTTCCACCCATTCTTTCCTTTGTTACTGCTTTCTGCATTATCGTCTTGCTCGGAAAGGAAGTGCTGGATGCTGGTCTGGATGATTGGAGGCTCTTAAGGTAATGAAGAAAAAGGGGAGAAAGAAAACGACAAAATAAAGGAAGAAAATAACAATTTTATCAAAGAGTTAATCGGAATATCGGTCCGTTAAACTGGAAAACAGTTAATAACTCCTGTCACCATGTTACGCACTAATTTTTAGAATATGAATCTACGCTGCTATTGAGGTAAGTTTGAGAGATAACTTGGAATAATTATTGTCATTTTCAAGGACTGATTTAGATGTTTCACAGTGCGATTTTTAGCGGATATGTTTTTAATAAAATTAGCTAGTAACAGCCTTTTACTGAGCGGTACGGATGCATGATATATCGACTAGTTTGCCTTGTATTTTAGAGTTTTGTTAATCTCAATTTCTACTCTAACAAAGTCTGTCAAACTTGGAAGTTTTAAGAGAATTTCCAGTTCAATCCTTTTAATTATTATATCAGAAAATAAAGACAAAGTTTCAATGAAAGAATAAGAAGTTTAAGTTTTTGCTGAGTTTTATTAGCAACTGATAGTCAGGCTGTTTCTCCGGTGTTCTGGTAATTGTAAGTTCCGCAGGACTGTGCCTCGAGTTGTATTGGTCCTTCGCAAATATTTACTGATCTACAAGTTGGGCAATTTCTGGCTTTTGTTCGTCTCTTGATGTTTGTTAAGTACATATACAAGTTCCGTATTAGCACCTACTTTATCAGAATAATTACTTCACCAAGTACATAATCTCTTATGAAGTTTTTTACTAATTATGTGAATTTATCTTCAAGAAACTCAAAAAAGTAAATATTGAGGCTTTTAGGCACTTGCTATGTTTGCTAGTAAAACTGTCAATCTGCGGTTGTTTCTCATAAACATAAACAAATTTGGGGTACAGGCCTAGATGGAATTACTGGCTAGATATGGCCTTGAAACTAAATGAATATGAACTAGATTAAAGCACTTATTTATGTATATTTAAAGGAAAATAATCACGTAACTATGAGGGACGAAATAGGGACGTGACAGAGGGAATTAAGTTCTCTTAGCGCCTTGCGTCTGAACCCTCATAGAATCAGATTCACCAAAACTGTTTTGAGGCAAAGTTTCATTGTGTGAAGGGCAGTTCTTAATCTTGAGGTCTCGACCACTCCCCCCTCTAACTCAATTATCCTCACCCCATCCCCCACTCAGCCACAGTCCACTTATCTCCACCTGGCGGTTTGTACCCCCTCTCGCCGCGATCCATCCTCCAGTCATCGCTTGACACCCATCAGCCCCCCCCCCCCCCACCATAATCAGTTAACCCCCATGCTCCCAATGCTTGCATCTCTGAGCCTCAGTTGAGTACTATCGAAGCCAACCTCTCGCCGGTCATTTAAGAGCAGTTTGCCCAACGCTAGTCAGTTATGTTTGTGTTGACGTTTTTAAGCAACATCTTTGCTTGACGATATTAATTTTGAAGCGAGTTTTATCACAAGTCGCTTCAATTTTGGGTGATATAAATTGATTAATCAATCAGAATTTCAAGCAGTTGAACTCAGGTGGCAAAAATTTACTTCATGAAGTCCCGTGAAAAGTGCGCAAGATTATCTCACTTATCTTAAATTGTTTTATTGACATCAATAACATAATTTAGACTCTTTGTAAACCGTGTAAGCCCGACATTAGCGAAAATCTTGTATTAAATGCTTTTTTCTGCGCTTGCGCTCTATTTGCTAAAAATTTTTGTGTTTTGAGTTTCACGAAAATCAAACATTACGCTAAACTCCTGATTTACTTAGCTCATTGTTCAAATCAAATCACGTTAGATTTATTCCTTCACTTTTTGAGCAACTTCAAAACAGTTGTGACCAATAAGCAGAAGACCTGATCACACAAAGAAGCAACGTAACTTTGATTCGATTGGATCGAATAATTAAGTTTTTTAGAATCCCATGGTTCTCCCCCCCCCCCAAAAAAATATCTGAGCATCATTTTAAAATTTACCATCAGTGTACCATATGTAGCCTCGAAATCTCTAAATTGACACCTATCTAATCTCGACTTCAATTTTGAGTTTGTTTGAACATTTTACTTGCCATTTTACTTGCTCGCTACGGACTATTACTTCACAGTTATTAAACAAAAAGTTTATTACCTTTCTGGTGTACAGTACGTCGATGTTTGTTAAATAATTTGTTGTTTTTCTAGGATCATATATTTTTTCAATCAAAATGTGACGCCGTTACTATTCTCTTGCCTTACCCCACCAATCTGATTTCAACTACTTGGTCCCCTAACCAAAATCGCCGGTAACCCCTAGATTTCTACCAGCTCCCTCTAATCTAAAAACCTTCCACCAAACAGTACTCGTTCCTACCTACCCAACCTCCGATTATGCTAACCCCTGATCTACGAACCTCCTCCCTTCGCCGTCAATATTTTTAAAAACTAAAATGCTTGCATAAAATGCTTGCATTTTTCAGATATTTTAGTATTCTAGGCTATTGACCTAGCTGTTTTATATCTTTAATTCAAAGATTTTTATAGATTATGCGGGCATTATCCGTGCGAATTTCCAATTTTGTTGTAGCTAATTGTTTATGTCCAAAAACAAATCAAAGTGTATTTGATTGCGCAATGAAAAAACTAAAAAAATTCTAAAGAGAAATAATCCATTGTTTTTTTTTTTAAAAAAAATGTCTTTGACAAAATTAATAACTATAGAATTAAAAATTTTTGCAATCTCATCACGGATGATGGAAAACAGAATCTATTACTGCTTTAATTGCTGATAAAATATATTCTACTACTTCGAGGACCTAAACGTTCTTTTGGTTTGAAGACCTTAACGCTGCAGCTGATTGACATTTACTGTTGAAAAATTGCAGCAAAAAAGAAACATTGAAATGAAGCCACCAGTGTGCTTTAAGTATTAAAAAAAATTTCCAACAAAAATCTTTTTAATTAAATTTAATCTCCGAAAGTGTTAACTGTCTTCAAAATAAAAGGCTTAGTGATGAACAGGGCAGTCTTTTTCACCTTTATGTTGAGTTAATTGATAGAATAAAGTTAGCATCAATTAATATAAAATGCGGATCCAGATTTGAAATTATGAAATTTTTTTTCCATAGAAAAATTGATCACATACTTAGTCTCTCAACAAGGTACCGACATAGTCAGATTTAGTGTACCTTAAAAACCACAAGTAGTTTTGCGAAAGTTTTTTGGTTTCTCTCCCAAAACTAAGCCTCCATGTTTTCCTCAATATGCTCAACTGCAATCTTAATAAATCGCATATTTATCTCAAATCTTCATTAATTTACTTCTCGGGCCCTAGGAACCTAATTTTCACCCTAGGGCCCTAGGAATACTATAAACAAGAAAATTAACAAAAATTTAATTCGAACTATTAAGAAGCTAGAAGTATGTGATTTCATTTTAAAAATCTCTTTTGACAAGTTTATTGCGATAATAATCTAGAAAACTTGATTCTAAAAATTGAGAAACACCAATATCAATTTACGTAAAAAGAGAAAAATTTGTTTTAATGTTTTAGGAAGTAAAACTAGGAGTGTGTGATTTAAGCAAAAAATATGCCTTTGAACAGTTTATATAAAAATTTGCATAACGTATGTTTAACGTATGTTAAAACGATATGCAGCTAAAACTTTGTTATTTTAAAAATCCTATTTGACACTTGTAGTGTAGAAATTTTCAGAATTGTTTAACACCCATCTCTTTGCACAAAATAAAAAGTCAGCCTAAAATATTGTCCAGAACATGTGATTTAAAAGAATATGAGACTTTTGACAAAATTATAAATAATCAAGAGTGCTACTCTTCCAAATTGTGAAACACCCATTTCTCTTTGCATAAAAGAACAAATCAGATTAAAGTACATTATGGTACCAAAAAACAACGTACATTGAAATTTTTCTTCTTTAAAACATGATTAGTCCTTCATAAGCATCGCTTGCGGCAGAGCGTGAACAAGGTGTAAAATTTTGAAATTCTGAAAAAATTCGTTTTAGTTTTCTCAAATTAAACAGAAAAAAATTGTTAAACCACTTTGTTCTTTCAAAGTTTGCCAAGATGCTACGCACCGAGATGTCGGATTTTTATGGACGACTATTCAAAAATAATTCAACTTGAAATCTTGATTCCGCAGGCAGTATGCATGCAAGCAATACCTGAAAAATAAGGTTTTGGAGGGCCAAAAAAATTGAGCAGAAGACCCCCAAAAAGTAAAAAAAAACAATACTACTCTAGTAGATGTTTAATAAGATCACAAAACCTCACTTGAGTGTGTTTATAGTGATCCATAACGCTTTCTTTTGCTACGATACATTTTCCAGAGATACAGTTAGAAAACTTCTAAAAATATGGCTTTTTGTCAAGAAATGCTGCAAAAATAAGTCAGTTTAAAGAAAAAAGCAAGTGTTTTTGTTCAAAATGGTTTATCAATATGCTTAAGACAATCTTTTAGCAGAAAAGTCTTTCTTCTGCAGTCAATTAGCAATTTCTGAATAATTTTAGGTCTTAGTGGCTTTCTACTGATTCACAAAAGAACCTATGTACTGATATCAGTAGATAGCTAAAGTTTTTCATGACTTTGAAGTCAAATGTTTAAAAAAAACGTATAGAGGTATTATAAATTTTTGAAAAGTGCTGTTGATTTAGTACATCTTTTCTAGTATCAACAATTACAGGTTGCATATCAAAATTTTGTGTGTGAGAATGAAAATTGAACACATCGAATAATTTTCATAGATCGCTTATTGTTTTAAGTGCATCAGAACCGGTTTTTCCCAAAAGGTAAATTAAACTTTTCTTTTTTTTATCTGTCTTTCTTTTGGCAGTCGATTGATATATTCTAGATAATTAAAGACCTTAGTAGTTTTCCATTGAAAAACAGAGGAACCCACGTCCTGATTTCAATTGGTAGTTAGAGTTTATAGTGACTTAAGGACAAAATTTTCAAAGAAACATATGTTTTCTTTAAATTTGCTTTTTTAGTGTTCTTTTTTCTATAAATTTTTTCTTGTTACCTAAATTCATTAACTCCAGGTCGCATTTCAAGTTGATGGCAATGGAGAAAGGCACAATTAAACATTTTTAGGGTTTTTAGTGCGTTGTTTTTTAACGGTTTCGATACCGATTGTTCGCAAAACGATTATTTACTTTTTGGATTTTTGTATAATTATCGTTTTGTTGTACGGATGTTTGACATATTCTGAATAATGAAAGATCTCAATGGCCTTGTAATTGAGCAACAAAAGAACCTATTTATTGATTTTGATGCTTTTGAAATTAATTAATTTCGAGAAATACGACTGTATTTCATGGCTTTTATCTTTTTGTACTTTTCTAATACTTGTTACCTAGTCTTATTATTCAAAAGTTACATATCGCTGTGTTTATGTTCAACGGTAATTGATTTCATTTTGTGTTTTACGGATTAGATTGGGTTTTTATTGGTTTCGACGCCCCTTTTTTGCAATATTTGATGAATTTTTTTGTCTGAATTTGTCGCTTAATTTATTAGACTTACGACATATTCTAGATAATGACAGGTCTCAAAGTAATCATATTGTGGTATAAATGAAGTTAACGTAAATTTACCTAAAATATCAATATAAAGATATCTAATTATTTGAAGTTTTTATTTGAAGTTATTTGTTTACAGGAAACCATAAACATTTTTTTTGAATTTTTCTTTTTTGTTCTTTTTTGACTCATTAACGATTCTCATCAAGGACTGCTTCCATGTTTTTTTCAAGTGAAGAAGAGACTACTCTGTTTACCTTGTTTTATTTGACACTATTTTGACTTGGCTAGTATGAGATTTTTTTCAAAAAAATGGACATTGTGTTTTGGATGTAAATGTTATTTGGTTGTTTTTGTTTGTCTGGTCTCGTAGTCTTAAAATTGACAGGTCTCATCTGCTCACTAATGTGGCACTATTTACTTCAATGAGGTTTTTCGAGTTTTATTTAAGTTTGAATTTCTTTATTGATAGACAATTTTTTTTAATCAGCATGCGAGATTTTTTAAAAGTTTTCTTTCGTCTGGATCCTTTTTTTTGAAAAATACTTGAATTTTTGTGGTTTTCTATCTGTTCCTCATTTGGTAGATAATTAAGACAAACTTGTGGATAAATGGGGTCGGAACTTTACGTGCAAACGCATATTAAGGAGCCTTCTTGTTTTGACAAAAGTACTATTGATAACATAAGTGTGCTCTATCTGCTTGCTCTTTTATTTGGATATCACCAGAATGCAAGTACAAATTTTGTCTACTGTTTGCGTAAAGTTTTGTTTGTCAACTGAATTTTTGACTGGTACCCATCCTATGCTTTTCAGTGCGTCTGAGATTTTAAAAAGTAAACAAGTGTTGGACACATTTTGTTGTTCCTTTGTTTTCTATCTCTTTTTTATAAGTGATCTGCCGTGTCAAGTTTTTTTTAATAGTAAATTTGCTCATTTTTGATTCTTATTCCAAATTCTGTGTCTTAAAATGATAAAATTGTGGGTTTCGCCCACGTTGCCTTTGCCCCTAAATTTTTATCTTAACTGGTTTCATTCCTTATGGCCCTATGCATAATGCATTTTCAATACTATTTGAAAGCGATATTGATTCTTAAGCGACAACAAATTTTTCGTCCGTAAAATTGATTCGGTATCGGTGGACGTTTGCAGCGCTAACTAATACTAACTTAAGTTGCTAAATACTTAAGCAAACGCAACATTTTAGGTTGTTTTGTCATTGTTGTCTATCACCAGCATATCTATTGTCAAACAACATTTTTCACCAGCCAATATTAATAGTTTATTGTCTACAAAATGTGTTGTCTCCATTCAAAATTACAATAGTTTATTTAAGCTGTTTTTTTTTTCAATTATAACTTTAGACACATATGGTCAGAATAAAGCAATTGAAATTAAATACATACTATTGTTAATTGAAGAAACCATAATATAATTCGAAAACGTACTTTTTAAAACTTCTAGGTTTAAAAAATCTATAACCATATTTTACAGTTTCACCATAACTGTAAAACGTGGCAATAGATTTTAAACGACGTTTCACAGTTATGGTAAAAAGTAATTATGCGTCTCAAATATAGTTTTAATGGTTTGAACGCGTATATATTCAACAACATTAAGTACCATTAGTTAAAGCTTAAATTTATTTCTGCTGCGCTCTTTAAAAAATTACGTTACACAAAACGATTATGTGCAGTTTATGCTGAAAACGCAGCTTGTAGTAAAACACAAAGTCAACAAACTAGATTTAATTTTTTAGTTTACAAAATGAAGTCATTCACGTTAAGCAACAACAACTTTGCAGTGTTAAATCCTCTAACTTGTATCAGCTCAGAATATGTTTTATGGGAATTTACTCTTCAAATTGTGGTTTTAGTTTCAAATTTGGTCTTGATTTATAAACTGTTCATTCCTAAAGACTGTCCGTTGTACCGCAAAGCTCTCTTTAGGGGCGTCTCTTCTATGGTCACAGTTACAACTTGTTTTTCATTAGGAACTATTGGTTATTTATTTTCAAGTCATTATCGGACTTTAAATCATCACCTTATAAGGTTTCTCTCAATTGCAACGAACGGGGCTTTGTTAAATTTTTACCTAACTTTGCCTTGTATGATTTATCATACACATAAACATGTGAAAAAAGCCCTCGGGTCTTCACTTCACGCCTTGGGTTTTGTTCGGCCACCAACGACTTCGTCTCTTTCCTTATTTGGAATGTTGTCCTCACGAATAATATGGCCACAGAGACCTTTGTATATCCATCTAATGTTGTCTTCAGGTGTTGTTTACACTTTTGTTGTTTATTTTTACTACTGTGACATTTCAATCATGAACAACTTGCGTGGAAAAATTGACCAGGTAGAGTTCATTTCACTCTAATATCTGTTTGCTTTCGGAGTCTTCCCAAATACAACAAGGAAGCTTGGCATCCGCCAATTGTCGCTCCCGAATTATTGTATCCTACTGTAGAATTTAAAATTCAGCTAAGGTGGTTCGGGGCCTTAGCCTCTAAATTCCAACAAGTTTTGAAAATAATTCCTAAGTTTAGTTTTTCTCTAAGTTAGCCCTCTAGGCGACTTTAATTCTCTTAAAGACCTTCTGCCCAAACTAATTTATAAAGGAAAACGGGCACGCTTCTATACTTAGCAAAAGTTAACTTACACCAGTTAACTTCTAGTACTTATGCCTACTAAGAAAACTATAACAAAAACACGCCGAAATCTAGCTAAGAACTCTCTGTCTTACCAACTAAGACGTGTGCTGAGGTAGGGTTACCTAGGGAGGTTACTCTAACTCTGTCTTATGGAGTCTCAAGAATATAGTATATCTTAAGGCTTACCTGACTAACTAAAGTTCTATTCCTCTAGTCTGTTACTCTTCTATCTGAGCTTCAGTAGACAGTGCACCGGCCGCAATGCTAAAGTCTAACGTATATCTCAATACAAAACAAGAGCGGAGTAGAGAGAGAGAAATATACTTTATTATTATATCAGGTCTGACTGGTACCGACTAAAGGGTAGAGTTGTCTTGTTGTCTCTGGGAATAACAAATAAACATTTAAGGGAAAGGTATTTCCATAATTTCAACCAATCAGGGTTGAGTATTTTAGTATTTATTTATTAAATAAAACAAGTTTATAAATCCTTTTGTTGGAAGTCAACACTGACTCCATCTTTCCGGGTTTTAGAGTTTTTGTTTTTTGAAAGTCTTCTTTACTGTATATCAAAACGAATTAATCTCTCTTCATTCTCTCTGAAAGGTTTTTCTTCTTTTTTGGTTGAAGGTGTTGCTTTGTAGTCGTGGTTTTCAGATAATAGATCCCTGGACACAGGTTGCCCACATAGCAAGGATGAACATCAACAACCACAAAAGTATCTATTCCACCACCACACTTCCAGTGGGTGAAGATCCTTCTGTGCCGCTCCAGTGTTGATGGATGTGGTGCTCCTGTTGTCCAGTGACTTACCTGACTTACCTGATTTGTATGTGTTAGCTGTTAAAGTGTTTATTATTTTTCTCTATGTAAATGTTCTTTGTTATTACGTAGTATCCCTTCCGGTGGGAAAAAGAAAAAGAATGTATTTTGTTCCGTTTATATTTAGAAATCGTTTGATTTCAATGGCGTAGATTTCCTGGTTAACTCCTGTGTTTGAATGTTTTTTGTTATGGAATTCCATGGAGAAATTGAGGGTAGTAGACTTTTTGTGGCTTTCTTGGCCATGTTGGATTTTGTAATTGAGATGAACATGTATTACTTCTTGAATCTATTCGAGATCAAGAGTCATTCTGATGTCTGTCTGTTTACAATGGTTTTGTTATACTTCTACAACGTCAAATTATATGACTGCGCTTTTCGTATCTGTATATTTTGTTATAATGCCTAAAAGGTGCTTAGTATTTTAAAGATTGTAATGGATATGACCCAATTTCCCAATTGTTTGATTTCCATTAACGGGTATTTCAAATGATGTAAAATGTTGCCTGTCCGCGCGCTTATATCCAATAACCGAATTTTCCTTTTTGAGGAAAAAGTACTTAGTAATTTGTTACAAATAAGATGTTAGTTGTTACGAATGGGTTACATGTTCTATATGTGCTGACATACATATGTATTATTTTGTTTAAGGTACATATTTGTTTTGTTCAGAATTGTTACATTGCATATTTCGAGTGTTAAGTTTGGTTTGTGAAATTTTCGAATTTCAAAATATTTAAGAAATTCTTTCATTCTGTTTGGTACAAGTGTAATACTAAGTGCTATGTATTTTGTTATGTGTTGTTACAGAATCATTTTTGTACAATGAATTAAAGTTTGCATGTATAAATGTACATATTACCCTAAAGTATGTGTTTTGTTTGTAAATTAAATGATCATGTCTTAACTCGTTATGAGTAATATATATATGTAAAGTGTTTTGAAAATTTGACATGTCCGGCTTATACATTGTGTTATTCTTTGCATGTATTAGTGTTACTCATAAAACTATTGTGTTCCTTTTTATTGTCTTTTCCATTCTATTTACAAAATTGCATATATCTAACTATGGAAGGCTTTGCATATTTACTTGTATACATATGACTAATTTAGGGGTAAAGTAGAAAAGTATTTTTTGGAATTTATCATATTTTATTTCACTTTCAGTGTTATACCAAAGGGTATAACTAGTCGTATAAATGGGGGATATTAAAAGTGAAAGGTTATCTAAAAAGGTTAAAGAATAAACAAATATGCACTGAGTCATCCATGGTTGGATGTATTGTTACTAAATACATTATTGTTACTAAGTACATTCATTACATTTATGTGTTACGACATAGAAGAAAGTTGTTACATATATATTTGTTATAGCTTCTTGTTATAACTTTTCAGTTTGTTTCGGATGATTCGTTCGAGAATTATATTGTTCATATTCTTTGACGAAGTGATCGTCGTTTGCCAAATAGAATGCGATCAGATTTGTTAGTTCGTCCAGCGAGACTTCCGTTATAGAAGCTTTAACCGATTTTCGTATTTGTTTTTCTAAGTCTGTAGTTTTACGTTCGTTATTGAATTGGATACGATTTATGACAGCTCTATTTGTTACGCTGCCTTCAAGATGGTACGTGTGATACTCTTCACACGGTTCGAGTGCTTCAATAGGTACCATCAGTGGCCGTTCGGGAGATTCGTTCGGTTGAAATATATAATAGTTCTTTACGGGATCGAAGTTTCGGAGTGTTCCTACAGTGTATTCCCATTTTAACTTATATCCGTAATTCAGGAAGTATGGTGACGTAAGTTGGTCGTTAATATGAATATAACTTTTTGTTGTGTTTTTATTTTTGTCTCGTAAAAATGTGTAGTAAATGAGGTTATGAACAAGTTTAGTCTCGTGAACTCTGTAGTTATTGTTCTGTACATCTTTAGCCGTTGGATGTAAAAAGTTAAAACTAAGCTGGAAAATTTGGTGGTCAAAAACGCTGTAAGCGGAAAGGTCTTGGGATGCCTTTGCAACGAGAAGGTCAAATGTGCACTGTTGGCAGTTTGAACTCATAATCATAGTCGTACAGAAATCGTTCTGTAAGACTATAGAATTGTTTAAGTATTGGGTAGCATGTTTGATGTAGTTTATCTCGTCCCATGTTTTTGGTACTGCGTTTGACAGTATTTGTATTTTCGGAGGGTAGTGGGGGAAAATATTCCGATATGCGGGTCCTTTAAGTTATGTAATGGAGCCATTATAAAACAATAATCGCGGGAGTCAAATGGCATATTGGACCAATTTCTGTAACTAAGTAGGGGGTTATAGTTACTGCTGTGAGGGTTTGTTAATAATCTAGGATCGTTATCCTGGAACCAAATGGTTTCCATCACTGTGGCTGTTGGGGATTGTTCGTTCGTTGATTGATGAAAGAATGATTTATGATTGTTACTTCGTGGTGTTATCGCATAAGGAAATCTCAAATTATGTGGTCGTATAAAAGATTTATTAGATGTAAACTGTTGATTGTTATATATTGTTCGTTCATATACACGATCTGTAGGAGGGGGTGGTCGCACTGGTGGAGGATAGTTAGGAAGTGGTGGCGATTGAAACTCTGTATTCAGTTGGTATACCGTTTGTATGTTTTTATTACCATTGTTACTAGGTCTAGTATGTTGATAACTATGTACGTGTGTACTAGTTCCTTGTTCATTCGGATTGTTCGGTGTTCTATTCGAAAACGCTTCCTGATTGTTATTTTTACTTGTTAATCGCTTATGAGTTACCTTTTCCTTGATCATTTGTGCAATTTCTTTTGGCGTTGGTTGCAGTGAGGTCTGTGTCTGTTGATCGTTGGTGTCTCCATCGATCTCAACTCGCATGGTTGTTATACGATCGTCAGTTTGTGTACTACATGTAGAGGCGTTATCGCGAACTGTTCCTGGTGAGGAACGTCCAGATCCAGAGCTGAGTTCGCCCTCCTCAACGTCGTAGCTGAGGGGCGAATCTGCTCTGTATGCAGATTCGTACTCAAAGTCCATCTTATGTGCCATTATTAATGGTTAGCTAAAATTGCAATTAATATGTTACTCATTTACATTTGTTATTACTGAAGAGTGTTACTATACAATAGTACAAATTGTTACTGATTTACAATGTTATAGGTGTTTTATTGTTACGAATTTGTTTGTTATCTAATATCGTTACTATTGTCAACAATTCAGTGTTACTGTTTTATTTGGCGTTGGACATACTCGGTAAGTGGTAAGTTTCGTACAAAATTGGATAGTATTAAAATTTTAGCTAATAGTGTGTTAGTTGTTCTTAGCAAGATTCACGGTTACACTTCATATGTATTTGCTGAATGAGTGTCGAAATATGTGACTTCATTCGTGTGTGGTTGATCGTCATCGTTCAATATGTCTAAACTATGGCTGCGGTTATTCATTTTATTTGCTGCTAGTTTTAATTGGGTGAAATCAATTGGTGGTGGATTTTGTATTTCTATAAGCTTCACTGATGGGATGAGATTATTTTGAGTGTTTACTTGTGATGGTTGTGGTATTTCATACGGTGTTGTCTTATTGATTCCTAATTGTGGTTCATATGATGTTCCGTGAAATGTTGAAGTTTGTTGTATATTGGGTGCACTTGGGGTTGGTGACACGTGGGGGGGTGAATTGTGTGTTGTACTCACTGGTATGTTATTTCCTAAACATTGATACGCTGGTGGAGGGGTAATGAGTTGTGGAGGTAAGGTAGTCATTTTGTTTTCAGTTATTGTTTCAAGGGGCTCGACTTTTAGTGGTTCGGGTTGTTTGTATTTCCGTTCTGGTAGTGGTGGTTTTTGTTTCTTAGGTGGTGATTCTAGTGTTCTCAATTCTAGCCCTTGATCTGTTCTACGAATGGTTGTGTTATAATGTTTGTAGTTTGTGTCAATATATGTTTGTTCTGGTGGGTTGTTTTCATTACGTGTTAAATGAGTAACGTCGGATGAATGACGGCGGAAAGTGTGTTTCCTATTTTTATTGTGTTTAGTATAGTGTGAGTAGTTGTTATCACTATCATGGCTATCATGACTAGTGTCATCTTCTTGTATCTGTGCAACTAGCTGTGTTAAAGTTTGTGAGAATATACCAAATATTCCTGTTAGTAGTATTTTAGTAATACTTGCTTGTTTACCAATCGCTTTATGGATTGCAAATGCGTTGTAAAATTTAATTACTAGGTTAGTTGTAAATAATATCATACTGATCATTGCGTATATAATTGCCATCTTTTCGAGAATATACCATGGCCAACCAAATATTGATAATATTTGGTCTTTGAGCCATTCTCCATCAAAAATTTCTTTCCAGTTTACGCTTGGTTGATCTATTTGGAAGTTATATCCATTTATGTTAAGATCTTTTAACCATTTTAAGGATTGTTCATAATTTTTGTATGTTTGTAAAAGTCCAAGTTGTTCGAGTTCTAATAATTTTTGTGCATTTGCTGATGTAGCTTCTTGTAGTGGTTTTTCACGATCTCTCATATATTCGTGGAGTAGATCTCTTTTGCGTTCTTGTATTAGTTGTTCTTTACTATAAATGCCACTTTCTATTAAACTTGCTTTACTAAACATGTTATCTAAAACTATTTCCTCGGGTGATATAGTGTTCAATATCGTTTCTACTTTTACTGGGTAGGGTGTTACTCTATATCGTGCTGTTCCTTCAGTGTCTATTGAGATGAGTTGATCAAAGTTACTGTGTGAACAGGGTACTGTTTTTGCCCATAAGTATGTCTGTCTTGTTAGTTGGTGTACATATTGTACTCTGTTCTTGTATAGAATAGGAATTTTATCGTAACATTCGCGTGTTTGTGGTACATAAAGAGGTGATGATTTCTTCGCACATTTATACATTTTCATGACGTTTACGCCTTCTTGTTTCACAAAAATGGATCTGTCTCCAGTAAGAATGTATCCTAAGAGTGGAGTGTTCTTTTGTACTTGAGTCAATGTTAATTGTCTGAGGTTTCGAGTTTGTTCGCAAATTTGTGAATAGAATTCTATTGCTTGTAAGCTAATTCTAGAATAAATGTTACTCATATATAGGTCCATTTTCATATTAAGGTGAGTTTCTTCGTTTACAAAACCATAATAGTATTGTTGGTTTTCTTTGTCTTCGTATCGTGTACGTTCCGATATTATTTGTTCTGGTTTTATTTTAATAAATTTTTCATCGTCAAATTTGTCTTTTTTCTTTGTTACTTTTTGTCCTGTGTGCATGTCAAATCCATATTCATATATTATGTATATATCGTCGTATTCTGTTTTGTGTAGTGGTTGTGGTGAACCGCATTCACGTTCGACTAGTGGGTATACTTCGGATCGTGTTGCTATTGTGTCTGTTTGATTTAATTTTATTTTCTTTGTGGTGTCTGGTTGTTGGACTGTGGTCCATTCTGCATTTGTTTCTATCCAATATCTATCTTGATATTTTACCATATATGCGTCAAATCGTATTAGTTCGAATAGTTGACAGTGTGTCTGTGGTTCCCACACAATTGTTGCTTTTGTTAGTGGTGTGGGTAAACATTCTCCCTTGCGGAGATCGCATGGTAATTTTGTTCCCATGTATGATATTTCTTCGGTATCTAAATTTAATATTAGTGAGACTTCTCGTATTTCGAGTGTCCAATCTAAGATGTCTATTCTGTTCTGTTTACGTGGTCCTTTCATACAGTTGGACTGTGCGTTTTTAATTGCGCTAGGTATCCAAAGTGGGTTTGTGTAATCGTATACAATTCGTCCGTATGGTGGTACTAGTGGAATGTTCATATCGAATTGTATTCTGCCTTGCAGATCTTCAATCTTTTTCTGTAATGGTGGATTTGCAATAAAGTTGAATGATATATTGTATCTTGTAGGTTTATATTGTGTGTTCTTTAGTAAGTTTATTCTAGCGAGTTCGTTACGAACTTCGTCTGCATCTAATATTTTTGTTCGTTGTGCGTCGGAAACGTAATAGCTAGGTCTATTTGCTCTTATGTAGTTGGTGTGTTGTGAACACCATTCTACACGTTCTTTGATTGTTCCTGCAACTGCGTATGCTTTGATTTCTACTGCTTGTGCTTTTGATAAAAGTTGTACTTCTGTCTTTGTCATGTCAAGATCTAGTGGTTTGAATTTACATGTGCTGATTTTATTTAGTTCGTAGTATTTTACGTTTGTGATTTCTTCTGCATCACAGTCGTAATGCTCTATGAATATATCCTGTGGTCTTGTTGCGGAACCATTAATGTTCTGTCCTGTTAATTCAATAAAGTCTATATTTGTTTGTCGTTTCTGTCGTTTGGTATTCAAGTTAAATTTATTTAGAATGCTATCTGTTAGTCTTTCTGTGTAGAAATTCCAGTTTCTTGTCCATTGGTCTATAGCTGTTTCCCACATTGCTTCATAATCTGTATCGTTTATATTTGTTATATTGTCGATATTAATATAATGTTTATATTTATTAATGTGTTTAAACTTGTTTGTGAAGGTGTTTGTTCCATTTCGTGTTCTGTTTTTCTGTTTAAGTTGTTCAAGGTGTATATTCATTCGTTCGTTAATTAGGTCTTTTATTCTGTGTTTTGCGTTGTCTTTAAGTCTTTGTTCAAGTTGAAGTTTTGTTTCTATTTTCATACATATATAGAATATTAATAATAATAATATACATATAATTGCTTTTAGTTGAAGCGACATGTGTATGTCAAACCTGTATGTGGATTATAGAATGTGGCGAATCCAAGTGTTTGTTTTGTATATCTGTCAAATTTATATACGAAGTCTATACAAATGAAGGGTGCTGGTGTTGTGGTTGTTACAATTGAAGTTGTTGTTGCATGAAATGGGTGGTTAAATATAGTGTTATATTTGATTGTAGTGTTAAATTTCAATTCGAGAGATGGTGTTGCTAGAACGTTTAGTGCTGTATTGCGTTGTCGTGCTGTGAGATTGAGTGTGTTAATAAGTCTATTTCTTGCCCAATTTGTAAGTGTATCTCCAAGATTTGTAGGTCCGTATAAAGGAGGAGGTGGGTTCCAAGTTTTATGGTCTAATGGGAATAAATAGGTATGTTCATTGGTTCTGCTCTGGGTTGGGGGGTTAGGATTGAGTATGGGGGTTGATCTAGTTCTTCCGGGATGGCTGGATGGTAATCTAATTTCGGGTATGAATGATGCTGGAGATAGCGCTGTGTTTCTAGGTGGTTGTAGGGAGTTCGGGATGTCAACTCTGGGTATACTTATAGATGTGTTGGATGATGTCTGGTTTGTTCGTAATGGTGTTGTGCTTGTACTAGCTGATTGGGGGGATGTTGCTGACCAAAGTGAACTGTTGGGTGATTGCAATGGTTGTACACGGAAATGTTCTTGCACAAAGTTAAAATCTTGTCTTTGTTGAAACGTTGGGGGTAGGAAAGGGTTTGCTCGTAATTCAGAAGGTGTTGGTGTATGATCTGTGTTTACACTTGAGTGTTCGCTTGGTGAGCTTATACTAAAGTTGTGTAGTGTGGGTGTGCCCGTTCTACTTGGTGGTTCTGAATTTATTGTTTCTATTGGTCTAATGATATTAGATTCTATGTCTGTTGAACCGTAAGAAACTAGTGTAGATTCTTGTGTGGGGAAGGATAGAGATGATCTACGTCTTGCTCTAAGAAGTTCTCGTCTATCCGGCCGTTCTCGTCGTACTGTGTAGGGATTTTCAGTATCTATACTTACAGTATCTTCATTTTCTGGTGAGGTTGGTATATTTGTTAGATCTGTAACTTCGTTATGGTGTGGTCTTTCGGAGTTATTGTTACTGTTATTATTACTAGACGACGCAATTTTTGCTGTTTTATGCTTTTATGCGCCGGTCTCAGGTCCGTGTTGTGGTATGTGTGTATATGGTGGTGCTAATATTAGTAGTGGTATAAATTCTTGTTCTGGTGTATGTGTTTGTGCTCCTAGGTTTGATATCCAAATTTCTCTATTTGCAAAATGTAACTGTAGTTGGTAAATTATGACATTACCGTATAACGGTGAGTTTTCGGGAAATCCTATTTGTAGGTAGAATCTTTGTGAATGTAATGTGTAATAGATAGATTCTTCTATATCTGGAAGTGGATCAATTTTTATGGGTTAAAAAAATATTCTGCTAAACTTAAACACATTCGTATGAAAAAGTATATTATTAGTGCTATTTTGATGAATTTAAATATTTCGAGTTCAATAATATCAATATTTGATTTACAAATGTGAATTATGTCTGAGTGTAATTCCTGCATAAGGTGGTGTGAGTTAGGTGGTATGATGTTTTTGTGTGTGATGTTTTTTTTGTGTATAATTTATTGAACTGGTGGGCTAGCATATATAACTCTACGGTTACGTATAACTTCAGTAATGGTTACCACTGCTAGGTATGTTGAAACAACTATTATACACGGTATTAAGAAGATTGTTAAGAAAAATAGTACTTTAGATAATAATATATATATTGCAACTAGTGCCTCTGTGAAATCAATGGTTGAAACTTATATTAGTTTGTTCACTGTTTGTTCACTGTGTAAATCAGATACAATGCTACACTGAATAGTGACAGTTATTTACTATTGTAACTGACACTAAACGGTGCCGCACTATCAAATTTCTGTTACTTTTATTTGTATAATATTATAACAATGAGAGGTATCATGTTATTTCTTTGTTCTGTCATCAACGAGGTATATAGCTTCTTTCTTGCAAACTGCGATAAAAACTGTTTTTAGTTGATTTAAATCAACACACTTTGTTTGGGTTATCTGTTGTTTTAATGTTTCGAATTCTGTTACTGTTTCAGAACAAGGTAACGTATACTTAAGTATATCAAAATGGTGTTCTCCCCAAAAGAGTTTTATTTCTTGTTTTGTTTTTGTTACTCCTTCAAAGAGGAAGAGGTAGTTTTTTGGTGAAACTTTGCAGTTTGTTAGTACAACGTAATCGTCGTCAAAATGTAGATGACTACCAGTTGGGTATTCAATATCTGTAAACTCGTCTGTTTGTATTGCAATTTTTATTACAAGTTGGTTTTTGTTAAGAGAATTTAGAAATTCTGATACTGACAACATAGGTGGAGTTTCATTACAATGATAGTTGTAATGATGTATCAATCTTTCTGATATAAAATTAAGGTAGTTCAGTTTACCTGTGATTGTAGAACTGTGTTGTGAATGGTTGATAAAAATGTGAAAGATGTTGATATTTTTTCACTGGGAATAGTTATTGAAGTTTTGGTTTACAGAGAGATGATTGAGGAAAGGTTTATAAATGATTGAGAAAATTTTTGAAGAATTTATAAAAAGGAATCTGTGAGAATATTTTCAAAGATTTTTACTGAAACTGTGATTGAAATTAGAGTTATTCGTCAACTGGGTTGAATTGTATGAGAATTTTTTAGAGTTATCAGCTTGGCTGATTTTTAGAGAATTTTTCAATTTTCGGAGAGAAGTTGTTTGTGCAAGACAAAATTGGAATTGTGATTCTAACTTTCTTGTTTCTTGTTCTCTACAATGTTTGAGACATTTGCATATCTTCCGTTTTTCGTTTTTGGTTCTTGAGTTGCCAATTACTGGGTCTTGTTAGCTTTTGGATAGGTCTTTTTCGATTTTTGAGTACTTTCTTAGATTCTTTTAGCTTTGTTGTTACCATTCTTTCTTCTTATAATTAGTTGGTGTTTATGATTATGTTAGTTGGTAATTAGTATCTTTGGTTGCGATATTGGTAAGTTTAAGGGTCTCTTTAATGATTTGTTGGTGCCATCAAGTTGGTGCCATTTATTTGCCCTTTTGTTATTTGTTAAATTGTTACTTCTTTTCTAGCAATTAGCTTTCAAGTTGATGATTAGTGATGGTGCCATTATAGTCGGTGCCATCTAGTTGGTGCCAACTTCTTGGTCTTCTAATTTGCTTTTATGTTAGTGAGATGTCAATTTCGTAAGATAGTCTAATTGGATGGTGCAAGTTGGGGATGGTATGACGTTAGGTTTTGGTAGTGATTAGTACTGAAGTGTCTACTTCAGTATTTTCTTTGATCTGTGTCAGATCTATTTCGTAATTACCATTTTGTAATGGTTGTAAATGTTAATTGGGTTGACATTTTCTAATTTGTTACTGATTGTGTCTGCATGGGAGTCGTTTGTCCCGTCACTATGTTTCAAGTCTCTTATGTCCGTAATGAACATATCACTTTGTGCCTTTTTTCTTCTGTTAATGATCTCTCTACATATCTGTAGTAATCGATGTATTTCTGTAGTGATGATCCTAATGAGGTTGGCGTTTTACAAATGCTACTAATTACGTTAGTTTTACTAACATCCGTATTTTTAACGTCCGTTTTTGTTAATGACGTAGGTTAGTTTATGACGTACAGTTTTGTTAATGTCATGTCTATTTAGCCGTAGGTCGTTTGACCGAATGATATTCAAAGTTGAACTAAATTGTTTTAATCGTGTTTAAAGTTGAACTAAATCAAAGTTGAATGAAACCAAAGTTGGAGTAAATCGTTTTGATCAGGTGTACACATAAACCAAATGCTGTATTAATGTGTGTTGTTGAACTAATTGTTTTAATGTGTGTTTCAGATGTGACGTTATTTCACCGTGGTTCCAGTGTGTTCATGAGGCGTTAGTTCATTGTTACTGTCTGGAACGTTTACATGTGCATTTGTTACATTGTTATACGGCGATAAAGAGATTAATCTAACGTTAAAATTTGTTTTGGGTTATTGTGTTCTGCCTTATTAACTAGTTGTCTTATGAGTTCATTTACATATCAATTATTTCACGTTAACTTACACGTTACGGGAAAAGAGGAAGTTATAGTTTATTAGTTTTGGTAACTTTGACAATGATGGCGAGGACTGTTATCTATATTGTTCCTTATATTTGCGGAGTTCATTATTTCTGTATATCTATTCATTATTTCCTGTTTTGTCTGTTTTAGTATTAGTTTTTTGTTTTATCCTGTTAGTGTTATCTTGTGTGTTGTATATCCTTTCCATTTGTGTATTACAGTTCCACTTGTGTAATTTGTATTTTGTATTCTGATTTATCAATTTCTACAAAGTATCTATTCCATTCCGCGAGTTTATCAATCGTGGATTTTTTATACTTTGTTATTTGAACTTATTTGTTATTTGAATTTTGAATATTTTGATCATTTGTTTATTGTTTTACTTCAATTTAACTACAATAACGTCTATTCCAGTTCTAAACCTGTGAACATCAATACCTTTTTGTTTTTTGTTTTTGTTGTTATTTGCTTGAATTGTTTATATGAGAATTTACCTTTTTGTTAAACTTAATGTGAGAGGTTCAGGGGCTAGTATCAATATCAGTTTGTTTTATACGATTTGTTATTTGGATTATTTGTTTTATTTATTTTGTGTTACTATTGTTGGTGTATTCACGATGGATGAGAAAATGGTTGTGATGGAATGGCTGTTGAAGAGATGGAGGAAGATTTGTGACAATTTTGAGAAGAGTTGTGATGAAGATTTGAAGGAAGAAGTGAAGAAAATTGTTGATGAAGGAGATGTAGTGGAAGTTTGTATGTGAAGAAGAGTGAAGGTTTTTAGTCGTCATGTGTCATTTATTTTATATTGATGTTTGTTTTTAATTCCTTTCGATGTTTTTATATATGTATTTGATGTTTTATTATTTTTTGTTCTAATTTTAATAGAACTGTTCTTTTGTTAGTTAAAAATGTTTGTTTGTTAATAGAAATGTTCGTTTGTTAACGTAAATACATTTCGTTTTGTTTATTCGGGGGAACATATACGGGAAAATACACACGGGTTAGGGTTAGGATGTGTGTTACGTAGAAATACTGGATATATTATTTGTAGGAATACTGGAATTCTAGATCTATAGTTGAAATGTTTGTTTCATTAGTGAATTAATAGGGTTAGGTGTAGTAGAAATACAGGTTTCATTTTGATATTTTCTAATATTCGTTACAACTTTTGTAATGTCTGTCCATTGAATAGAATAACTTATAAGTTGTCATAGTTAGTTATAGGCATATTATTATAAGCGTGTAATTGGATGATATACATATTAATATGTGTTAATATATTTATTCTTACATGTTGAACTGTATACTTAATATTTATATCACGATTTATAATATGTATTTATTTTTATGTATGTTCATATTAATTATTTATTATTATTATTGTTGTTTCTGATTGTTTATTATTTTATCATTGTGACCTTTCTTTTTGCGAAGGTTGTATTTGTGTGTATGTTTTGATTCTGTATGGTTATTATTTTTATTTATTTTATTTTCATCTGTATGTGAATTTGGTTGCTTTAATGTTGGTATTTCGTTTGTTAATAAGTAATTTTGTAATTCTAATTTGATATGTTTTTCTTTCGGGTAGTATGGTACAATGTGATTTCTATGTATTGTTATTTGTTCTTTATTATTATCTTTTAAGATGTAGGTTGTATCTGTTGGTTTGTCGATAATGATGTATGGTCCTGTTTTCAGTGGTAGTAGTTTTTTCGATACTCCTTCAATTTGTTGTTGATTTGTAAGTAATACGAATGTATTCTTTTCAAGTGGTTTCGCTGTGCGAAATCGAATGTTCATTTCGTCTGTTAGTTTCTTTCTGTTCTGTAGAATCTTTGTTATTCTTTGATATGTATCATTATAGTGTTTTTCTTTGTCTAAAAACCATTTTGCGAATGTTCCTTTCTGTAATTTCGCAATTTTCGGGTGATTAAATTGTTTTTCTAAATGTGTATGTGTAGGTTGTTTGTTACATGCACTTGTATCTGATGGGTTACAGTTGCCCATTTCATCTGTTGTTGTTCCGAGTTTAATCTTTGTTGGTTGTCTTGGTTTCTGATTAAAAACAACTTCGTATGGTGACATTCCAAGTCGTGTTTGATATTGTGTGTTGTAAGCATAAGAGAAAAATTTTGCTTTTCGTGACCAATTGTTATATTTTTCGTTCAGCAGTGTTCTTATAAATTGTCCAATTATTCTATTTGTTCCTTCTACTAAACCGTTAGTCCAAGGTGCATATGTTGTACTTGGTTTAAATTTGATTTCGAAATAATTACATAAGTGTGTTAGCTCTGTATTGATGTATTCTGATCCATTATCAGATCGTATTTCATCGGGTAGTCCGAATTTCATGAACCAATGTTCGAATAATGCGGTAAATGCATAGTGTGCTGTATTTTTCGGTGCACACATTATTGTTACATAGTGAGAAAATGCGTCAACTATAACGAATATATAGTTGTTTCCTTCTGATGTAGGATAGATTGGTCCTTTTGTGTCTATCATTATCATTTCATTAAAATACTTTTTTGTTGGTGCTAATTGTTCTTGTTTACTTTTTATTTTTGTGTTGGCGAATACCTTGTTTGTTTGGCATGGGATACAGTCTGCAATAAGAATTTTTATCCATGTTGTGAGGTTCGGGAAGTAAAATTTTTCCATTATATTTCGTTTTGTTTTTCCGAGTCCTGTGTGACCTACGAGATCTATGCAATGATTTTCGTAAAATACGCATAGCAATAATGTTAATGGTAAGCAAATTCGTTGTAATGACTTTTTGTGAACATTTATTATAATTTTTATTAATTCTGTTGTTTCGTCAATTATTATTGATTTATATTTCCGAAAGTAAGCAAATAATCCTTTGTTGCCACGGATCTCCAATGTTACTGAGTGTGGTTTGTTATTGTGTTTTTTCCACATTTTCACTCTGTGTAGTACAGGATCTAATATTTGTGTTTCTTTAATAAGTTGTTCTGTTACCTTCGTTTTTTCGTCATAGAAGATATCTGATATTTTTGCATTTTCGTATTCTGAATTTTGTTTTATAACATTAATCAGTCTGAGGTAATCATCGTCGTGATGAATTGTGTACGGTCCTTTTTGGTTCTTGTTAATAATAAGATCGTCTTTTTCTATTGTTGGTGATTGCCAATCTCTTATTTTTGGTTTGTATTTTGGTATTAGGTTTGTTTTTGTTTCTGTATTGTATTTCTCGTATGAGATCGGATTATATGTATTTTTATCTATGTTAATCTCAAAGTAGTTGTTATGTATGTTTGCTAATACTGGGTAATGTGTTCGGTCTGTATTCTCATCATTCGGATTATTGCAAACGCTGTATTTGCATTCGAGGTTATTTGTAAACGGTGTTTTTGCAAAGAAGAATTTAATATTTTCTGGTAATTCTACTGTTATATCTCTTGTTTTTGTAAAATGTTCTTCGTCTATTGTTCTGCTTAACAGGTCTGGGAGTGCTAGGTTTTTTCCTTCTGTCCAGATTATGTGTAAGTTTGGGAATTTCATCAGTATTAACTGGAATCTGTAAACTCTGTGATTTGGTTTATTTTTCTGTGTAAATAGGTAGATGATCGGTTTATGATCTGTAAATAGTACAATAGGATGCTTCGACCCTGTTAGTAGGAATTCATATTCTGTTAATGCAAAAATTATTGCAGAGCATTCTCTTATTAGTGTAGAGAGTCGCATTTCGATAGGTGTGAACAATCGAGAATTTGCTGATATTAGTTTCATTTTCTTTTCAGTAGGGTGTTGTTGGAGTAATGCTGCTCCAATTCCTGTATTCGATGCGTCTGTTATAATGTAGAATGGCTGTGTAGTATCTGGCATTGTTAATTCTAAGTTATGTGTTATTGTCTTTTTCATTTGTTCAAAAATCTGTTGATGTTCTTTTGTCCATTTGAAATCTGTTTCTTTGTGTAAAAGAGTATAAAATGGTTGAAGTATTGGCTGCATGCCATAAACATATTTGGCAAGGAAGTTTATTGTTCCTAAATATCTCTGTAAGGCTTTCATACTTTTTGGAGGTTCAAGTTTTTGAAAACCGTCTATTCGTGAACTGAGGGGTTTTATTGTTTTATTTTCAATTATGTGTCCAAGAAATTTAACTTTCTTTAACATGAAGTATGTTTTATCGGGTGCTGCTTTTAAGTTTTCTTTTAACAATACTTTGTGGTATTCAATAAGTGTTTCGTACATGAGTTCGTATGAGTTTGTTTGAATGAAAATATCGTCTACGTATGTAATTACTGTTCCTTTTCGTATTAAAGGATAGAGAAAATGTGTTAGTATTGAAGCAAAAGCTGCTGGTCCAATAGATATTCCGTAAAATAAACGTTTGAAGCAATATTGTTCATTGCCTATTGTGAAGTGTGTGTATCTCATAGATTCTTCATCAAGAGGTATTTGGTTGTAGGCGCTATTTAGATCTGCTGTTGTAAATATTGTTCCATTTATGCGTGTTAGTGCCACGTCAACTGGTTCGATCGGCCAATTACATTTTGATTCGTCAATCATACTGTTTAAGTATCTCGCGTCTAGTACTATCTTCAGTGATTCCCCTTTTCGTAATATTATTACTGGATTTGTGAATGTATTTCCTGTTGATAATTGTTCTTTGTTGACTGGTGCAATTATATCGTATTTTTTCAAAACATCGAGTAATTTTTGTATTCGTTCTCGTAAATGTATCGGTACTTTACTTATTCGTTGTTTTTTGAAGATTGCATCTTTCTTTATAGGGAGGTTCAGTTTGACTTTTGTTTTTCCCACATCAAATTTTGTTGTTGCGTAGACTTGTTTGTAGTCTAGTATAATTTTTACTACTTTTTCAAATTCATCTTGTGTTAGATATGAGTGTTGAAAATCAAACATTTGAATGAATTCCTTTTCGGATTCTGTATATTTGTGGATATTAAAATTACATTTGAAGTTCGGTTTTCGTTCGAATGTTGCTACTTGTTCAATTGTTTCGTTTTGTTGTATGTTTAATATCTCATTGATATCATTCTCGTTTTCGTAAGTAAGAAAATATAACGCTGTAAAGAAGTCTATTGAATTGGTTTGGTACATCTCTTCGTTTTGTTTTATGAATGTAATGTTTTGATACATGAAACCAATTAGGCCTTCATTTATTGTTATTTTATGTTGTTGTTTGTTTATTAGGAATATGTCTATAAAGTGTTCGGTTTCTGATGTAAGATCTTTAATATCGGTGAATGATATGTTTTGATATTTGTTTATCGGTTCAAAATCTGTAAAGTTTCTTTCCGTTTGAATTTTCCATTTGTTTAAATATTGGTATTGGAAATGTTATGCATTTATTTTGTTCTCTATCTAGATAGATCGTTTCTTTGTTGAAAATTGGGTAAAGTCTAGAATAATATGGGTATCCTTTTGTACTGTTCATAAAAAATGTTATATCATTATCTAGAATTGTGCTAGTGTTTATTGTTAGTTTGTTTGTGTTCACGTTTATTGTTTCTATGTACTCCTTGAAAAATGGAGTTCCTAGAATATTGTGGTTACATTTTGTTATGTAGAAATGAATATTGAAATTGTGTTGTAGTTTGTTTCTGTTGTTTGATACTCTATCTGTTGTAAGAGTTAATGTTATAGTTCCAAGTGTTTCTATAGTAGTATTATTTGCTGATGTTAATGTTTTGTTTGCTCTTTCCAGATGTATTTCTGGGTTGTTATATTGTATCCCGTTCCAAGTGTCCTCATTTATGAGATTTAATGTTGCTCCAGAATCAAGTAGGAAATCGATTTCTAGTATTGGTTTTTGTTTTGTGAAATCTTGTTCAAATTTATTACATTGATACATTGGTAGAATCCATGTCGGGTTGTTTTCTAATGCATTCACTATGTTGTTACATGTTTCTTCGTTTGCATTGTAGAATTTATCAAGTATTTCCTGGTCTTCATTCGATGAATCTGATGTGTATTCGTATTCATCTATGCCTGGTGGATCTTCGTTTTGTCTCTCAGCTTCTATGCTATTTATTCTATTTTTGTTGTTATTATTGTTATATTTATGTCCGTTCGATCTGCGATCTTGTGATCTATTTCTGTTATTGTATTCTCTATTTGATGAATTTCGTCTGTCTTTTCTAGCATTGTTACTATTAGTATTTGTGCGATAGTTGTTTGAATTATGCCTACTATCGCTGATTGATCTATTTCTGTAGTTATCTCTTCTACTTGAATCTCTACTATTTTACCTCTGTCTATCATAATTATTATTATAATTGTTATTTCTGTTATTATTGTTATTATATGGTGATTGTGGTCTTGTTTGACTATTATATCTTGAATTCGACCTACTGTTGTTTCGACTGTTATAATCATTGCTTCTGTTGTAGCTGTTTGTTCTGCTTCTGTTATAGTTATTTCTATTGTAACTTAAATTTCGGTTGTTATAATTGTTAGAGTTTTTGTTTCGTTGATCATTCGGTGTATTATAGTTATTTCGTGATTGTGGTCTATATGTTGTTCTGCTTCTAGAACTGTTATAGACTGGTGACGTCGATGGTAATTGACGTCCATTAACATTATTTGAGTCAATTCTCCGATTTGGTAAGTTTTGGTTGTTTCTCATATGACCGTAAAAGGATTTTTCTTTTGGTCTTGGTATGCTTTCTCTTCTTGGTCGTTTAAAGCATCTGCCTTTTGTATGACCATGAGAGCTACAGTAACTACAAAATAATGCAAATTTTGGTCGTCCTTTAAAGTTTTTTCTGTCGTAAGTATTGTTAATTCCATTAAGGACATTACAAATTGTTCCTTCAAACTGCTCTAAATCGTTTTGGTTTAAATCGTTTATATTGTTACATGCTATATTCATTTGTTTAAGATCGTCATGAATACTATTTGTTGTTTGATTAACTTCATATAATCGTTTGTGATTGTTTGTTATTGTTCTTGTCAAATCCATTTGGTCTATTTTGTCTACTAAGTTTTTGAATGTCATTTCTGGTTCTCTCGGTGTTTGTTTATGGTTTGCGTGTTTTTTCAGTGCTGCTGTTTTTAATTCGTTGTCCAAACACCTAATAAATGTTTGGTTCATTACGCTGTTTCGATAATCTTCTGTATATAATGAATATGCTGTTTTGACAAGTGTTTCTATTCTTAGTGCAAGTGAGCGTAGTGACTCGTTAGTATGTTTTTGTAATTGTTGTAATACTATTTTTGCTTGTTGTTTTGATTTTTCTGAATCGAACATGTCTGAGAATTCTTTACAGAATATTTCCCAATCTAATTTTGTTTCACTCGGTAGAGTTGAATACCATTTTTGGGCTGGGCCTTGTAATGTATGTAATATTAAGGCTGCTCGTTTTACTTTCCATTGATGGTGACCTGGTTTGTTAACTGGTTCTATGCCACTGCTAAATATCATCGCTGCGACTATACTGTTCAAATATTCTTCGACAGTATATGCTGGATCTGTGCCATCGAATGGTCTTATTGTTGTTGGTACTGACCCGCTACTTATGTTTTGTTCAATTAGTGGTTCTTCGTTTATGCTCATTGATGTCAATTGCTTATAAAATGGGAGTGGAGGTTCTGTAACTGTTGTTTCTCTTTCTTCCGTTGTATTAGAATTAGTAGTTTGTGAATTTGATACTCTTGTTCTAGTTTCGTGTCTATGATTTGTTAAATAGTTATTCTCTGTGTTTCTATTTTCTAAGGGTCTATTGTTTTGTGTGTTCATGTCATTTATAGTTTTTTCTAGTTTGTCAAACATAAACTGTAATGCTTCATCTTGTTTTCTTTCCATGTTCTCATTTATTTGTCGAAATCTATTTTCTATGTTATCTATTAATTTATTTGTATGGTTTGTTACTTGTTCTGTTATTTCGTTTTTTAAGTTATTATAGTTTTGTGCTTCTTGTTCCCAATTTAGGTCGTTATTATCCGTTAGAGTATTTATATAATTATTATTTCTATAGTTGTTATTTTCTGTCAATTGAGTTTTCTTTCGTACTCTTTGGTTCACTGTATTTGGTATCCAATTGTGAAATCTTATTTCTTTTTCTCTTTCTTCGGAATCCGAAATAAATATTTCATCTGTAATTATTTGTTGATGTCCAAATAAATTTGATGTTAGCAGTTTATCTGGTTTAATTGTTGATTTTTGTTTTGTTTGAAGATTTGTATTCATTTGAATATCTTTCGGTGTCGAAGTTGTTGTTACTGTTTTCGATAGGTTAAATGTGGTAGAACCCATTTGTCCCTGATCCAATATTTGTATATAATTTTCTAGACCTTGTATGTAATTTATGCTATCTGAGCATACTTTTAATGTGCTTTCAAAATACGGTGAATAATACTCACTGTTCCAAATTTGTTTTAGTTCCTCATTGAGTTTTTCAATTTCTGTTCTGAATGCTATTCCAAATTCTTTTCTTTTTTCGTTAATATGTTCAAAATTATCTAACCAGAATAAGAATGTGAACTCAGAAATTATTTGTACTACATCTAAGGTAGCTGATTTCAATTCTGTTTTTAATTCAATAATCCTTGTTAACCAATTGTTATAATTTGTTATATCGTTTCGAAGTTTATCGTTAACTGAGTGTATCGGTTTTTGATGTTCATTTAGATACTCAGATGTATTTCGAAGTAATTCGTATGTTGAAGTCGGTATCGCTGTTATTTTTGTTCGATCTTGGTATTCTTCGTGTCGTTTTAAAAATGTTTTTAATATGTTTGGTAACGTTATGTCGTTTTGGAAATTATAGTATATTCGTTTTTGTTTGTTTTCGTTTGTTAATGAAAATATATAGTTTTTATTTAGTTGGTCTCTTCCTAGTAGTATTACTGGAAGATAATGAGCTAAATGATTTCTATGGATACTTATTTGTTGTATATGTTTTGTTTCTTTGAAGAAGTTATTCTTCAAATTTATTAATATTTTGTGTATTGTTTCGCGATTTTCTAAAGGACAATCATCAGAGATTGTAAATGGTATTAAGTAATTGTTATAATTGTTATCATCTAGTTGTTGATGGTAATTACTGGCCATTGTTATCTCTGTAGTGTTCTTAATTTAGAGGTTATTCTGTTTTAACTGTTAATTTTTCCGTTACGGATAATGAAAAATAATTGTTCGTTATTTCAAAATTAGTCCGGCACTGGTCGCACCAGATAAGACGTGTGCTGAGGTAGGGTTACCTAGGGAGGTTACTCTAACTCTGTCTTATGGAGTCTCAAGAATATAGTATATCTTAAGGCTTACCTGACTAACTAAAGTTCTAGTCCTCTAGTCTGTTACTCTTCTATCTGAGCTTCAGTAGACAGTGCACCGGCCGCAATGCTAAAGTCTAACGTATATCTCAATACAAAACAAGAGCGGAGTAGAGAGAGAGAAATATACTTTATTATTATATCAGGTCTGACTGGTACCGACTAAAGGGTAGAGTTGTCTTGTTGTCTCTGGGAATAACAAATAAACATTTAAGGGAAAGGTATTTCCATAATTTCAACCAATCAGGGTTGAGTATTTTAGTATTTATTTATTAAATAAAACAAGTTTATAAATCCTTTTGTTGGAAGTCAACACTGACTCCACATACACCTCATTAGTACACCTCATTAGTGCAAAATGCGGACGTTATTTATCTCATTAGTGCAAAATACGGACGTTATATATCTCATTAGTGAAAATACGGACATTATTATTCTAACAAACGCCAACAACTAAAATGTCACAGACATCATTAGCAAAGACACGGACGTTATCTTTAGAGACCCAAACTAAAACTAAAACCAATTATAGGGAAGAAAATACCAAATTGACACCATCAATTATGAACAAAGATATCTTAAACAACGAACGTTAGAGACAAACAGTCTCTATGCAGACGCAATTAGTAACAAAAACATACCAATCAACATTTTCACCTAACACAATGGTGATTAAACAAGACAGGTCTTACTAAGATCATTAGTAGATGAAATAAACATTTCAACTACGTCAATACTTCGTTTATGTCAATAATTAAAATCTGCAGAGTTGCACCATCTGCAGAGTTGCACCATCAAAGGCATACAACAGACATACCATATAGCTAATTAGAACAAAAGGTACCAAGCTAATTGGTAAGAACTGGCACCACTAACCATCCCGCTAACGCCACCAACCATCACTAACTAACCATCCTAATGATAGGAAGGACACTTCAAAACAAAAGACATAGCATAATTGGCAGAAAAACAACAAACTAAGCTTATTGATACCATATAATTGGCACCAAGAAAGAATTAACATACCATGATGAAAGCATACCATCTAACCATCAAACAAATGTCAATATACAAATTACAAGGAAAACAAAATCCCGAGAACAAAGAGTATCGTAACAATCAGAAGAGTAATCAATTCATCAAACGAGGAAACTAACACCATAATTGGACCCAGTAATTATTGAAATTGACAACTTAAAATCCAAAAAATGAAAAACGGAAGATATGAAAATGTCACCAACATTATAGAGAGCCTTCGACAAGAAAGTAAAAATCACAATTCTGATTTTGCCTCGCACAAACCACAACCGTTAAACTTGTTCAAAAATCTGAAAAAATTTGCGAAAAAACTCAGCTAAGCTGAAAATTAAGACTAAAAATATTCTATCTCAAAAAGAAATTCATATATTTCAATATATCTAATACCTAAACAAATTTTGTATCACTTCATAACTTCTTTCATAACTTTTCTCATATTTGTCATAACTCTTTCATTTATCCTTTTCACGCAACAATTCAACAACACCAGGTAAGCTGAATCCTTTTAACTACGCATTAAACTATTTGAACTTCTTCTCTGAAAGATTAATCCATCACTACAGTCACCACAGTGATGAAAAACCACCAATGATAAAAGTGTCAGAGTTTTTGCACTCTTTGAACAGAAAACAGTTTTGTATAAAAATCCAAGTCCAAAGAGAAAACTTTGCAAAATTAGATTACTCATTCGGAAACCACATTCATTTTGATAACGATAGTATAAGAACAACAATTTGTAAATTCTCCGATAAAGATTGTTTATTTATTATTGAAGGAAAAACAGAAAGCGGACAAGAAGCAAAACTATTTTGGGGAGAAAAACATTTTGAATTACTAAAACACATAACCATTTGTAACGAAACAATCACAGAATATAACTTACTGAAACAACAGATCCAAACAGATCGATGTATTGACCTTAACAAACTAAAAACAGTTTTTATAGTTGTATGTAAAAAAGACGCTATAACACTTATAGATGATACAACACCTTTCGACGATAAAATCAAAGAGTAAAACTTTAACAAATATATTGTAACACCTACTTTAGATATTGTAACACATACTTTAGGATATGATACCAGTAATCGTAATAGTAATCTACAGATAAATACTGTATAATAATATCTGTAGTGCGGCACAGTTGAGTGTCAGTTACAATTGAGCAAATAACTGTTACTCTTCAGTGCAGCATTACACCTCACATTTACATAATTAATAACAAAGTTACACATTTTACTTACCAGTTTCAAAAATAGATTTCAACGAATCCTTAATTACAATCTACTTTATACTATCTAAAGTAATATTCTTCCTAACAATACTCCTAGTACCTTGCATTGTAATAATATCGACATATTTAGCTATTGTAACAATAAGCGAAGTTATACGCAACCGCCGAGTCGTATATGCAAGCCCACCAGTACAATAACCCGATGCACGAAACCCACACCGATATTTACCACATATGTAAAACAAACATAGATATTGTCGAATTAGAAATATTTAAATTTATAAAAATTGCAATTATAATATACTTCTTCGTACGTATGTGCTTAGGACTAATAGAATATTTTGTAAACCCATAACAATTGATCCCAACCCAGACAGTGAAGAATCGATATATCATACATTACATACACAAAAGTTCTACCTCCAAATTGGATTTCCCAACACATCACCATTACATGGTAACATTGTCATATATCAACTAAACATTAGACTAACAACTAACGAAATTTGGATTACAAACCTAGGAGCTCAAACACACCAACCAGAACAAGAATTAATACCAGTAGTTATACTAGCCCCACCGTATATACAACATCCACCACCCGGACCAGGTTCTGGAGCCTGAAATTATCTAAAAACAGCAAAAATTGCTTCATCAAATAATAATAACAATAGTAACAATCACCCAGAAAGACCACATCATAACGAAGTAACAGACTTAACAAATATACCCACATCACCAGAAATAGAAGAAACAAACCCCGAAAACGAAAACCCATATACAGTAAGACGAGTAAGAACAGATACACGACATCTACTAAGAGGCAGACGTAGAGCATCACTATCATTTCCTACACAAGACTCTACATTAGTATCATACGGATCAACTGATATAGAATCAAACATAATAAGAACTATAGGAGCAGAACAATCAGAACCACCAAGTCGAACCGGAACACCAACCGGAACACCGACCCGAACACCAACACTACATAATTTTAATATCAGTTCACCTAGCGATCATTCAAGTGTTAATACTATCCCAACACCTACATCATCTGAATTAAGAGCAAATCCATTTCTACCACCTACATTTCAACAAAGACAAGATTTCAATTTTGTACAAAACAATTTTCGTGTACAACCAGTACACTCACCACATAGTTCAGTTTGGTCAGCAACTTCACCGCAAAATACGATAAGTACAAACACTACACCAAATAGATCACAACAATCTTCCTCCTCGAACACCTCAGTCAGCGTACCACGAGTAGAAGTAACAAACTCTCTACAACCACCACGAAACACAATACTCTCACCAGCATCATTTATACCCGAATTAAGATTAGCATCAAGTCACCCCGGTAGAACTAGAGCAACACCAGTACTAAATCCAAACCCTCCTACTTTAAGTAGAACTAATGATCATACATATCTTTTTCCATTAGATCATAAGACCTGGAATCCACCTCCACCATTATACGGACCAACTAATCTTGGAGATACTCTCACAAATTGGTCAAGAAGTAGACTTACAAATACCTTAAACCTAACACATCGCCAACGAAATTCAGCACTTGAAGTTCTAGCAACACCATCTCTAGAACTAAAATTTAATACTACAATAAAATACGACACCATATTTAACCATCCATTTCACGCTACCACACCATCTATTGTAACAACAACGACACCAGCACCGTTTATTTGTATCGACTTTGTTTATAAGTTTGACAGATATACAAAACAAACTTTAGGATTTGCAACATTCTATAATCCCCACTCAGGACTATCATACACATGCCGCTTCAATTAAAATCCATAATACTAATATTATTACTAATAACATTATTTATCTATATGAAAATAGACACAGAAATAAGATCAAAATATAGAATAAGACAAAATATCAGAGAACAAATTAAAGAACACATACAAGAACGTATGGAAAAACATATAGAGAATTTCCAAAAGAAAAACAAAAGAAAAATAAATAACATAAATGTAACCGACCAAGATAACTTTAACAAGTTAATGGATCATGTATCTAATAACAAAACAAAATTTGAAACGGAAATATACAAATTACCATCAAAGTATGCATCATCAGACTTACAAGAATTCAAGAATAGTACAGATTACGAACAAATGTGGGAAATAGCCATCGATAAATGGACACGAAATTGGAATTTTTACAGAGAACAATTAACAGACAGTATTTTGGAAAAATTCCAACTAAATAATAAAAGAAACAAACGACAGACAAAAGAACATTACGTTGAATTGAAAGGACAAAACATTAATGGATCAGCAGTAGGACCTCAAGACATTTTTATCGAACATTACGACTGCGACGCAGAAGAAATAACAAACGTAAAATACTACGAACTAAACAAAATAAGTACATGTAAAATTAAACCATTAGACTTAGAAATGACAAAAACAGAAGTTCAATTATTATCAAAAGCACAAGCTGTAGAGATTAAAGCATATGCTGTTACAGGAACGATCAAAGAAAAAGTAGAATGGTGTTCACAACACACTCATTACATTAGAGCAAACAGACCGAGCTATTACGTATCAGATGCACGAAGAACGAAAATCTTGGACCCAGACGAAGTTCGTAACGAACTCGCCAGAATTAACGTCCTTAAAAATACAAAATACAAGCCAACAAGGCATAACATATCATTCAATTACTTATCAAACCCACCATTACAAAAAAGACTAGAAAACGTACAAGGAAATATACAATTCAATGTAGACACTCCTATGGTACCACCATATGGAAGATTAGTATATGATTATACAAACCCAATGTGGGTACCAAATGAAATCAAAAATGCACAATCGAACTGCCTATCAGGCGTCAAAAAACAAAATAGAATTGACATTTTAGATTGGACTCTAGAGATAAAAGAAGTCTCATTAATACTAAACCTTGATACAAAAGAAATATCATATATGGGAACAAAACTACCATGTGATCTCCACAAGGGAGAATGTTTACCAACACCCTTTACAAAAGCAACAATCATTTGGGAACCCCAAACACATTGCCAACTATTCGAACTTATTCGGTTTGACGCATATATGGTTAAGTATCAGGAACGATATTGGATAGAAACAAACGCAGAATGGTCATCAGTACAAAAACCAGATGTACACCAAAAAGTAAAATTTAATGATACATCCTCAATCGCAACAAGATTTGAAATCTACCCATTAGTTGAACGAGAATGTGGATCACCACAACCGTTACATAAAACAGAATACGATGATATCTATATAATATACGAATATGGTTCTGATATGCATACAGGACTTAAAGTAACAAGAAAAGAAGACAAATTTGAAGAAGAAAAATTTATAAAAATAAAACCACAACAAATTATGTCAAATTCATACACAAGATATGAAGACGAAGAACATCAAAATTATTATTATGGTTTTGTAAACGAGAACACACATCTACAAATTAAAATGGACCTCTATATGAGCAATATATATTCACGCATTAGTCTACAGGCAATAGAATTCTATTCACAGATATGCGAACAAACTCGCAATATTCGACAATTGACACTAACACAAGTACAAAAGAATACACCACTATTAGGATACATCCTTACAGGAGATAGATCCATATTTGTGAAACAAGAAGGAGTAAATGTGATGAAAATGTACAAATGTGCAAAGAAATCATCACCACTATACGTACCACAAACACGTGAATGTTACGACAAAATACCAATACTATACAAAAATAGAGTACAATACGTACATCAACTAACACGACAAACATACCTTTGGGCGAAAACAGTCCCATGTTCACATAGTAATTTCGATCAACTGATCTCAATAGACACAGAAGGAACAGTAAGATACAGATTGACACCGTATCCAATAAAAGTAGAAACAATATTAGAAACAATATCACCGGAAGAAATAGTACTTGATAATATGTTCAGCAAAGCAAGCCTCATTGAAAGTGGAATATTTAGCAAAGAACAATTAATACAAGAACGAAAAAGAGATTTACTCCACGAATATATGAGAGATCGCGAAAAACCGCTTCAAGAAGCACAATCTGCTAACGCACAAAAACTACTCGAATTAGAACAATTAGGATTATTACAAACATACAAAAATTATGAACATTCACTTAAATGGTTAAAAGACTTGAACATAAATGGATATAACTTTCAGATTGATCAACCAAGTATAAACTGGAAGGAAATTTTCGACGCAGCATGGCTGAAAGACCAGATATTATCTATCTTTGGTTGGCCATGGTACATACTTGAAAAGATGGCTATCATCTATGCGATGATGAGCATGATATTATTTGTAACAAACCTAATTATAAAATTCTACAGCGCTTTTGCAATACATAAAGCGATTGGGAAACAAGCAAGTATAACAAAAATATTATTAACAGGAATTTTTGGAATATTCTCACAAACACTAACCCAACTAGTTGCACAAATACAGGAAGATGATTACGACAATAATAATGACAATAATAATGATGATAACAATTCACATTATAGTAAAGGACATAATAATTCACGAATACATATTCAACATTTCAGAAGACATTCAACAGAAATACCAACATTAACTCGTAGAGATAAAACGACAGAAAATTATGTGGATACGAACTATAAACACTATAACACTACTATCCGCAGGACAGAACATGGTTTACAACTACGTACATTGGAGTCACCAACAGAGAAACAAGCACCACCACTACCAGAAAGAAAACATAAAACAGAAATATTAACGACAATAGACGAAAGTAAAACCCAACCACTACCGCCAATACCACCACAACTCATAACACCACCTCCAGCATACCAACGTTTGAGTAGTCTACCACCAATACCAATACCTGTACCAATCCCAAGCGCACCTACTATAGAACAATCGCACGCGATTAAACCGTATTCATATGAAACACAAACAACTCAACAAACACCATATGAAATCCCCCAACCATCAAATAATCAAAATAATCAACATAAACTCATACCAACTTCAAGACTTCTAGAGATACAGAATCCACCACCTATAGATTTCAATCAAATAAAATTAGCAAACAACAAAATACAAAACCGTAGCTATAGCTTAGACATCCTCAAAAACGATCAGCCGCATACGAATGAGGTTACATACTACGATACTCATTCAGCGGATACTTACGAAATTTAAACCAAACAATACTTTTCAGTAACAACTAACAACACTTATGCCATTACTTAGCCAAAGATTAAACTAGATAACAACCTAACTACCAAATATATATATATATATCAATACGGAAACAAAATATTAAACAAACTGTTTGTAACAAACTTTTTGTAACATAAATATTAATAAACAATAACCATAATCTAGATTAGACTAACCATGTTTGAGTTTTAGCATTCAACGATGGCATCGAACATGGATTACGAATCACCATATAAATCAGACTCGCCATTCTCATACGAAGTAGAGGACGGAGAACTAAGCTGTGAATCAGGCAGATCCAGCCCCGGAACAATTCGGGACTGTGCGTCTGAATGTGGAACACAGACTGAAAGTAACATGATAACAGATAACGAGAAAGTCACCACATTTAGAGTCGAACTGGAAAACAACCAGGAACACGTACAGACACCACAGGAGATAGCACGGAAAATAAACAACAAATTTGGTAATAGACGAAATCTTCAATCCTTTGATACCAGTAATAATAGTATTAGTAACATATCAGAACAAAGAACAAACATAGCTGTACATAGTTACCAGAACACAAGACCAAGACAAAACTATGACCAAAATACTAGCAACACATATATGTCACCACCTCTACCAAATTACCCCCCGCCAGTACGACCACCCCCACCATCAGACAATTACCCACCACAAAGCAACGTTAGACAACGTTTATTTACAAGACAAACAGTTCCAAATACTAACAATCTACGATTTCCATATGCGGTGACACCCCGCTCAAATAACAGAAAGTCTTTCTTCCACCAGTCGACAAATGAACAAACTCCAACCGAAACGGTAATGGAGACGGTCTGGTTTCAAGATAAAGACCCGAAAACACTAAGTAATCCACACGGAACAAATTATAATCCACTTTTATCGTACAGAAATTGGTCGGAAATGCCTTTTGATTCACGATCATATAATTCATTCATCGCACCAATACATACACTGAAAGACCGTGTATCAGAATTTTTTCCACCACTTCCGTCGGAAAATACAAACACTGTAAAAAGGAGCACGAAAAATATGGGCAGAGATAAAATACATCAATCTCTGTACCCCAAACTTAAACAATTTTACAGTCTTACGGAACGCTTCCTCTATGATTACGATTATGAGTTCCGTTTACCAAAAACTTGTAATTTTGATTTCCTAGTGGCAAAAGCCTCTCAGGACCTTTCGGCGTATAGCGCATTCACACAGCAACATCAGATTTTTCAATTAAGCTTCAACCTACTCCACCCTACGCCAAAAGATGTACAAAGTAACAATTACAGAGTACATGAGACAAAGTTGATACATAACTTAATATATTATACATTCTTACGAGACAAACAATATACAGCTTCTAAAAGTTTCATACACATCAATGATCAATTGACTTCCCCGTACTTTTTGAACTACAGCTACAGAATAAAATGGAGCTATACAATAGGGACGTTGAGAAACTTCGATCCCATTAAAAATTATTACGTATTTCAATCCAAAGACGAACCAGAGCGACCGCTCATGGTTCCCTTAGAAGCGCTCGAACCGTGCGAAGAATATCACGTTTACCACCTGACAGGGAGCGTGACCAATAAGGCGATCACGAATCGTTTAACCTTCAATAACGAAAGAAAGATACCACAGACAGAAAAAGAGATTTGTAACGCACTACAAGCATCGATAACGGAAACTCCTTTACAAGACGTAATTAACTTACTTGGATACTATTTTTCCAAAGACGAATATTTCCTGAAAGAACACAACCATTATTGTGAAAGGGGTAACTATCCAAAACAAACAGAGAAACTGTAACAACAAAAGGAAAGTAACAAGTAACAATTCCCGGACTCAGTAGGTAATAGACTTCAATCTCTATCTATAACAGACTTTAATATTGATTGTTTGTAAATCCTTGCATATGTTTGTTAATCTTTATTATCCCAAATCTATTTCCCCAACTATTCAATCCATATTATTGATCACTGAATTTGAATCATAATCTTTCAATAATAACATTACCCAAATTTATTTCTATCACTAGATATTAATCAGTTTGAAATAAACAGTATAAAACCAAAAAATATGTTTTTACTTATACAAAACCTAACCTACTTTGTAAAACTGTACATGTAAATATGCAAAGATTTCTCCATAGTTAGTTATATGCAATGCAAACAGGCAATTTTGTAAATAAAGCAGATAGGCAAATAAAATGAAAAAATAAAAAACAGAACAAACAAAACACATGAATAATATGCATAACATTTGAATAAATGACTCATAAGCCATGTTAACAACACTGTAAGTAACACAATACCATAGGACATGACATTTATTCATAAAACAGATTATAACATATTGAATATCTTAATACAATTAACAATCGAACCATACAAAAGGTACATTAGAAATTTATTATTTTTAACAAACTCTAAAATTAAAATAGAGTAACATATACGAAACAGTCAGGCTAAAAACAAAAGAAAACAAAATTTTCACTCAAATCGAAATTTTTACATGCAAATTTATAAAAGTGACAAAACAAAATACATGAAATATATGTAATTCAAGCAGCTACTGTACGACGTTAGCTATAGTAACAACTAACAATCCAATATCATTGTAACAATTCACATAAAAAACAGTACTCAGATTTCAGGAAACGTTGATCCTTAGATCGTAAGCACGCAGACAGAGACGTTAAATCATTTCATGAAGTTGAAGAAATAACTGTTAATTGGGATTAAGAAATTGTCATTCGTGTGCATACCCATTGCAAACTACTATAAGCGAAATCTGTAACCCTTTAAAAAATTCATAAGATACTAGCAGCTAAATGAAAAAATATGGCAAAGTGATAAGCAGAATGTTCACAATCTTACAGATACGGAAAATGTTTCCTCAGTAACAACTGACAAATGGGCAATCGTAGAAGTATGACAAAACAATTGTAAGAACTAATACCATTCGAATAACTCATGACTTCAAACAGGGGCATTCATTAATACATGTTCAACTTCTATAACAAAATTACCAATCAGCATGGCCGACAAATCACATGTCACTGAAAACAAAAACGCTATTAGCCATTTCGTTGACATAATCTCCTTTATGTCACAAACCATAGTTTGTTAACTAACAATTAACACAAAAACATATAACATACATCTTTAAGTTTTCTTTCCAACCGGAAGGGATACTACGTATATCTAGAACATGTAGTGAATCTAAAAACGATTCTTAACATCTAACAGCTAACAGAAACAAACCAAGCAAATCAGGTAAGTCAGGTAAGTCGACACCGGACATCAGGACGCCTACAACATCAACGACGGGCCTACCCAGAAGGATCTCCGCCCACTGGATAGTGTGGTGGTGGAATAGATACTTTTGTGGTTGTTGATGTTCACTCCTTGCTCTTTGGGTAACCGATGTTTCGGAATCGACTTACAGACGAGCCGATCTTCAAGCAACACAACCAAAAAAGAAAGAAAATCCTTCAGAGAGACTACAGAGAAATTAATAAACTATATTCTACTATATTCGATTGGAAGACTTTCAAAACAACTCTAAACCCCGGAAAGATGGAGTCAGGCATGACTTCCAAAAAGGAATATTTAATATTTGAAAGACTTTATTCAGAAAGACTGAAATACTCTTTCCTGATTGGATAAAAATGATATATTATTTTATCCTCCTTTCCCTTTATGTGTTTACCCATCTACCCTCTCTCAGCAGAAGAGAAAGTAATTTAGTCAGTACCAGTTACCATCCTGATATAATAATAGAGTATATTTCTCTCTCTCTACTCCGCTCTTGTTTAGTATTGAGATAAACGTTAGACCGTAGCATTGGGGCCCGTGCACCGTCTACTGAAGCTCAGATAGAAGAGTAACAGACTAGAGGAATAGAACTTTAGTTAGTCAGGTAAGCCTTAAGATTAACTAGTATTCTTGAGACAACCATAAGACAGTTCAGGAAGTATCCTAACAAAAGGTAAGCTCTAGAACACGTCTTAGATTGGTGCAATTTCCTTGCATTTTTTGTGCATTTCAGGCCCTGAAACGCACGAAAAAAGCAAGGAAATTGCACCAATCGTCGTACTTTGTTACATAAATATTGGGAACGTTCCCAAAATTTATGTAACAAAGTACGACGATTGGTGCAATTTCCTTGCATTTTTCGTGCGTTTCAGGGCCTGAAATGCACAAAAAATGCAAGGAAATTGCACCAATCGTCGTACTTTGTTACAAAAATTTTGGGAACGGTACCAAAATTTATGTAACAAAGTACGACGATTGGTGCAACTTCCTTGCATTTTTCGTGCGTTTCAGGGCCTGAAATGCACGAAAAATGCAAGGAAATTGCACCAATCGTGGTACTTTGTTACATAAACTTTGGGAACGTTCCCAAAATTTATGTAACAATGTACGACAAATGGTGCAATTTTGTTGCATTTTTCGTGCGTTTCAGGCCCTGAAATGCACGAAAAATGCAAGGAAATTGCACCAATCGTCGTACTTTGTTACATAAATTTTGGTACCGATCCCAAAATTGATGTAACAAAGTACGACGATTGGTGCAATTTCGTTGCATTTTTCGTGCATTTGAGGCCCTGAAATGCACGAAAAATGCAAGGAAATTGCACCAATCGTCGTACTTTGTTACATAAATTTTGGGAACGGTATCAAAATTTATGTAACAAAGTACGACGATTGGTGCAACTTCCTTGCATTTTTTGTGCATTTCAGGGCCTGAAACGCACGAAAAATGCATGGAAATTGCACCAATCTTCGTACTTTGTTACATAAATTTTGGGAACGGTACCAAATTTATGTAACAAAGTACGAAGATTGGTGCAACTTCCTTGCATTTTTTGTGCATTTCAGGCCTGAAACGCACGAAAAGGCATGGTAATTGCACCAATCGTCGTACATTGTTACATAAAATTTGGGAACGTTCCCAAAATTTATGTAACAAAGTACGACGATTGGTGCAATTTTCGTTGCATTTTTCGTGCGTTTCAGGGCCTGAAGCGCACGAAAAAGGCAAGGAAATTGCACCAATCGTCGTACTTTGTTACATAAAATTTTGGGAACTTTCGCAAAATCTATGTAACAAAGTACGACGTTTGGTGCAATTTCCTTGCATTTTTCGTGCACTTCAGGGCCTGAGACGCACGAAAAATTCAACGAAATTGCACCATTCGTCGTACTTTGTCACATAAAATTTGGGAACGTTCCCAAAATTTATGTAACAAAGGTACGACGATTGGTGCAATTTCCTTGCATTTTTCGTGCATTTCAGGGCCTGAAATGCACGAAAAATGCAAGGAAATTGCACCAATCGTGGTACTTTCTTACATAAATTTTGGGAACGTTTCCAAAATTTATGTAACAAAGTACGACGAGTTGTGCAATTTTGTTGCAATTTTCGTGCGTTTCAGGCCCTGAAATGCACAAAAAATGCAAGGAAATTGCACCTAATCGTCGTACTTTGTTGCATAAATTTTGGGAACGTTCCCAAAATTTTAGGTAACAAAATACGACGATTGGTGCAATTTCCTTGCATTTTTTCGTGCGTTTTCAGGGCCTGAAATGCACAAAAAATGCAAGGAAATTGCACCAATCGTCGTACTTTGTTACATAAATTTTGGGAACGTTCCCAAAATTTATGTAACAAAGTACGACGAGTTGTGCAATTTTGTTGCAATTTTCGTGCGTTCAGGCCTGAAATGCACAAAAAATGCAAGGAAATTGCACCTATCGTCGTACTTTGTTACCTAAATTTGGGAACGTTCCCAAAATTGATGTAACAAAGTACGACGATTGCTGCAATTTCCTTGCATTTTTCGTGCGTTTCAGGCCCTGATATGCACGAAAAATGCAAGGAAATTGCACCAATCGTCGTACTTTGTTACCTAAATTTTGGGAACGTTCCCAAAATTGATGTAACAAAGTACGACAATTGGTGCAATTTCCTTGCATTTTTCGTGCGTTTCAGGGCCTGAAATGCACAAAAAATGCAAGGAAATTGCACCAATCGTCGTACTTTGTTACATAAATTTTGGGAACGTTCCCAAAATTTATGTAACAAAGTACGACGAGTTGTGCAATTTTGTTGCAATTTTCGTGCGTTTCAGGCCCTGAAATGCACAAAAAATGCAAGGAAATTGCACCTATCGTCGTACTTTGTTGCATAAATTTTGGGAACGTTCCCAAAATTTAGGTAACAAAATACGACGATTGGTGCAATTTCCTTGCATTTTTCGTGCATATTAAGACGTGTGCTGAGGTAGGGTTACCTAGGGAGGTTACTCTAACTCTGTCTTATGGAGTCTCAAGAATATAGTATATCTTAAGGCTTACCTGACTAACTAAAGTTCTATTCCTCTAGTCTGTTACTCTTCTATCTGAGCTTCAGTAGACAGTGCACCGGCCGCAATGCTAAAGTCTAACGTATATCTCAATACAAAACAAGAGCGGAGTAGAGAGAGAGAAATATACTTTATTATTATATCAGGTCTGACTGGTACCGACTAAAGGGTAGAGTTGTCTTGTTGTCTCTGGGAATAACAAATAAACATTTAAGGGAAAGGTATTTCCATAATTTCAACCAATCAGGGTTGAGTATTTTAGTATTTATTTATTAAATAAAACAAGTTTATAAATCCTTTTGTTGGAAGTCAACACTGACTCCATCTTTCCGCGTTTTAGAGTTTTTGTTTTTTGAAAGTCTTCTTTACTGTATATCAAAACGAATTAATTTCTCTTCATTCTCTCTGAAAGGTTTTTCTTCTTTTTTGGTTGAAGGTGTTGTTTTGTAGTCGTGGTTTTCAGATAATAGATCCCTGGACACAGGTTGCCCACATAGCAAGGATGAACATCAACAACCACAAAAGTATCTATTCCACCACCACACTTCCAGTGGGTGAAGATCCTTCTGTGCCGCTCCAGTGTTGATGGATGTGGTGCTCCTGTTGTCCAGTGACTTTCCTGACTTACCTGATTTGTATGTGTTAGCTGTTAAAGTGTTTATTATTTTTCTCTATGTAAATGTTCTTTGTTATTACGTAGTATCCCTTCCGGTGGGAAAAAGAAAAATAATGTATTTTGTTCCGTTTATATTTAGAAATCGTTTGATTTCAATCGCGTAGATTTCCTGGTTAACTCCTGTGTTGGAATGTTTTTTGTTATGGAATTCCATGGAGAAATTGAGGGTAGTAGACTTTTTGTGGCTTTCTTGGCCATGTTGGATTTTGTAATTGAGATGAACATGTATTACTTCTTGAATCTATTCGAGATCAAGAGTCATTCTGATGTCTGTCTGTTTACAATGGTTTTGTTATACTTCTACAACGTCAAATTATATGACTGCGCTTTTCGTATCTGTATATTTTGTTATAATGCCTAAAAGGTGCTTAGTATTTTAAAGATTATAATGGATATGACCCAATTTCCCAATTGTTTGATTTCCATTAACGGGTATTTCAAATGATGTAAAATGTTGCCTGTCCGCGCGCTTATATCCAATAACCGAATTTTCCTTTTTGAGGAAAAAGTACTTAGTAATTTGTTATAAATAAGATGTTAGTTGTTACGAATGGGTTACATGTGTCTATATGTGCTGACATACATATGTATTATTTTGTTTAAGGTACATATTTGTTTTGTTCAGAATTGTTACATTGCATATTTCGAGTGTTAAGTTTGGATTGTGAAATTTTCGAATTTCAAAATATTTGAGAAATTCTTTCATTCTGTTTGGTACAAGTGTAATACTAAGTGCTATGTATTTTGTTATGTGTTGTTACAGAATCATTTTTGTACAATGAATTAAAGTTTGCATGTATAAATGTACATATTACCCTAAAGTATGTGTTTTGTTTGTAAATTAAATGATCATTTCTTAACTCGTTATGAGTAATATATATATGTAAAGTGTTTTGAAAATTTGACATGTCCGGCTTATACATTGTGTTATTCTTTGCAAGTATTAGTGTTACTCATAAAACTATTGTGTTCCTTTTTATTGTCTTTTCCATACTATTTACAAAATTGCATATATCTAACTATGGAAGGCTTTGCATATTTACATGTATACATATGACTAATTTAGGGGTAAAGTAGAAAAGTATTTTTTGGAATTTATCATATTTTATTTCACTTTCAGTGTTATACCAAAGGGTATAACTAGTCGTATAAATGGGGGATATTAAAAGTGAAAGGTTATCTAAAAAGGTTAAAGAATAAACAAATATGCACTGAGTCATCCATGGTTGGATGTATTGTTACTAAATACATTATTGTTACTAAGTACATTCATTACATTTATGTGTTACGACATAGAGGAAAGTTGTTACATATATATTTGCTATAGCTTCTTGTTATAACTTTTCAGTTTGTTTCGGATGATTCGTTCGAGAATTATATTGTTCATATTCTTTGACGAAGTGATCGTCGTTTGCCAAATAGAATGCGATCAGATTTGTTAGTTCGTCCAGCGAGACTTCCGTTATAGAAGCTTTAACCGATTTTCGTATTTGTTTTTCTAAGTCTGTAGTTTTACGTTCGTTATTGAATTGGATACGATTTATGACAGCTCTATTTGTTACGCTGCCTTCAAGATGGTACGTGTGATACTCTTCACACGGTTCGAGTGCTTCAATAGGTACCATCAGTGGCCGTTCGGGAGATTCGTTCGGTTGAAATATATAATAGTTCTTTACGGGATCGAAGTTTCGGAGTGTTCCTACAGTGTATTCCCATTTTAACTTATATCCGTAATTCAGGAAGTATGGTGACGTAAGTTGGTCGTTAATATGAATATAACTTTTTGTTGTGTTTTTATTTTTGTCTCGTAAAAATGTGTAGTAAATGAGGTTATGAACAAGTTTAGTCCCGTGAACTCTGTAGTTATTGTTCTGTACATCTTTAGCCGTTGGATGTAAAAAGTTAAAACTAAGCTGGAAAATTTGGTGGTCAAAAACGCTGTAAGCGGAAATGTCTTGGGATGCCTTTGCAACGAGAAGGTCAAATGTGCATACGGTTGGCAGTTTGAACTCATAATCATAGTCGTACAGAAATCGTTCTGTAAGACTATAGAATTGTTTAAGTATTGGGTAGCATGTTTGATGTAGTTTATCTCGTCCCATGTTTTTGGTACTGCGTTTGACAGTATTTGTATTTTCGGAGGGTAGTGGGGGAAAATATTCCGATATGCGGTCCTTTAAGTTATATAATGGAGCCATTATAAAACAATAATCGCGGGAGTCAAATGGCATATTGGACCAATTTCTGTAACTAAGTAGGGGGTTATAGTTACTGCTGTGAGGGTTTGTTAATAATCTAGGATCGTTATCCTGGAACCAAATGGTTTCCATCACTGTGGCTGTTGGGGATTGTTCGTTCGTTGATTGATGAAAGAAAGATTTATGATTGTTACTTCGTGGTGTTATCGCATAAGGAAATCTCAAATTATGTGGTCGTATAAAAGATTTATTAGATGTAAACTGTTGATTGTTATATATTGTTCGTTCATATACACGATCTGTAGGAGGGGGTGGTCGCACTGGTGGAGGATAGTTAGGAAGTGGTGGCGATTGAAACTCTGTATTCGGTTGGTATACCGTTTGTATGTTTTTATTACCATTGTTACTAGGTCTAGTATGTTGATAACTATGTACGTGTGTACTAGTTCCTTGTTCATTCGGATTGTTCGGTGTTCTATTCGAAAACGCTTCCTGATTGTTATTTTTACTTGTTAATCGCTTATGAGTTACCTTTTCCTTGATCATTTGTGCAATTTCTTTTGGCGTTGGTTGCAGTGAGGTCTGTGTCTGTTGATCGTTGGTGTCTCCATCGATCTCAACTCGCATGGTTGTTATACGATCGTCAGTTTGTGTACTACATGTAGAGGCGTTATCGCGAACTGTTCCTGGTGAGGAACGTCCAGATCCAGAGCTGAGTTCGCCCTCCTCAACGTCGTAGCTGAGGGGCGAATCTGCTCTGTATGCAGATTCGTACTCAAAGTCCATCTTATGTGCCATTATTAATGGTTAGCTAAAATTGCAATTAATATGTTACTCATTTACATTTGTTATTACTGAAGAGTGTTACTATACAATAGTACAAATTGTTACTGATTTACAATGTTATAGGTGTTTTATTGTTACGAATTTGTTTGTTATCTAATATCGTTACTATTGTCAACAATTCAGTGTTACTGTTTTATTTGGCGTTTGACATACTCGGTAAGTGTTAAGCTTCGTACAAAATTGGATTTTGTGTGTTAGCTAATAGTGTGTTAGTTGTTCTTAGCAAGATTCACGGTTACACTTCATATGTATTTGCTGAATGAGTGTCGAAATATGTGACTTCATTCGTGTGTGGTTGATCGTCATCGTTCAATATGTCTAAACTATGGCTGCGGTTATTCATTTTATTTGCTGCTAGTTTCAATTGGGTGAAATCAATTGGTGGTGGATTTTGTATTTCTATAAGCTTCACTGATGGGATGCGATTATTTTGAGTGTTTACTTGTGATGGTTGTGGTATTTCATACGGTGTTGTCTTATTGATTCCTAATTGTGGTTCATATGATGTTCCGTGAAATGTTGAAGTTTGTTGTATATTGGGTGCACTTGGGGTTGGTGACATGTGGGGGGGGGGGGGTGAATTGTGTGTTGTACTCACTGGTATGTTATTTCCTAAACATTGATACGCTGGTGGAGGGGTAATGAGTTGTGGAGGTAAGGTAGTCATTTTGTTTTCAGTTATTGTTTCAAGGGGCTCGATTTTTAATGGTTCGGGTTGTTTGTATTTCCGTTCTGGTAGTGGTGGTTTTTGTTTCTTAGGTGGTGATTCTAGTGTTCTCAATTCTAGTCCTTGATCTGTTCTACGAATGGTTGTGTTATAATGTTTGTAGTTTGTGTCAATATATGTTTGTTCTGGTGGGTTGTTTTCATTACGTGTTAAATGAGTAACGTCGGATGAATGACGGCGGAAAGTGTGTTTCCTATTTTTATTGTGTTTAGTATAGTGTGAGTAGTTGTTATCACTATCATGGCTATCATGACTAGTGTCATCTTCTTGTATCTGTGCAACTAGCTGTGTTAAAGTTTGTGAGAATATACCAAATATTCCTGTTAGTAGTATTTTAGTAATACTTGCTTGTTTACCAATCGCTTTATGGATTGCAAATGCGTTGTAAAATTTAATTACTAGGTTAGTTGTAAATAATGTCATACTGATCATTGCGTATATAATTGCCATCTTTTCGAGAATATACCATGGCCAACCAAATATTGATAATATTTGGTCTTTGAGCCATTCTCCATCAAAAATTTCTTTCCAGTTTACGCTTGGCTGATCTATTTGGAAGTTATATCCATTTATGTTAAGATCTTTTAACCATTTTAAGGATTGTTCATAATTTTTGTATGTTTGTAAAAGTCCAAGTTGTTCGAGTTCTAATAATTTTTGTGCATTTGCTGATGTAGCTTCTTGTAGTGGTTTTTCACGATCTCTCATATATTCGTGGAGTAGATCTCTTTTGCGTTCTTGTATTAGTTGTTCTTTACTATAAATGCCACTTTCTATTAAACTTGCTTTACTAAACATGTTATCTAAAACTATTTCCTCGGGTGATATAGTGTTCAATATCGTTTCTACTTTTACTGGGTAGGGTGTTACTCTATATCGTGCTGTTCCTTCAGTGTCTATTGAGATGAGTTGATCAAAGTTACTGTGTGAACAGGGTACTGTTTTTGCCCATAAGTATGTCTGTCTTGTTAGTTGGTGTACATATTGTACTCTGTTCTTGTATAGAATAGGAATTTTATCGTAACATTCGCGTGTTTGTGGTACATAAAGAGGTGATGATTTCTTCGCACATTTATACATTTTCATGACGTTTACGCCTTCTTGTTTCACAAAAATGGATCTGTCTCCAGTAAGAATGTATCCTAAGAGTGGAGTGTTCTTTTGTACTTGAGTCAATGTTAATTGTCTGAGGTTTCGAGTTTGTTCGCAAATTTGTGAATAGAATTCTATTGCTTGTAAGCTAATTCTAGAATAAATGTTACTCATATATAGGTCCATTTTCATATTAAGGTGAGTTTCTTCGTTTACAAAACCATAATAGTATTGTTGGTTTTCTTTGTCTTCGTATCGTGTACGTTCCGATATTATTTGTTCTGGTTTTATTTTAATAAATTTTTCATCGTCAAATTTGTCTTTTTTCTTTGTTACTTTTTGTCCTGTGTGCATGTCAAATCCATATTCATATATTATGTATATATCGTCGTATTCTGTTTTGTGTAGTGGTTGTGGTGAACCGCATTCACGTTCGACTAGTGGGTATACTTCGAATCGTGTTGCTATTGTGTCTGTTTGATTTAATTTTATTTTCTTTGTGGTGTCTGGTTGTTGGACTGTGGTCCATTCTGCATTTGTTTCTATCCAATATCTATCTTGATATTTTACCATATATGCGTCAAATCGTATTAGTTCGAATAGTTGACAGTGTGTCTGTGTTTCCCACACAATTGTTGCTTTTGTTAGTGGTGTGGGTAAACATTCTCCCTTGCGGAGATCGCATGGTAATTTTGTTCCCATGTATGATATTTCTTCGGTATCTAAATTTAATATTAGTGAGACTTCTCGTATTTCGAGTGTCCAATCTAAGATGTCTATTCTGTTCTGTTTACGTGGTCCTTTCATACAGTTGGACTGTGCGTTTTTAATTGCGCTAGGTATCCAAAGTGGGTTTGTGTAATCGTATACAATTCGTCCGTATGGTGGTACTAGTGGAATGTTCATATCGAATTGTATTCTGCCTTGCAGATCTTCAATCTTTTTCTGTAATGGTGGATTTGCAATAAAGTTGAATGATATATTGTATCTTGTAGGTTTATATTGTGTGTTCTTTAGTAAGTTTATTCTAGCGAGTTCGTTACGAACTTCGTCTGCATCTAATATTTTTGTTCGTTGTGCGTCGGAAACGTAATAGCTAGGTCTATTTGCTCTTATGTAGTTGGTGTGTTGTGAACACCATTCTACACGTTCTTTGATTGTTCCTGCAACTGCGTATGCTTTGATTTCTACTGCTTGTGCTTTTGATAAAAGTTGTACTTCTGTCTTTGTCATGTCAAGATCTAGTGGTTTGAATTTACATGTGCTGATTTTATTTAGTTCGTAGTATTTTACGTTTGTGATTTCTTCTGCATCACAGTCGTAATGCTCTATGAATATATCCTGTGGTCCTGTTGCGGAACCATTAATGTTCTGTCCTGTTAATTCAATAAAGTCTATATGTGTTTGTCGTTTCTGTCGTTTGGTATTCAAGTTAAATTTATTTAGAATGCTATCTGTTAGTCTTTCTGTGTAGAAATTCCAGTTTCTTGTCCATTGGTCTATAGCTGTTTCCCACATTGCTTCATAATCTGTATCGTTTATATTTGTTATATTGTCGATATTAATATAATGTTTATATTTATTAATGTGTTTAAACTTGTTTGTGAAGGTGTTTGTTCCATTTCGTGTTCTGTTTTCTTGTTTAAGTTGTTCAATGTGTATATTCATTCGTTCGTTAATTAGGTCTTTTATTCTGTGTTTTGCGTTGTCTTTAAGTCTTTGTTCAAGTTGAAGTTTTGTTTCTATTTTCATACATATATAGAATATTAATAATAATAATATACATATAATTGCTTTTAGTTGAAGCGACATGTGTATGTCAAACCTGTATGTGGATTATAGAATGTGGCGAATCCAAGTGTTTGTTTTGTATATCTGTCAAATTTATATACGAAGTCTATACAAATGAAGGGTGCTGGTGTTGTGGTTGTTACAATTGAAGGTGTTGTTGCATGAAATGGGTGGTTAAATATAGTGTTATATTTGATTGTAGTGTTAAATTTCAATTCGAGAGATGGTGTTGCTAGAACGTTTAGTGCTGTATTGCGTTGTCGTGCTGTGAGATTGAGTGTGTTAATAAGTCTATTTCTTGCCCAATTTGTAAGTGTATCTCCAAGATTTGTAGGTCCGTATAAAGGAGGAGGTGGGTTCCAAGTTTTATGGTCTAATGGGAATAAATAGGTATGTTCATTGGTTCTGCTCTTGGTTGGGGGGTTAGGATTGAGTATGGGGGTTGATCTAGTTCTTCCGGGATGGCTGGATGGTAATCTAATTTCGGGTATGAATGATGCTGGAGATAGCGCTGTGTTTCTAGGTGGTTGTAGGGAGTTCGGGATGTCAACTCTGGGTATACTTATAGATGTGTTGGATGATGTCTGGTTTGTTCGTAATGGTGTTGTGCTTGTACTAGCTGATTGGGGGGATGTTGCTGACCAAAGTGAACTGTTGGGTGATTGCAATGGTTGTACACGGAAACGTTCTTGCACAAAGTTAAAATCTTGTCTTTGTTGAAACGTTGGGGGTAGGAAAGGGTTTGCTCGTAATTCAGAAGGTGTTGGTGTATGATCTGTGTTTACACTTGAGTGTTCGCTTGGTGAGCTTATACTAAAGTTGTGTAGTGTGGGTGTGCCCGTTCTACTTGGTGGTTCTGAATTTATTGTTTCTATTGGTCTAATGATATTAGATTCTATGTCTGTTGAACCGTAAGAAACTAGTGTAGATTCTTGTGTGGGGAAGGATAGAGATGATCTACGTCTTGCTCTAAGAAGTTCTCGTCTATCCGGCCGTTCTCGTCGTACTGTGTAGGGATTTTCAGTATCTATACTTACAGTATCTTCATTTTCTGGTGAGGTTGGTATATTTGTTAGATCTGTAACTTCGTTATGGTGTGGTCTTTCGGAGTTATTGTTACTGTTATTATTACTAGACGACGCAATTTTTGCTGTTTTATGCTTTTATGCGCCGGTCTCAGGTCCGTGTTGTGGTATGTGTATATATGGTGGTGCTAATATTAGTAGTGGTATAAATTCTTGTTCTGGTGTATGTGTTTGTGCTCCTAGGTTTGATATCCAAATTTCTCTATTTGCAAAATGTAACTGTAGTTGGTAAATTATGACATTACCGTATAACGGTGAGTTTTCGGGAAATCCTATTTGTAGGTAGAATCTTTGTGAATGTAATGTGTAATAGATAGATTCTTCTATATCTGGAAGTGGATCAATTTTTATGGGTTAAAAAAATATTCTGCTAAACTTAAACACATTCGTATGAAAAAGTATATTATTAGTGCTATTTTGATGAATTTAAATATTTCGAGTTCAATAATATCAATATTTGATTTACAAATGTGAAATATGTCTGAGTGTAATTCCTGCATAAGGTGGTGTGAGTTAGGTGGTATGATGTTTTTATTTTTTATTGAACTGGTGGGCTAGCATATATAACTCTACGGTTACGTATAACTTCAGTAATGGTTACCACTGCTAGGTATGTTGAAACAACTATTATACACGGTATTAAGAAGATTGTTAAGAAAAATAGTACTTTAGATAATAATATATATATTGCAACTAGTGCCTCTGTGAAATCAATGGTTGAAACTTATATTAGTTTGTTCACTGTTTGTTCACTGTGTAAATCAGATACAATGCTACACTGAATAGTGACAGTTATTTACTATTGTAACTGACACTAAACGGTGCCGCACTATCAAATTTCTGTTACTTTTATTTGTATAATATTATAACAATGAGAGGTATCATGTTATTTCTTTGTTCTGTCATCAACGAGGTATATAGCTTCTTTCTTGCAAACTGCGATAAAAACTGTTTTTAGTTGATTTAAATCAACACACTTTGTTTGGGTTATCTGTTGTTTTAATGTTTCGAATTCTGTTACTGTTTCAGAACAAGGTAACGTATACTTAAGTATATCAAAATGGTGTTCTCCCCAAAAGAGTTTTATTTCTTGTTTTGTTTTTGTTACTCCTTCAAAGAGGAAGAGGTAGTTTTTTGGTGAAACTTTGCAGTTTGTTAGTACAACGTAATCGTCGTCAAAATGTAGATGACTACCAGTTGGGTATTCAATATCTGTAAACTCGTCAGTTTGTATTGCAATTTTTATTACAAGTTGGTTTTTGTTAAGAGAATTTAGAAATTCTGATACTGACAACATAGGTGGAGTTTCATTACAATGATAGTTGTAATGATGTATCAATCTTTCTGATATAAAATTAAGGTAGTTCAGTTTACCTGTGATTGTAGAACTGTGTTGTGAATGGTTGATAAAAATGTGAAAGATGTTGATATTCTTTCACTGGGAATAGTTATTGAAGTTTTGGTTTACAGAGAGATGATTGAGGAAAGGTTTATAAATGATTGAGAAAATTTTTTGAAGAATTTATAAAAAGGAATCTGTGAGAATATTTTCAAAGATTTTTACTGAAACTGTGATTGAAATTAGAGTTATTCGTCAACTGGGTTGAATTGTATGAGAATTTTTTAGAGTTATCAGCTTGGCTGATTTTTAGAGAATTTTTCAATTTTCGGAGAGAAGTTGGTTGTGCAAGACAAAATTGGAATTGTGATTTTAACTTTCTTGTTTCTTGTTCTCTACAATGTTTGTGACATTTGCATATCTTCCGTTTTTCGTTTTTGGTTCTTGAGTTGCCAATTACTGGGTCTTGTTAGCTTTTGGATAGGTCTTTTTCGATTTTTGAGTACTTTCTTAGATTCTTTTAGCTTTGTTGTTACCATTCTTTCTTCTTATAATTAGTTGGTGTTTATGATTATGTTAGTTGGTAATTAGTATCTTTGGTTGCGATATTGGTAAGTTTAAGGGTCTCTTTAATGATTTGTTGGTGCCATCAAGTTGGTGCCATTTATTTGCCATTTTGTTATTTGTTAAATTGTTACTTCTTTTCTAGCGATTAGCTTTCAAGTTGATGATTAGTGATGGTGCCATTATAGGCGGTGCCATCTAGTTGGTGCCAACTTTTTGGTCTTCTAATTCGCTTTTATGTTAGTGAGATGTCAATTTCGTAAGATAGTCTAATTGGATGGTGCAAGTTGGGGATGGTATGACGTTAGGTTTTGGTAGTGATTAGTACTGAAGTGTCTACTTCAGTATTTTCTTTGATCTGTGTCAGATCTATTTCGTAATTACCATTTTGTAATGGTTGTAAATGTTAATTGGGTTGACATTTTCTAATTTGTTACTGATTGTGTCTGCATGGGAGTCGTTTGTCCCGTCACTATGTTTCAAGTCTCTTATGTCCGTAATGAACATATCACTTTGTGCCTTTTTTCTTCTGTTAATGATCTCTCTACATATCTGTAGTAATCGATGTATTTCTGTAGTGATGATCCTAATGAGGTTGGCATTTTACAAATGCTACTAATTACGTTAGTTTTACTAACATCCGTATTTTTAACGTCCGTTTTTGTTAATGACGTAGGTTAGTTTATGACGTACAGTTTTGTTAATGTCATGTCTATTTAGCTGAAGGTCGTTTGACCGAATGATATTCAAAGTTGAACTAAATTGTTTTAATCGTGTTTAAAGTTGAACTAAATCAAAGTTGAATGAAACCAAAGTTGGAGTAAATCGTTTTGATCAGGTGTACACATAAACCAAATGCTGTATTAATGTGTGTTGTTGAACTAATTGTTTTAATGTGTGTTTCAGATGTGACGTTATTTCACCGTGGTTCCAGTGTGTTCATGAGGCGTTAGTTCATTGTTACTGTCTGGAACGTTTACATGTGCATTTGTTACATTGTTATACGGCAATAAAGAGATTAATCTAACGTTAAAATTTGTGTTTGGGTTATTGTGTTCTGCCTTATTAACTAGTTGTCTTATGAGTTCATTTACATATCAATTATTTCACGTTAACTTACACGTTACGGGAAAAGAGGAAGTTATAGTTTATTAGTTTTGGTAACTTTGACAATGATGGCGAGGACTGTTATCTATATTGTTCCTTATATTTGCGGAGTTCATTATTTCTGTATATCTATTCATTATTTCCTGTTTTATCTGTTTTAGTATTAGTTTTTTGTCTTATCCTGTTAGTGTTATCTTGTGTGTTGTATATCCTTTCCATTTGTGTATTACAGTTCCACTTGTGTAATTTGTATTTTGTATTCTGATTTATCAATTTCTACAAAGTATCTATTCCATTCCGCGAGTTTATCAATCGTGGATTTTTTATACTTTGTTATTTGAACTTATTTGTTATTTGAATTTTGAATATTTTGATCATTTGTTTATTGTTTTACTTCAATTTAACTACAATAACGTCTATTCCAGTTCTAAACCTGTGAACATCAATACCTTTTTGTTTTTTGTTTTTGTTGTTATTTGCTTGAATTGTTTATATGAGAATTTACCTTTTTGTTAAACTTAATGTGAGAGATTCAGGGGCTAGTATCAATATCAGTTTGTTTTATACGATTTGTTATTTGGATTATTTGTTTTATTTATTTTGTGTTACTATTGTTGGTGTATTCACGGTGGATGAGAAAATGGTTGTGATGGAATGGCTGTTGAAGAGATGGAGGAAGATTTGTGACAATTTTGAGAAGAGTTGTGATGAAGATTTGAAGGAAGAAGTGAAGAAAATTGTTGATGAAGGAGATGTAGTGGAAGTTTGTATGTGAAGAAAAGTGAAGGTTTTTAGTCGTCATGTGTCATTTATTTTATATTGATGTTTGTTTTTAATTCCTTTCGATGTTTTTATATATGTATTTGATGTTTTATTATTTTTTGTTCTAATTTTAATAGAAATGTTCTTTTGTTAGTTAAAAATGTTTGTTTGTTAATAGAAATGTTCGTTTGTTAACGTAAATACATTTCGTTTTGTTTATTCGGGGGAACATATACGGGAAAATACACACGGGTTAGGGTTAGGATGTGTGTTACGTAGAAATACTGGATATATTAATTGTAGGAATACTGGAATTCTAGATCTATAGTTGAAATGTTTGTTTCATTAGTGAATTAATAGGGTTAGGTGTAGTAGAAATACAGGTTTCATTTTGATATTTTCTAATATTCGTTACAACTTTTGTAATGTCTGTCCATTGAATAGAATAACTTATAAGTTGTCATAGTTAGTTATAGGCATATTATTATAAGCGTGTAATTGGATGATATACATATTAATATGTGTTAATATATTTATTCTTACATGTTGAACTGTTTACTTAATATTTATATCACGATTTATAATATGTATTTATTTTTATGTATGTTCATATTATTTATTTATTATTATTATTGTTGTTTCTGATTGTTTATTATTTTATCATTGTGACCTTTCTTTTGCGAAGGTTGTATTTGTGTGTATGTTTTGATTCTGTATGGTTATTATTTTTATTTATTTTATTTTCATCTGTATGTGAATTTGGTTGCTTTAATGTTGGTATTTCGTTTGTTAATAAGTAATTTTGTAATTCTAATTTGATATGTTTTTCTTTCGGGTAGTATGGTACAATGTGATTTCTATGTATTGTTATTTGTTCTTTATTATTATCTTTTAAGATGTAGGTTGTATCTGTTGGTTTGTCGATAATGATGTATGGTCCTGTTTTCAGTGGTAGTAGTTTTTTCGATACTCCTTCAATTTGTTGTTGATTTGTAAGTAATACGAATGTATTCTTTTCAAGTGGTTTCGCTGTGCGAAATCGAATGTTCATTTCGTCTGTTAGTTTCTTTCTGTTCTGTAGAATCTTTGTTATTCTTTGATATGTATCATTATAGTGTTTTTCTTTGTCTAAAAACCATTTTGCGAATGTTCCTTTCTGTAACTTCGCAATTTTCGGGTGATTAAATTGTTTTTCTAAATGTGTATGTGTAGGTTGTTTGTTACATGCACTTGTATCTGATGGGTTACAGTTGCCCATTTCATCTGTTGTTGTTCCGAGTTTAATCTTTGTTGGTTGTCTTGGTTTTTGATTAAAAACAACTTCGTATGGTGACATTCCAAGTCGTGTTTGATATTGTGTGTTGTAAGCATAAGGGAAAAATTTTGCTTTTCGTGACCAATTGTTATATTTTTCGTTCAGCAGTGTTCTTATAAATTGTTCAATTATTCTATTTGTTCCTTCTACTAAACCGTTAGTCCAAGGTGCATATGTTGTACTTGGTTTAAATTTGATTTCGAAATAATTACATAAGTGTGTTAGCTCTGTATTGATGTATTCTGATCCATTATCAGATCGTATTTCATCGGGTAGTCCGAATTTCATGAACCAATGTTCGAATAATGCGATAAATGCATAGTGTGCTGTATTTTTCGGTGCACACATTATTGTTACATAGTGAGAAAATGCGTCAACTATAACGAATATATAGTTGTTTCCTTCTGATGTAGGATAGATTGGTCCTTTTGTGTCTATCATTATCATTTCATTAAAATACTTTTTTGTTGGTGCTAATTGTTCTTGTTTACTTTTTATTTTTGTGTTGGCGAATACCTTGTTTGTTTGGCATGGGATACAGTCTGCAATAAGAATTTTTATCCATGTTGTGAGGTTCGGGAAGTAAAATTTTTCCATTATATTTCGTTTTGTTTTTTCGAGTCCTGTGTGACCTACGAGATCTATGCAATGATTTTCGTAAAATACGCATAGCAATAATGTTAATGGTAAGCAAATTCGTTGTAATGACTTTTTGTGAACATTTATTATAATTTTTATTAATTCTGTTGTTTCGTCAATTATTATTGATTTATATTTCCGAAAGTAAGCAAATAATCCTTTGTTGCCACGGATCTCCAATGTTACTGAGTGTGGTTTGTTATTGTGTTTTTTCCACATTTTCACTCTGTGTAGTACAGGATCTAATATTTGTGTTTCTTCAATAAGTTGTTCTGTTACCTTCGTTTTTTCGTCATAGAAGATATCTGATATTTTTGCATTTTCGTATTCTGAATTTTGTTTTATAACATTAATCAGTCTGAGGTAATCATCGTCGTGATGAATTGTGTACGGTCCTTTTTGGTTCTTGTTAATAATAAGATCGTCTTTTTCTATTGTTGGTGATTGCCAATCTCTTATTTTTGGTTTGTATTTTGGTATTAGGTTTGTTTTTGTTTCTGTATTGTATTTCTCGTATGAGATCGGATTATATGTATTTTTATCTATGTTAATCTCAAAGTAGTTGTTATGTATGTTTGCTAATACTGGGTAATGTGTTCGGTCTGTATTCTCATCATTCGGATTATTGCAAACGCTGTATTTGCATTCGAGGTTATTTGTAAACGGTGTTTTTGCAAAGAAGAATTTAATGTTTTCTGGTAATTCTACTGTTATATCTCTTGTTTTTGTAAAATGTTCTTCGTCTATTGTTCTGCTTAACAGGTCTGGGAGTGCTAGGTTTTTTCCTTCTGTCCAGATTATGTGTAAGTTTGGGAATTTCATCAGTATTAACTGGAATCTGTAAACTCTGTGATTTGGTTTATTTTTCTGTGTAAATAGGTAGATGATCGGTTTATGATCTGTAAATAGTACAATAGGATGCTTCGACCCTGTTAGTAGGAATTCATATTCTGTTAATGCAAAAATTATTGCAGAGCATTCTCTTATTAGTGTAGAGAGTCGCATTTCGATAGGTGTGAACAATCGAGAATTTGCTGATATTAGTTTCATTTTCTTTTCAGTAGGGTGTTGTTGGAGTAATGCTGCTCCAATTCCTGTATTCGATGCGTCTGTTATAATGTAGAATGGCTGTGTAGTATCTGGCATTGTTAATTCTAAGTTATGTGTTATTGTCTTTTTCATTTGTTCAAAAATCTGTTGATGTTCTTTTGTCCATTTGAAATCTGTTTCTTTGTGTAAAAGAGTATAAAATGGTTGAAGTATTGGCTGCATGCCATAAACATATTTGGCAAGGAAGTTTATTGTTCCTAAATATCTCTGTAAGGCTTTCATACTTTTTGGAGGTTCAAGTTTTTGAAAACCGTCTATTCGTGAACTGAGGGGTTTTATTGTTTTATTTTCAATTATGTGTCCAAGAAATTTAACTTTCTTTAACATGAAGTATGTTTTATCGGGTGCTGCTTTTAAGTTTTCTTTTAACAATACTTTGTGGTATTCAATAAGTGTTTCGTACATGAGTTCGTATGAGTTTGTTTGAATGAAAATATCGTCTACGTATGTAATTACTGTTCCTTTTCGTATTAAAGGATAGAGAAAATGTGTTAGTATTGAAGCAAAAGCTGCTGGTCCAATAGATATTCCGTAAAATAAACGTTTGAAGCAATATTGTTCATTGCCTATTGTGAAGTGTGTGTATCTCATAGATTCTTCATCAAGAGGTATTTGGTTGTAGGCGCTATTTAGATCTGCTGTTGTAAATATTGTTCCATTTATGCGTGTTAGTGCCACGTCAACTGGTTCGATCGGCCAATTACATTTTGATTCGTCAATCATACTGTTTAAGTATCTCGCGTCTAGTACTATCTTCAGTGATTCCCCTTTTCGTAATATTATTACTGGATTTGTGAATGTATTTCCTGTTGATAATTGTTCTTTGTTGACTGGTGCAATTATATCGTATTTTTTCAAAACATCAAGTAATTTTTGTATTCTTTCTCGTAAATGTATCGGTACTTTACTTATTCGTTGTTTTTTGAAGATTGCATCTTTCTTTATAGGGAGGTTCAGTTTGACTTTTGTTTTTCCCACATCAAATTTTGTTGTTGCGTAGACTTGTTTGTAGTCTAGTATAATTTTTACTACTTTTTCAAATTCATCTTGTGTTAGATATGAGCGTTGAAAATCAAACATTTGAATGAATTCTTTTTCGGATTCTGTATATTTGTGGATATTAAATTTACATTTGAAGTTCGGTTTTCGTTCGAATGTTGCTACTTGTTCAATTGTTTCGTTTTGTTGTATGTTTAATATCTCATTGATATCATTCTCGTTTTCGTAAGTAAGAAAATATAACGCTGTAAACAAGTCTATTGAATTGGTTTGGTACATCTCTTTGTTTTGTTTTATGAATGTAATGTTTTGATACATGAAACCAATTAGGCCTTCATTTATTGTTATTTTATGTTGTTGTTTGTTTATTAGGAATATGTCTATAAAATGTTCGGTTTCTGATGTAAGATCTTTAATATCGGTGAATGATATGTTTTGATATTTGTTTATCGGTTCAAAATAGTGGTTGGAACTGTAAAGTTTCTTTCCGTTTGAATTTTCCATTTGTTTAAATATTGGTATTGGAAATGTTATGCATTTATTTTGTTCTCTATCTAGATAGATCGTTTCTTTGTTGAAAATTGGGTAAAGTCTAGAATAATATGGGTATCCTTTTGTACTGTTCATAAAAAATGTTATATCATTATCTAGAATTGTGCTAGTGTTTATTGTTAGTTTGTTTGTGTTCACGTTTATTGTTTCTATGTACTCCTTGAAAAATGGAGTTCCTAGAATATTGTGGTTACATTTTGTTATGTAGAAATGAATATTGAAATTGTGTTGTAGTTTGTTTCTGTTGTTTGATACTCTATCTGTTGTAAGATTTAATGTTATAGTTCCAAGTGTTTCTATAGTAGTATTATTTGCTGCTGTTAATGTTTTGTTTGCTCTTTCCAGATGTATTTCTGGGTTGTTATATTGTATCTCGTTCCAAGTGTCCTCATTTATGAGATTTAATGTTGCTCCAGAATCAAGTAGGAAATCGATTTCTAGTATTGGTTTTTGTTTTGTGAAATCTTGTTCAAATTTATTACATTGATACATTGGTAGAATCCATGTCGGGTTGTTTTCTAATGCATTCACTATGTTGTTACATGTTTCTTCGTTTGCATTGTAGAATTTATCAAGTATTTCCTGGTCTTCATTCGATGAATCTGATGTGTATTCGTATTCATCTATGCCTGGTGGATCTTCGTTTTGTCTCTCAGCTTCTATGCTATTTATTCTATTTTTGTTGTTATTATTGTTATATTTATGTCCGTTCGATCTGCGATCTTGTGATCTATTTCTGTTATTGTATTCTCTATTTGATGAATTTCGTCTGTCTTTTCTAGCATTGTTACTATTAGTATTTGTGCGATAGTTGTTTGAATTATGCCTACTATCGCTGATTGATCTATTTCTGTAGTTATCTCTTCTACTTGAATCTCTACTATTGTACCTCTGTCTATCATAATTATTATTATAATTGTTATTTCTGTTATTATTGTTATTATATGGTGATTGTGGTCTTGTTTGACTGTTATATCTTGAATTCGACCTACTGTTGTTTCGACTGTTATAATCATTGCTTCTGTTGTAGCTGTTTGTTCTGCTTCTGTTATAGTTATTTCTATTGTAACTTAAATTTCGGTTGTTATAATTGTTAGAGTTTTTGTTTCGTTGATCATTCGGTGTATTATAGTTATTTCGTGATTGTGGTCTATATGTTGTTCTGCTTCTAGAACTGTTATAGACTGGTGACGTCGATGGTAATTGACGTCCATTAACATTATTTGAGTCAATTCTCCGATTTGGTAAGTTTTGGTTGTTTCTCATATGACCGTAAAAGGATTTTTCTTTTGGTCTTGGTATGCTTTCTCTTCTTGGTCGTTTAAAGCATCTGCCTTTTGTATGACCGTGAGAGCTACAGTAACTACAAAATAATGCAAATTTTGGTCGTCCTTTAAAGTTTTTTCTGTCGTATTGTTAATTCCATTAAGGACATTACAAATTGTTCCTTCAAACTGTTCTAAATCGTTTTGGTTTAAATCGTTTATATTGTTACATGCTATATTCATTTGTTTAAGATCGTCATGAATACTATTTGTTGTTTGATTAACTTCATATAATCGTTTGTGATTGTTTGTTATTGTTCTTGTCAAATCCATTTGGTCTATTTTGTCTACTAAGTTTTTGAATGTCATTTCTGGTTCTCTCGGTGTTTGTTTATGGTTTGCGTGTTTTTTCAGTGCTGCTGTTTTTAATTCGTTATCCAAACACCTAATAAATGTTTGGTTCATTACGCTGTTTCGATAATCTTCTGTATATAATGAATATGCTGTTTTGACAAGTGTTTCTATTCTTAGTGCAAGTGAGCGTAGTGACTCGTTAGTATGTTTTTGTAATTGTTGTAATACTATTTTTGCTTGTTGTTTTGATTTTTCTGAATCGAACATGTCTGAGAATTCTTTACAGAATATTTCCCAATCTAATTTTGTTTCACTCGGTAGAGTTGAATACCATTTTTGGGCTGGGCCTTGTAATGTATGTAATATTAAGGCTGCTCGTTTCACTTTCCATTGATGGTGACCTGGTTTGTTAACTGGTTCTATGCCACTGCTAAATATCATCGCTGCGACTATACTGTTCAAATATTCTTCGACAGTATATGCTGGATCTGTGCCATCGAATGGTCTTATTGTTGTTGGTACTGACCCGCTACTTATGTTTTGTTCAATTAGTGGTTCTTCGTTTATGCTCATTGATGTCAATTGCTTATAAAATGTGAGTGGAGGTTCTGTAACTGTTGTTTCTCTTTCTTCCGTTGTATTAGAATTAGTAGTTTGTGAATTTGATACTCTTGTTCTAGTTTCGTGTCTATGATTTGTTAAATAGTTATTCTCTGTGTTTCTATTTTCTAAGGGTCTATTGTTTTGTGTGTTCATGTCATTTATAGTTTTTTCTAGTTTGTCAAACATAAACTGTAATGCTTCATCTTGTTTTCTTTCCATGTTCTCATTTATTTGTCGAAATCTATTTTCTATGTTATCTATTAATTTATTTGTATGGTTTGTTACTTGTTCTGTTATTTCGTTTTTTAAGTTATTATAGTTTTGTGCTTCTTGTTCCCAATTTAGGTCGTTATTATCCGTTAGAGTATTTATGTAATTATTATTTCTATAGTTGTTATTTTCTGTCAATTGAGTTTTCTTTCGTACTCTTTGGTTCACTGTATTTGGTATCCAATTGTGAAATCTTATTTCTTTTTCTCTTTCTTCGGAATCCGAAATAAATATTTCATCTGTAATTGTTTGTTGATGTCCAAATAAATTTGATGTTAGCAGTTTATCTGGTTTAATTGTTGATTTTTGTTTTGTTTGAAGATTTGTATTCATTTGAATATCTTTCGGTGTCGAAGTTGTTGTTACTGTTTTCGATAGGTTAAATGTGGTAGAACCCATTTGTCCCTGATCCAATATTTGTATATAATTTTCTAGACCTTGTATGTAATTTATGCTATCTGAGCATACTTTTAATGTGCTTTCAAAATACGGTGAATAATACTCACTGTTCCAAATTTGTTTTAGTTCCTCATTGAGTTTTTCAATTTCTGTTCTGAATGCTATTCCAAATTCTTTTCTTTTTTCGTTAATATGTTCAAAATTATCTAACCAGAATAAGAATGTGAACTCAGAAATTATTTGTACTACATCTAAGGTAGCTGATTTCAATTCTGTTTTTAATTCAATAATCCTTGTTAACCAATTGTTATAATTTGTTATATCGTTTCGAAGTTTATCGTTAACTGAGTGTATCGGTTTTTGATGTTCATTTAGATACTCAGATGTATTTCGTAGTAATTCGTATGTTGAAGTCGGTATCGCTGTTATTTTTGTTCGATCTTGGGATTCTTCGTGTCGTTTTAAAAATGTTTTTAATATGTTTGGTAACGTTATGTCGTTTTGGAAATTATAGTATATTCGTTTTTGTTTGTTTTCGTTTGTTAATGAAAATATATAGTTTTTATTTAGTTGGTCTCTTCCTAGTAGTATTACTGGAAGATAATGAGCTAAATGATTTCTATGGATACTTATTTGTTGTATATGTTTTGTTTCCTTGAAGAAGTTATTCTTCAAATTTATTAATATTTTGTGTATTGTTTCGCGATTTTCTAAAGGACAATCATCAGAGATTGTAAATGGTATTAAGTAATTGTTATAATTGTTATCATCTAGTTGTTGATGGTAATTACTGGCCATTGTTATCTCTGTAGTGTTCTTAATTTAGAGGTTATTCTGTTTTAATTGTTAATTTTTCCGTTACGGATAATGAAAAATAATTGTTCGTTATTTCAAAATTAGTCCGGCACTGGTCGCACCAGATAAGACGTGTGCTGAGGTAGGCTTACCTAGGGAGGTTACTCTAACTCTGTCTTATGGAGTCTCAAGAATATAGTATATCTTAAGGCTTACCTGACTAACTAAAGTTCTATTCCTCTAGTCTGTTACTCTTCTATCTGAGCTTCAGTAGACAGTGCACCGGCCGCAATGCTAAAGTCTAACGTATATCTCAATACAAAACAAGAGCGGAGTAGAGAGAGAGAAATATACTTTATTATTATATCAGGTCTGACTGGTACCGACTAAAGGGTAGAGTTGTCTTGTTGTCTCTGGGAATAACAAATAAACATTTAAGGGAAAGGTATTTCCATAATTTCAACCAATCAGGGTTGAGTATTTTAGTATTTATTTATTAAATAAAACAAGTTTATAAATCCTTTTGTTGGAAGTCAACACTGACTCCAATATCAGGGCCTGAAACGCACGAAAAATGCAACGAAATTGCAGCAATCGTCGTACTTTGTTACATAAATTTTGGGAACATTCCCAAAATTTATGTAACAAAGTACGACGATTGGTGCAATTTCCTTGCATTTTTCGTGCTTTTCAGGGCCTGAAACGCACGAAAAATGCAAGGAAATTGCACCAATCGTCGTACTTTGTTACATAAATTTTGGGAACGTTCCCAAAATTTATGTAACAAAGTACGACGATTGGTGCAATTTCCTTGCATTTTTCGTGCGTTTTAGGCCCTGAAATGCACGAAAAATGCAACAAAATTGCGCCATTCGTCGTACTTTGTTACATAAATTTTGGGAACGTTCCCAAAATTTAGGTAACAAAACACGACGATTGGTGCAATTTCCTTGCATTTTTCGTGCATATCAGGGCCTGAAACGCACGAAAAATGCAACGAAATTGCAGCAATCGTCGTACTTTGTTACATAAATTTTGGGAACATTCCCAAAATTTATGTAACAAAGTACGACGATTGGTGCAATTTCCTTGCATTTTTCGTGCTTTTCAGGGCCTGAAACGCACGAAAAATTCAAGGAAATTGCACCAATCGTCGTACTTTGTTACATAAATTTTGGGAACGTTCCCAAAATTTATGTAACAAAGTACGACGATTGGTGCAATTTCCTTGCAATTTTCGTGCGTTTCAGGCCCTGAAATGCACAAAAAATGCAAGGAAATTGCACCTATCGTCGTACTTTGTTACATAAATTTTGGGAACGTTCCCAAAATTTAGGTAACAAAATACGACGATTGGTGCAATTTCCTTGCATTTTTCGTGCTTTTCAGGGCCTGAAACGCACGAAAAAATCAAGGAAATTGCACCAATCGTCGTACTTTGTTACATAAACTTTGCGAACGTTCCCAAAATTTATGTAACAGAGTACAACGATTGGTGCAATTTTCTTGCATTTTTCGTGCGTTTCAGGCCCTGAAATGCACGAAAAATGCAACAAAATTGCGCCATTCGTCGTACTTTGTTACATAAATTTTGGGAACGTTCGCAAAATTTATGTAACAAAGTACGACGATTGGTGCAATTTCCTTGCATTTTTCGTGCATTTCAGGGCCTGAAACGCACGAAAAATGCAAGGAAGTTGCACCAATCGTCGTACTTTGTTACATAAATTTTGGGAAAGCTCCCAAAAATTATGTAACAAAGTACGACGATTGGTGCAGTTTCCTTGCATTTTTCGTGCATTTCAGGCCCTGAAATGCAAGAAAAATGCAAGGAAGTTGCACCAATCTTCGTACTTTGTTACGTAAATTTTGGGAACGTACCCAAAATTTATGTAACAAAGTACGACGATTGGTGCAAATTCCTTGCATTTTTAGTGCATTTCAGGGCCTGAAACGCACGAAAAATGCAACGAAATTGCAGCAATCTTCGTACTTTGTTACATAAATTTTGGGAACATTCCCAAAATTTATGTAACAAAGTACGACGATTGGTGCAATTTCCTTGCGTTTTTCGTGCTTTTCAGGGCCTGAAACGCACGAAAAAATCAAGGAAATTGCACCAATCGTCGTACTTTGTTACATAAACATTGCGAACGTTCCCAAAATTTATGTAACAGAGTACAACGATTGGTGCAATTTTCTTGCATTTTTCGTGCGTTTCAGGCCCTGAAATGCACGAAAAATGCAACAAAATTGCGCCATTCGTCGTACTTTGTTACATAAATTTTGGGAACGTTCGCAAAATTTATGTAACAAAGTACGACGATTGGTGCAATTTCCTTGCATTTTTCGTGCATTTCAGGGCCTGAAACGCACGAAAAATGCAAGGAAGTTGCACCAATCGTCGTACTTTGTTACATAAATTTTGGGAAAGCTCC